>NC_140546.1:1928090-2010590 GCF_057382185.1 Mchenga conophoros
TTTGGCAGCTTTTATCTTCAGCACAGCTGAACGCTGAGATTCAGAGGATTCACAGGCCTGTGCTGAGCACCACGCAGTGCAGGGAAGCCAGATGTAGAGACCTCACACATGAACCTGCAGCATGATGACCTGCAGTTTAATCAGATTTTTTACTCTTTGTGTCTCTGCAGGAAGAGTCTTTGCATTATTCCAGCCTGAAGCATCCAGACAAGCCCCGCCCCACCACCAGGAGAGGAACCGGATTGGCTGAAGAGAAGGTCCTGTACTCAACAGTGAACATGTGCAAGAACTCAAAGGCATCACATGACCACAGATAGAAGCACTTTAAATGAGCGTAAATGAATTTTTTAAATTAATAAAACTGTGAAAATATGTGATTAGATTTCAAAATCTAGATTTTAGTTTATTTGTTTGTGTAAACAGATAAGATTTATTTTTCAGTGAGCAGAAAAACTTAAAATGTTAAATATCCAGAAAGTTGCAATGAAAGCAAAATGTTTGTAAAACATTTCTGTTAATAAAGTAACAGCCATGAATGTAAATCTGCCACAGCAGATAATTACTAAACTAAAGAAAATCCTTTTTTACCCATGTGTGTGAATAGTTCCCTCGGGTCAGTTTCAAATCTTTATGTCTGTGTCTGAATATTGCTGCTGTAAATATGTTTGCTGTGCTGCTTCCATGAACAGGTTCCACACTTTGTCTGTTACTAATAAACTGATTCTGACACCACGATCTGTCCTGATGGCCGCCGGTCCAGATGTGACGCTCCACATGTGGACGCCTGTGAACGAGTCCTCGCTGTAACATGTAAAGACTCAGTGAAAGCAGCTGTGCTGCTGAAGCAGAGAGTGAAACATGAAACCAAACTGACTGACAGGATTTTAACAGCTTGTGTCACAGGTGAAACTAAGCTTCCCGTCACACGACCGTACACTCAGACTTTCAGAGTTTGTGCTCAGCTCTCGCTGCAGGTCTGCTGACGACAGAGGAGTAGATGACGCTGTGGTGGCTCTGCTCCGGCGGACTCCTGCTGGGTCTCTCTCTCCAGTTCTGTCGGCCCAGAGAGGCGTAGTGGATCGTCTCCCCACAGAGGGGCGGGGTCTCTAAGTCCTCACCCTCTGCAGACAGACACACCGTTTTAATCCCTCGTAGACTGACGTGAGGACATCGAACACCTGGTGAGGTTACCTGTCGGTGCGCTGGACGCCGTCCACGGCTGCAGCTCTGTGTCTTCACGTGTCGGTGCTGCTGCATGGAGAGATGAAGAGCGCAGCATCATCAGAAAACACGCTGACTCTAATACTGGATTCTGTTACCATAGCAACATCCATATTTTTGCATGTGCGGATTCATGTTTTAAACACAAAGTTTTGTTTATCTGAAGCTGCAAAAAAGAATCGGTCAATAAAATCCTTTTAAACATAAATGAATCAGCCAACACGCTTCAGACTGCCTGAAATATAAACATCACTGAATAATAAATAACAATTAAATACTGATAATGATGCATGAAAAAAGTTCAGTATGAAAAACTGAAGCAGTGAAGGTGAATAATCTGAAGATGTCAAATATAAATATTTTTAATCAAATATTCTACATAAATAAATGAATTCATTAAAAAACCTTTGATGATAAAAACTTTCTCATGTCCCCCAAAATCATAGTTTCTTCTTTTTTTAAATCACATTTCAAATCATTTACTCTTTCACTGAATTCACTCGCACTCTGTGTAATCCCAGTCTGTGCCAGAAGGTGGCGCAGCGTGTCATAGTCTCAGGCAGGGTTGCTTCTAGCAGCATCCGTCTGCACGCACCCTGACAAACCCAGGAACTTAAATCCAAACGTTCACCTGCAGCTCTGCGTTTCCTCCTCCTGCACTTCATGCTGGTCAGCAACACACAGACAGCAGCTAAGAAGATGATCATCAACCCCACGCTGACGACAGCAACCAGCAGCAGAACTGAGAGCGCACACAACATCTGGTTCATGAACACGCGACACATCTGGCAGAAAACTACAAACGCGATTCCTAACCGGACTGACCGTTCTCAGGTCTCGTGTTGCTCTTCTTCTTTATTTCTCCCACTTCTAATAAACAGAGCGAGAGGACGCACACACCCACACTGGTCGCACACTCACAACGTTTAAATGTCAAAGGTCATGTGAAAGTTTGCATCCAATAAACAAAGACATCTCATTTGAGGATTAAGATTGTGGTCAATTATATTTCACACAACTAAATAAAGACAACATTTGCAGGCACAGACAGATTTAAGGAAGTATGACGTAGATCCATTTGTAGCGCAGCACACGGGCAGGTTTGGTAAATCCATGTACGGTATGATTGCAGACAGCAGCGCTGTTTCACAGCTGTTACGTGTTTGAGTGTGGATGTATGATGATGTGTGTGGTGTTACCGGCTGTCACCACTGCAGGTGATGGAGGTGTGCTGGTGGACGGAGGCTGGCTGCTCGTCTCTGCGTGTGCTGGGAATGCAAACAGTTTCTATGTTTAAATCCTGGTTCACACAAACATGAATACAAAGCTCATGAAACAACCTGTAAATACACAAAACATGAACACGTGTAAACTACAGACAACGTGAAAGCAGCAGGTGAGTCCAGGCTGGACCGACCCACCTGCGAGGACCGTGACTCTGGCCTGCAGCAGCCCGTTGCAGACGTACTCTCCAGCGTCCTCTGGCTGCAGGTCCTGGATCTGCAGGGCGTCGTTGGTGAAGCTCAGCCGGCCGCCGCCCCTTTCTGGTTTCACCGTACCGTTTCTGTACTTGGTGAGGACGGCCTCCCGCCTCTCGCCCTCCCTCTGCTGGAACCACCTCTGTTTGGGTTTGGAGGAGCCGCTGCAGGGGAGCAGCAGCGTCCGGCCCGCGGACACCGTGTAGTCCCGACCTGAGGAGAAGACGCAGAGACATTCGCGCTGTCACTGCTGACCTTCTGTACTTGAGTGGCTGTGATATTGACAGGCGGCCGTAGGGACAGGGGGTTGGGCAGCGCATCTGTAGGTTGCCGGTTCGATCCCCGGGATCACAACCTGGTCGTTGTGTCCTTGGGCAAGACACTTTACCTACCGCCTACTGGTGTTGGCTTCTGTCAGTCTGCCAGGGCAGCTGTGGCTACAACCGTAGCTGCCTCCACCAGTGTGTGAATGAATAGTAAAGCGCTATATATATAAATGCAATCCATGATTATATTGTTCACGGCTTCTTGCTGGATCTGTGCTTCCTGTGTCGACTTTATTCTGCAGTGACGTTGTCGTGGTGCTTGTGCGTCGCTGTGGTGCCCTCTGCGTGAGGTGCAGGCTTTTGTTGGAGAGGACGCTGCTGTGGCGTCTGCTGGTTGCAGCCTCTGCAAACTAAAGCGGACTCGTCCCCCTCCCTGCAGCTGTGCTCATGCTGGAGGTGTTGAGCTCACAGACCTGAGGATGAGCAGCGCAGCTCCTCACACACGCCATGGCGTGTGAATGCTTCACCGCAGAGTTGCTAAAGCTCGTGGTCAGTCACCGATTGTAGCATGCAATCACACGCAAACAGACTCAGTGACCTATTAAAAGATGGTGTGATAATGACGAGCTGCTCTGCAGAGATAAGCCGGCTGTTTCTGCTCGCTCAGTTTCATATTTAGGCCACACATTTCCTGTTTTTATCGTTTCCACTTTAATATCTAGTCATCTTTCTGGAGGCGTGTGTGAGACAAATTTAAACAGTGGAAATGTTTCTTTTCACATCACTCCCACTCTGTGCCTCCGTGCCATCCACTTCTCTTTTACATAGAAAACTGATCATTTCGACACGTCCTTCTTCAAACCGCTGGCTTCCTTTGAGCCTCTGTGTGGTTTTAATGTGCCTGCATCAGTGTGACGGCACTTCGTGCTGTCATCGATTCTTCAGCCTGAAGAGCTGGTGACTGTGTGAGTGCAGACGTTAGGTTTCATACTCAGTTCCTTACTTTGGAGAAGCTGCGTCAGCGATAAGCAGACATTTCTGCACTGCAGAGCTGATGAAGAAGTGAGCGCTCAGTTCACAGGAGTGTTTGCCACACATGCATCTGCCTGCTGTGTGCAGACGGAGCGATTTGTATTGTGTAACTTGTCTCTGTCATTGGCTCCCAGCCGGCTGCTACTCCAGCGGGAACAAGTACAAATACTTTGCTACTGTACTAGTAGAGTTTTCAGGTTCCTGTGTTTGACTCGAGTAGTTTCTTTTATACTTTTAACTTTTATTCGCTACATGTTGAAACAAATATTCGTACTTTCTGCTCCTTACATTTGAAAACAGGCTCGTTACGTTTGATTGGACGGTTTTGAGGTGATTTATTATTTTGTCGCTGCGAGGCTTCAAACATCAAACTGATTTGAACCTGATCAGGATCACATGAGAGGAAACTCAGTTCGATTATTAATGACCAGGAGATTACAGCGTGTGGCAGAGTCAGGGCGGCCAGGCTGTCGTAAAGCTTTTCCCTGTTCCTCGTCTTTCCCTGCATTTATTATTTGTTTCCCACCCCCAACCCACCCACCCTGGTGGCTCCACCCCCAGCATACCTGTCAGCACCTGCAGCTCAGCCACCAGCTGCTGGTTACAGCGGTATCTTCCATGATCCGACTCCTTCAGATGCTGGACGCAGAGGTCGCCATTAACCATGAGGCGGTAGCGCCGGCAGTCCTTGTTGGTCTTGTAGCCGCCCCGTCGGGTCACCAGGACCTCCTGATCCTGCCGAGTCCAGATCACGTCTGAGCTGCCAGAGCTGCCGCACGGCAGACAGACGTGGTGATTCTCAGGGACCGAAAACCAGATCGCTGCTGGGGCAGAGGACGGGGTCACACATCTGAAACTGTCGAACTCAAGCAGTACAAATGTGCTTTAAATACAGCCACAGGTCCTCTAACGTGGCTGAACCAATGCAGCACACAGGTGAGCTCACCTGGTTAAGCTGCATTAAGGCTTAACATGGTTTACTGTGAGGTTAATAAAAGACTTTCTCATAGAGGCCGTTTGCTTTGGTAACTTCTGCCTGAAAGACGTGAAGATGACGACGCCCACGACACTTTAAACGTCAAACGTAAAAACAGGGCAAAGGCTCAAATGTTGCTGTGGTCATCTTTTATATACAGTCTCGTACAGGTTCTCCTTTAGTGATCCGTCTCCTATATTTAGATGATGTGATGAAGCTGTGTGACACTCACACCCTGCTGATGCTCCGGCTTCAGTTTGTTTCCTCTTTTATCTCATGGAAACGTCTGCGTCTAAATTTACAACGTTGCAAAATGTTTGCTGGACAGCGTTTTGTCGAGCAGGGCGGTGAACGATGTCGTGTGTCAGAGGAAATCTACACGCACTGACTGTAAACATGCATAAAGAACTGTGGATTTATGACGTTTTCATCTTTAACTTATTTTGCACCAATAAAGAAATAATCATCTTCCGATGGACTCTTTCATAACAGCATGTGAGTCATTTCAGTCCATCAAAATGTTTTTATGGGAATTTGACACAAAAAGATGTTTTTCTAGAACATGTTTGATTGCATCAAGTTTGCAAAAATGGAAACAACAACTGTACAAAAGTAAACTGAGGCGTGCACCGTCCAACTTTAACCCAACAAAGGCAACCTATAAATAAGAACAACTGTATTATTGTTTCCTCGCGGTTCCCTGAAAGTGTGACGAGGACAGAAGAACGGGAGGTTTTCGTACCTGTGGAGTTTCCCGTGCAGCCGATCAGACCTGAGAGCAGGAACCAAACGTGACAGGAGAACATGTTCAGGAACAAACGTGGAGCTGCAGAGCTGCCGACGCGCCTCGAGCCTGTCTGTCTCTGCACCGCTCTTCCTCTCCTTCCTCGTCCTCAGTGACTCAGGGAGCGTCAGCGGCCTGGAAAATAAAGAGGCGTGCTCCCGCTGCAGGTCTGCTGTGTCGCATGGATCTGATGAGCAGCTGGAAGCTCTCGGATGAAGGACTAGCTGAGATTTTAACCTTTGTTCCTCTGAATGTTTGTGTGAAAGTCAAACAAAAGGTAAACATGATGACATCATGCTCGCAGCAGGAGGCGTGGAAGGTTTGATCCTGAGGATTTCCTGCAATTAGAGAAAAGTCACATGATGAAGGTTAGAAAACACCTGTGGCTCTGTGACGTTATCATCACCTGCAGAGTGGAATCACTTTAAAACATCACAGACTCGGACTAATGCAGGGAAACATCCCCTCAGGCTCGCTGTCGGTGCAGCTTGATCACACAGTGAACACACGTGTTGGCTCGAGGCGCTGCAGCAGACACGTGAATATTTCATTATATCCTCAAATATCTCTGAGGCTTTACCAGGTGTGTTTCCCAGAGCCGGAGGATGATCGATGAGCGAGCCCTGATGAGATCCACCTTTAGGGAAAAACAGGCTTTTGTTCACTCAACAGTTTTGTCTTTTTCTTTTTTCCATGGAAACGTGAGAAAAATGCTGGAAAAGCTGGAATTTCATTGACTCAACTTTAGGCTCTGTGTGACACACATGGAGATAAATAACTTCACAGAGGTTCACACTGTAACGTTTTCTGGGTAATTTCCTTCCTTTAACGTAAGATGACAGAAAAAATGACACTGAGGTCACTTGTCCCCTGTGAGGACACCTGCCTCAAAACTCCCATCATCTTAAACTGGTTTCCTGAGCTCGCTGCACTCAGACCTGCAGCAGTTTAAAGTGTGTCTCATCACACAGAGACGTGAAGCTTCAGTCTTCAGCGTCTCTCAGCACAAACACTTTCACTGATCAACGATCAGCGATGAAGGATCAGCAGGGTTTCTGTGACAAACTGAACTGTTTTCTAATTCGTCTCCTTCGTTCACCTTTTCTTTTATTTCTACATCTCCACGTGATGAAGACGAGGGGGACGACAGCACCCAGAACCAGCTGCTGCTCAGAATGAGCCCCTGGAAGAAGACACAGTAACGCAGCTCAGATCAACGTGACGCACCTGAAAGCACCAAAGAACCAGGAGCTCTGCTCAGACTCAGCCACAGCTCAGCTTGTTTCTGATGTACCTGATACCTTTAGAGCCGGTCGGAGCAGCACGCTCTGTTTTGTGTAACTATTTTAAAATCCCGGTAGCTCTGCAACCACATAAGCTAGCAATATGATTCTTTTGCATATGAAACCGGAGGAGTTGTACTTACATCTTATGCCATCAGCTTGTCCTCGGTCACAGTTTCCTTCCACATATAGCTTTGCAAAAACTGCATCAAAGCACTTGCAGCAACAAAAACATAATATTCCAGAAACACGCTTTGCCGATCCGATCAGGTGTTTGTAACACTTCCTACGTCCGCCATGACCTGCCCGAAATCGGAAGTGACATCATTTTGCGGAAATGTAGTTTTTTTACCATCGTGGCCTCATGAGCCTATACTGGTGTTTTTAAAAGTTATGTTTGACTTTGTGACTTTCTGTGTGGTTTCTGGGATGCTGAGGACTCATATTGCACTGCTGGAAATAGTTTATTTTGATGCAGATGCTACTTTTTTGCAAATTTGCACTATAATATGTATTTTCGTTTTTCCTGCAGTATATAAAAATTGGTGTATTTCAAAAATAAAACTATGAAGACACTTAAAATAAATTTCCTGTGGTGGGAAACTAGTTTGTGCAACGTTTTTGTATTTACAGTTTTGAGGGATAAGCCTCTTAAATTTCTCTCACTAGAAATATATGTTAAAAAAACAAAAACGATTTTCAATTTTTTTTGCAATTTATGTAATTACTATGCACTTAATGCAGACATATTATTAAAATCTGGGCTATAATGGTTGTATTGATGTATAGCAACTTGAAATGGCTCCACAGCATGTAAAAATATAATATAAGCTCTGACGGACTTGGTTCTGTGGTCGGTCTTAAAGGGTAAAAGAATAAACATGCTTTCATTTACATCTGCTGGTTTCAAAAAAGGAGACAAAACAATGAAACTAGATTCATATTTTGGCAACTTTTTCAAATAAGGTGTCGTTGTTAGAGACATTAAAGCCTCAGCCAATCATGTTTGCTCTGTAAAGCGGCCACAGCACCTTTCTGCGACGTGTCAGTCGGGTCTTTGGTCACATCCAGATTAACCGCTGCTCCGCCAGCACAGGAGTACAGTCCAGAGTCGCTGAGCTGAACGTCTCTTAAAGTTACGAGTCTCCTTACCTGCAGCGACGTTAGAGCCCAGAGCAGCGGCTGCTAACAGGCAGCAGCACACGTCCAGCTTCATCCTGACTGCAGTCATCAGCTCACATGAACACACTCTGTGGGCTCACAGCATGTTTCTCATCAGCTCAGCGTGCTCGTCGCTCAGTGCTGATAAATGTCAGAAACACGTACACGTGACACGTGTCTGCTGCGCTCACTGTCTGCTTGGATGATTATAAACAGATGAAGTCCTGAGGTCACAATTCTGAATCTTACAGCTACAAACCTCCACGCTGTCACCTCCACGGCGTGGAGGATGTAACATGGAACACAGGCGAGGAACATTAACTAAACCTAAAGACTAAGAAACAAGTAAGGGAGCTGGAAGAGACGAGAGCAGCAGAAGCCCTGAATCAGAGTAACATAGCTTGTGTGTTTGTCCAGGTTCATTCATGTGTTATTAACAGACCGATGACGGTGACACAGGAAGGAAGCTGAGCAGCTGATGGGCCGTCTGTGCTTTCAACAGCTGAAGCTGTGAAGCTCAGCGGACACGTCTGCACACAAACACAAAGTCAGCACAAATCTACTGTTTTCCAAGTTTACTTGATCTAAATGTGAATATTATCAGTGTTTTAAATGTGACTGCAGCAGACGTGTGACATGTTTCGTCATTAATACCAAAACGCTTTAAATCAAAGCTTTTATTCATGTGTTCATGAAGTGAATCAACTGCACTCAGAAACTTTCTCAGGCCAACAATAGTTATCTTACAAGCTTTTGTCTTTATAATCATGTCTGCAAAGGATTTTTATCACTTTGACCTTCAGATCAATCTACTGACTGGAGGAAAGGTCAGAGGTCAAACACACACACTACAGCACACTGTAAGAATCAAAGCTTTTAGCTTTTTGTCAATTTTCCACCGATGAATCATGAACCTCGAACACGTCGATGGACGGAGGACAGATTTCAGGCTCCACCCCCCACCGCAGCCACCCTGCGCTGGATGAGTGGGTGGGTGTGACCATGAGCTCTGCACCTCAGCACAGTTGGGTCAGAATTTATTTAAGCTTTTTAGCGTAAGTGTTTAAAGACAGACACACTAACAAAAGCCTCCTGGGTCGATTTCATCAGCTGCAGTTTCACAATAATTCAGAATAATCTCGACATATGCATGTTACATGTTCCCATGAACATCTGTGCTGTGCAGACTGTTCCTGACAGCAGGACATTCAGGTGAAGCTACACCGGTCCGGCCTGCTTCTTGGTTTCTTCAGTAAGACATACGTGTTGTTGACGGGCTGTGAAGAACCTGTGGATCATAAACATCATCAGTCTGAGTGGGTTGTGTGTAACAAACACAGCTGTGCAGGTTTGGCGTGTTCACCATGAGTTTGTGTAAAATGAGGTGCTGATCGTTAAAATGACCTTTTTTTATTTCCATCACTAAACGTGGCACCAATCACAGAATATGGAGAATCTGCAGGAGGAAAAGAAAAACATTTAAATTTATCACCAGAACCTCTCATTTAGATGGGACTGTAAATAGTGATGGCAGCTCAGGTGTTACCGGTCGTGTTTCCAGTCTGTGGCAGCTCAGCGATGGTGTCGTATGTGGCATCACTGTGGTCTGATCCTCCTGTTAAAATGTTTATCAAATAGTCTTCATCAGATCCAAGTAACAGTCCAGTTTTAAGCTGTTACACACAACAAATCAACATTTTCAGCTTTAGAAGACACCAGATCCAAAAGTTTGATCACACAAAATAATTTTGGGTTATCCAAAAATAACTCATGTGTGGCTCTTTTAGTACCCGTCCAAATCAGAAGCAAGAATTAAAGTTACCTTTATTATTTCCAGCATGGAAAGTGGAAGCAGTCAAGGAATGTGGAAAATCTGTAAATGAAATATTTTGATTAGATGCAGCATGAAGGTGGAAGGAGATGAAGTATCAGCAGAAGGTTTGCTTAGATCATGTGACTGTGAATGTTCAGTGCAGCACAGGTGTTACTGGTGTCGTTTCCAGTCTGTGGCAGCTCAGCGATGGTGTCGTATGTGGGATCACTGTGGTTTGATCCTCCTGTCAACAACAAGTCTCAGTAAGAGTTTGGCAGACATCACTCTCCTGCTTTACTGTTGATGAGGTTCAGAATTTGAAAGTTATCCAAATGGACCGATTCGTATACAGCACTTTGGGGATCAAACCACCGACCTCCCAATCAGCAGAGGACCTGCTCTGCCGCCTGAGCTACAGCCAACCCAAACATCCAAACTTCAATCGGCTTAATTACAGAATGAACTAGAAGACGACGATAGAGTAAAAATAATAATATGAAACACAGCTACAAGATTTCAGTGCAGTTTTCAGTTTAAAATATTATCTACATAACATCTAATGATGGAAACAACAGGAGGGGAAATAATTTAAGTGGCTGCTCCATCAGGCAGCGTGCAGGTCGTAGGCGAGCTCCTGAGAACAAACACTGGATTCATTCAGACTATCAAACTACAAGCAGCTCCGATGATGAGCCTCAGTCACAGCTGCTTCACTCTCACCATTTATAAGATGAAGTTCTGCTCCAGCTGGTATCTCATCATAGACGTGGAGCTGTTTGTCAGTCCCTGCAGACAGATCAGAGTCAGCTCCTGCTTTAAAGTTTAAAACACGCTGCCTGTGATGACGTCCAGCTGTGATAATGAAAGTGAAGCTAAACTGGACTGTGGCTGCTTAGGAAGCTTTTGCTGTTAAACTGAGTTTAGGAAATACTGACCGCTGACCTTTCACCTCACATACTTACAGTGACCAACCTGCTCTCACCTCGAAGGTGTCTGTTTGCACCAGAATAAAGTCCACAGGATGTAAAATCAACAGTGAGGCAGAATAAAATCATTTTAGGTTTGGAGTTAACAGTAATATTATATAAGTGCTGTGTACTCATTTAAAATGAAAGATTAAAGATTCATTTGTAGAAAAGAAACTGTAACCTTTGAACTTGTGTTAGCTTTATTGTTAGCTAAGCTGCTAACAGCATACGCTAATTTATTTTATTTTATTACTTTATTCACATCTTCACTCACCGAATGGAATCTGTGCACAGAGGTGAACACGCAGTAGTAAAACACAGCTAACTGAACTGCATTAGCTCAGGTGGCTAATGTGTTAGCATGATGTGTTAGCATGACGTGTTATTATGATGTGTTAGCATGATGTGTTAGCATGACGTGTATTATGATGTGTTAGCATGATGTGTTAGCATGACGTGCATTATGATGTGTTAGCATGATGTGTTAGCATGACGTGTTAATATGATGTGTTAGCATGATGTGTTAGCATGACGTGTTATTATGATGTGTTAGCATGATGTGTTAGCATGACGTGTATTATGATGTGTTAGCATGATGTGTTAGCATGACGTGTTAGCGTGATGTGTTAGCATGATGTGTTAGCATGACGTGTTAGCATGACGTGTTAATATGATGTGTTAGCATGATGTGTTAGCATGACGTGTTAGCGTGATGTGTTAGCATGATGTGTTAGCATGACATTTGAGCTGACAGACAGACCGCAGCTCACAGCCACCATCGTACTAACAGATGTTTCAAAAGAACCGAGTGAAGGAAGCTAAACTGGACCACAGCAGATATGTGAGAATGATGCGACTAACATGTCTAAACCAATGAATAAGTCATGTAAACCACAGATTCTGGTCATGTTTCTCTTTACTCACCTCGTCTGCTGGACCTGCATCTCCACATGAAGCAGGCAGTGATGAGGATGAAGATGGAGAGAAGAAGAAGACCAGTTCCTATCAGGAAACTCTGCACTGGAAAAGCTGGACAAGGTCAGAGTGATGAACACGGATCATGCATCACATACATGGACTCTCTGTAATATTTAATATATAAACACATCAGACCTCACTCTAAAGGTCATTTATGCTACAGGCCAGAAGAGATGAACATGTTTACATTTAAATCTGTTCAACTGCACTCGTTAGATTCTTTGATGCAATCATACCTGATGGAGCATCGGGGGGTGATGCAGTTGTTACTGATGCTGTATGAGTTGTAGCAGTAGGTGGTGTTTTTGTTGTTGTTGTCTTATTATCTTAAGTACAGAAAAAAGAAAATGTAGATACATAAAAAATAACAGCTTAAAAATCAACGATTGAACTTTAAATGTACGAGTTGGTTAAAAACAAACTCCACATACAAACAAAGTAAAAAACTGAACTGAAGAATTTCACATAACATCTTGTGATTTGTGAACAATGATTGGATGCTGTCTGACTGATGCTGATTAATGTCACGCGGTGAAGCTGACATGTTTTAACTTTGTGTTTTTAAGCATTTGTGCATGAGTTGCTGTGTTTCATCGTTTTTAATCTTTAATAATGTACAGTGTTTTATTCGTACAGTTTCATTGCATGCTTTTATTGTGTATATTGTTGACGTGTTGCCGGAAGACTTCCAGGCATGCCAGTTAAGACTGTGACCAATCAGGGTTCGCCCTTGGCCACCGTAGGCCAATAAGAGGACCTGGCGGGGCAGATGAAGGGGGCTAGAGGTAGAGCATGAGAGACTGCAGCAGCGACATGGCGGGATAGCCGGTGGTCGGCGACTGTTGCAGAGAGCGGCAGAAAACAGAGGAAACTCTACAAAAACATTTCTGTGTTACTTTTGGGTTCATGTGTCTCACCTCTGTCAGATCTCTGTCCTTTGGTCACATTCAGATAAGCAGCTGGTTCTCCATCACAGTAGTACAGTCCAGAGTCAGCAGGCTCAGCTTCTCTTATACGTAATGTTGTGTCCTCCGTGGAAACAGAAATCCTTCCTTCATTTATTTCTCCAGAGTCTCGTCTCCACGTGGGAACAGCTGATCCTCCAACATCATGAGAACAGTTCAGAGTGATGCTGCTCCTCTCTGCAACACTCACTATTGTTGTTCCTGTGAAGAATTCATGACATTTATCATTAAAGTGATTCTTTCCAACGTGCTGATTGGTTTAAAGGTGGACGTCAACAGGAAAGAGGAGGACAGGGAGCACAGAGAGGGCTGCAGCCGACAGCGTTCATTGTTTTCACTGTTTCACTTCATCCATTTCTATTTATCTGTTTCCATCAAACTGGAGCTCAGGCAGCAACAACAGCACAGACAGACACGAGTCCACACAGTATATCTGCGCACTGCCCCCTGGTGGCAGCACACAGCTACTACAGGCTGTGTGAAGCTGGCCCGAGCCGCCACTTCAAACAGGAAGTCTGCGCTCTGATGATACCGGTTATCTCTGTTGGCGTTTTAGGTTTTTGATGTCAAAGCAAAGACAGAATGACATCGTCAACATAAAGTCGGTCACTGCACAAAAACCCAAAAATGCTTCAGTGTGATCGTATCAGCTGAAGTTCATAAACACTGGTTTGAGTTTACAGAGAGCAGAGATAAGACTTTTATTATTATGTAGCTGCTCACTGGTTACTGCAGCATGTGAGGTTTACACATGAAGAACATTACAGTTATTACTTTATAGAAACTCATCGACAGTAACAGGAAGCACATGTGACAAAACAAAGCTGGAAAACACGTCTGAAATGCAGCTTTTCATTCTCACTGAATTTGTTTGAGTCAGTTATTATTTTTTTATGGAAGACGCGTGATTTTTAAATAGGAAACAGGTCAACTGTTAAAATGTTTGATGTTACCTGATGGGATCACTGTCAGCTCCACAGCTGCTTCATGGTCACAGAAGTATCTGCCAGAGTCTGAGGGAGCAGCTCTGAGGACGATCAGAACCCCGTCAGCCTGTGAACTGTATCGTTTCTGTGGATCATTGATGTGTTTTGTAGTTTTGTCTCCATCAGCTGTAAGTATGTCAGCTCTGCTTCCTCCACTCTCTCTGCTCCACCTCACTCCACCCTCCACAGAGTGAGGACAGGGCAGAGTGATCTGCGTCCCCTCCTTAACTCCTTCATGGGTCAAACCTGCAAAAACAAACAGTTTTCAGAATCACATAAACCTTCAGATGCTGTGGACACACGGTAACATCACACGTTTATCCTCATGTAAATAACTGGAGACTTTCTCAATGTTTTGATTTTTTAAATCAAGTTTCATAAAATTAAACTTTGATAGAAATCAGGAAGAATAACGAGGCTCTACATCATCCGAGTCTCAGAAGAAGCTCAAAGAGTCTCACCTGCAGCGACATTAGAGCCCAGAGTGCAGGCCAACAGGCAGCAGAAGATGTTCACCTTCATCCTCACACAGTGCGAAGTGTCTGAACAGTTCCTGTGTGATCTGAGAACAGGAACTGAACACGTCTGTTCTTCCTCCTGCTGCTCACTTCTTGTGGTTAATGAATACAGATGCTCCTTTTATAGTTTGGAATGTGATGTAATTTACATTCTGACAGTTTTGTGTTATCGACTGATGCAGATATAAGATGATGTCGTCGTAGGCGGAGGTAGAAGGTTCCAGGGTGGGGGTGGTGGGGGCGTCTGATCTCCTGTCTTACTGTAGAAACCAGATCAGTTACATCAGTGAGTTTTCACCACGCAGCGAATAATCAAATAATAATCAAATAACAACTTTGGATTGTTTTAAATCATGTAGCCAGTGAGGCAGGGATCACTGACACTAATCTGATGGCTGAAGGAGGGCTGTGTGTACATACAAAGGTCAGCTGCGTTTACATACTTAATAATATGACCCGCCCATGCACTAAATGACTGTCTGTGAGGGACAGCCAATAAGAAGAGAGTTGTCTTAAAGGAGAAAGAGAGTGAAGTGTGGGGTGTCCATAATCCTTCCTCGTCTCTCAGATACAATCTCTTTTCTCAGTGTCACATGAAGGTGACTGTCAGCCTTTGTCTTTGCTGTAGCTACCACCTAGCTGTCAACCTTCACTCACCTCCTCTTCTTCAAAGTCATCCTACCATTAAATGCTGCATATATACATCCTCCCTGACACCACCTTACAGTCTCCTAGCTTTCACTTTCCCCTTTCTGTGTTAGATGTAGCCCACCTGTGTGCACCTTCATCACAATCACAGTTTCATTTCTCTCTGTAACACCAAGCCCACCCAGCACCTCCGTCACCTCTGTTCCCTCCACCTGGATGCCAGAGGTCTGCTCCAATCACCACTCGCTATGATCCTGTCTGACCTCCACAACACTGTTCACATGCTCCACCTTCAAGGTTTCCCCTACTCCATTTCTATCTGCACCATGGAAGAACAGCTAGCCTCCACCTCCAGTGTCAGCCTTGCTTCCCGTCCACACATCACATATCTACCTTCCTCCTCCATGATATCAGCAGCTTTATCAGTCTGGTCGGCTATCATTGGTATCATAATGTCATGTACACTGAAGTGGACTTACAGTCAGAGGAATCACAGTCAGCCTTTATCAGAATCAGAAGACTTTATTGATCCCTGGGGGAAATTATTTTATTTTATTTGTTTACAGTGACTTCACTAAAAACATGCGTCATACAAATGTGGAAATAGAAGCTGTGCTCCAGGGAGAAGCAGACATGCAGCATCAACGCTCAGGCATTGACCATCCCAGGCAGGAGGGGAATCCTGGGAAGCTCTGCACAGAGGGAGGAGAAACAACATTAGAGTAAAGAGACGAGCAAACACTCATCAGAGCCAACGACGTCTTCCCCGGATCGGCACGCTGACAGCAGCTGCTACCTGGAGGAGCGCTGCTGACGAGCTCACAGGTGCTGCTTCAGCGTTTTAATTTTACACAACAATAAAACACCAAAAGAAAAAAATGAAGATTTTCCATAGAATAAATATCTTTAGCGTTTCACTCTGTCAGCACAGGCAGAATACACTGGGCTTTGAAATGGTGCAAAAGGATATAAAATGAGGTCATTTTCTATATTTATGACAGAGCAGAAGCAGCAAAGGGTGTGTGTGGTGTAGGTGGGTCATCACTGAGTCCCACTGATGACTGACATGATACCAACCTGGCTTCAAGCATCTAAAATATAAAACATGTTTAGATTGATCTTCTTTATAATTCCAGATATCCTGCTTCGTGTATCTGATGTCTTCAGTTTGTGTCCACAATGTACAGAGTAGCAAAAACACAGAAACATGAAAGGATGAGTGTGTCCAAACTTTCCTTTTTTCTCGGCTCCACATGAAGCTCTCTTTACTTTGCAGTCGATGAGAGGAGTTTATAAAAACACAAACATAAATACTGAGACGTTGTTGCATCTGGTACATTTTCAAAGATATTCACAGATTTAAACTGTCAGTGATTCATAAGCAAAAGTGAGACGAGTGTGTAAGGATCATATAAATGACTTCACAGTTCAGTGGTTTTCTCTTGGTTGCAGCACTCAGACTCATCAATAACTGCTCGTGTTGTTTGTCCTGAATTTGATTTGCTCAAAAACTGAAACAGCTGTTAAACAAGAGAGATTATTAACAAGGAGAAAGAGAGAGCAGGTTTCTCCTGTTTTGGCTTCCTGTTAAATCCAGAATTCAAAATCCTGCTCCTCACATACAAGGTCTTAAATAATCAGGCCCCATCTTATCTTAATGACCTTGTAGTACCATATCACCCTATTAGAGCACTTCGCTCTCGCTCTGCAGGCCTACTTGTTGTTCCTAGAGTATTTAAAAGTAGAATGGGAGGCAGAGCCTTCAGTTTTCAGGCCCCTCTTCTGTGGAACCAGCTTCCAGTTTGGATTCAGGAGACAGACACTATCTCTACTTTCAAGATCAGGCTTCAAACTTTCCTTTTTGCTAAAGCATATAGTTAGGGCTGGACCAGGTGACCCTGAATCCTCCCTCAGTTATGCTGCAATAGACGTAGGCTGCCGGGGATTCCCATGATGCACTGGGTGTTTCTTCTTCACTCTCTATGTGTTAAAGAATATATAAAAAAAATAAAATCCATTTTTTCCTTGTGATCTTATGTTTTGTTCAATTTAATCTTTCACTATTTATAAACCCTCCAGTGTCTGTTTTCATGAACAGCAGCATCAAACCAATAACTCCACATTTACCTGCAGGGCTGTCAGCATGTTGATGCAGGCGCTGCTCCTGAGAAAGAACACAGAATTAATTATTACGATTAACTATCAGCAGGAATAATTGAACCAGTTTATTTCTTCCTGGAATCTGTTAATCAGACTGTGAGTGTAACAGAAGAAAGGATGAAAGTTTAGATCAGCTCAGCTGCTTCACTCTCACCATTTATAAGATGAAGTTCTGCTCCAGCTGGTGTCTCATCACAGACGTGGAGCTGTTCATCAGTCCCTGCAGACAGATCAGAGTCAGCTCCTCCTTAAAGACAGTGAAACATGCTGCCTGTTGTGATGTCATGCTGGAAACAAGATTCAGAGCTGTTAGCTGAACCGTGCTAGCCCAGGTGGCTAATGTGTTAGCAGTTAGCAGACAGAGTGAAGGCAGGAAAGTAAACCAGACTTCAGCTGAACATGAAATAAAGATGTGAGACTGATCAGGATAAAGTGTCTAAACAAATACATAAGTCAGCTAAACCACAGCACCTCCTTTTACTTTACTCACCTCGTCTTTTCGACTTTTGTCTCCAAATAAAGTAAATGATGACGAGAACAAGGCTGCAGACGAAGACCACAAGGGCTCGGATCCCCAAGTCAAACAGGTGACGGCTGGCTGGAAAAGCAAAAGAATAATTATCTGATACAATTATTAAACAAACATGATCGACTCTACATACTATTTATTAAAATCATAAACCCTGCTCCAAAAACTTAAAGGAACACTTCAGAGTGTAGCATCAGGCCAGATGTTGATGCACAGCTAGGCAGCAGCTGTACTTAGAGGAGCAACAATGAGACGACCTCCAACACAGGAACAGTTTTACAGCTGAAAGTCTCAGACATCGTTTCCTCCTCTTCTTTTCTGTCTGTGTTTTCACCAGTTTGACATCCAGCTAAGGTCAGTGTGTCTACTGGTAGCACTGGGTGATACTGGACCCTCCACAGGTTGCACAGGTAGTCCAGCTTCTCCAGCTGTGGCACATTGAATACGTGCCACAGCTGGAAGCTTTGCTGTGTCTCGAGGCGTCTTTGAATTTAGCCTCTGTAGGTTTATAATGTTCATGTCCATCCAACGATGTGGCATCCTTCCATTGCTAACACGTCCTCGCTCATATTATAGATATGCAGCAATAGTTTTTCCCATTGAGATCAGACACGTTTTCAAAGTCTTCCTTTAAGTTTTTTGAACAGTGTTTTTTTAATGTAATTCAGAACAGCTGAGCTTGTCTTACAGAGCATCATGCCTCAAACACACACGTCATTTATACTGTAAACAGCAGAGCTGATGTAAGTTTGACTGACAATTATTTAAACCTGTGAAGCTGACTGATGTCTTTGTTGGAGTCATACCTGACGGGGCAGATGTCACTGCAGGCTGATGAGTAACTGTTGTAGTTGTTGTTGCTGCGGTTGTTTTATTATCTTGAGAATACAACAGAGAATTTAATTTCATACACTGAAAATGAGAAAGACTGACAGAATTACACATGTGTATTTTAGCCAAATATGTACCATAAATAAATAAAATGCATGTTTTCAAAAAAATACAATTTCTATAAATAAGAAACAAAAACATTTGATAATATCTTGAGATTTGGAAACGATGACTGGGTACTGGATTTGTTAAAAGTGCCGTGTTATACAGGAGCAAACGCAGTGACGTCATCGACAGCACTGCTCAAACTCGAGGGTCTAAACTAAACTCATCCTGCTCTCTGCTCTTCCTCCTCTTTGAGCTGTAAACTATGATGTGCTGGTGGCTGCAGACCCCGCAGGTTTAGCTCTTTGAACGTGGAGTTTAATGTGTTTTGGATTCATGTGTCTCACCTCTGTCAGATCTCTGTCCTTTGGTCACATTCAGATAAGCAGCTGGTTCTCCATCACAGTAGTACAGTCCAGAGTCAGCAGGCTCAGCTTCTCTTATACGTAATGTTGTGTCCTCCGTGGAAACAGAAATCCTTCCTTCATTTATTTCTCCAGAGTCTCGTCTCCACGTGGGAACAGCTGATCCTCCAACATCATGAGAACAGTTCAGAGTGATGCTGCTCCTCTCTGCAACACTCACTATTGTTGTTCCTGTGAAGAATTCATGACATTTATCATTAAAGTGATTCTTTCCAACCTGCAGACTGTTAAACAGGAAGCTGTGCACTAAAGTTACAGCAACAAGAAGTGGTTAAGAAAATGGATGATGATGATGATGATGATGATGATGAAGGATGCTCTCTGCTGCAGTAATATTTACAGTCGTTCATAGTCTGACATCGTCTGACTGAATCCAGCTGCACTCGATCAGAGACTGATGAAGGATTTATGCTCCTGGTGTCAAAGCTCTGTGGTTATGCAGAGAGGTGCATGATGGGAGTTCATGCTTCACAGACACATTCGATTTAACCTGACAAAGTGTTTAAAATATGTTTGCATGTCACCAGTAACAGAGATGGATTTTAAACAGAAAATAGAAAAACATGATGTTACCTGATGGGATCACTGTCAGCTCCACAGCTGCTTCATGGTTACAGAAGTATCTGCCAGAGTCTGAGGGAGCAGCTCTGAGGATCATCAGAACCCCGTCAGCCTGTGAACTGTATCGTTTCTGTGGATCATTGATGTGTTTTGTAGTTTTGTCTCCATCAGCTGTAAGTATGTCAGCTCTGCTTCCTCCACTCTCTCTGCTCCACCTCACTCCACCCTCCACAGAGTGAGGACAGGGCAGAGTGATCTGCGTCCCCTCCTTAACTCCTTCATGGGTCAAACCTGCAAAAACAAACAGAGTTTTTCAGAATTACAGCTCAGACTGAGAAATCCATAAACCTTCAGATGCTGTGGACACATGTTAACTTATCTGTGTGTGATGGCTGTAAAAATGTCACAAAGCTGAAAACGATTATTTGCGCTTAGTTACACAGATGAAGAGTAATCAATCACATTGAAGACTTTTCACAGCATATTAGTTTATTTTACTTAAGCTTGATAATTAGAATAATGCTTTGCTCACTTAAAATAAATGAAACAATAACTTTCTACTAAAGTTGTTTATGTTGTTTTCCACCTTTTCCTTAACCAGACCCTGCAGGGTTAACCTGAGTGTCCCAGTTTGTTTAACCAGGAGGATCCCAGGCCTGATTATTGTTGATGTATTACAAATATTCTGGTTTTATTGTTATTTACTTCATTCTGAGTAAATAAATATCCATGTAATATAGTTCAAAGTTAGCGTCGTGTTCATACATGTTAAAAATGCCTGTAAATCAAATGAGCTCAGTGACAATTACTGTTTGTTTGAATCAATTTATTAATAACATAAAACCTTTAAACTGATGCAACACACACAACAATGTCACAAATATATTCAACTAAATAAATTTCTTCATTTGGGAACTAATCTTTCTAGAGGTGAACACAGTCGGTCCATCCTCTCCCTGCTCTCCTCTCCTCAGCCTCTCTTTGCTGCCTCGTGTCCTCTCTGATCAGGTCTAGCAGCTCATCATCTCTTTCCCTCCCTGTCGTAGGTGGCTGACACGCTTCGCCATCGCCGTCGTTTAACTCACCCACTGCTGTGCTTGGCCCTGGAGTGTCCTCAGGCAGAGAGGACACTAGGACAGAGGCCTAATGGAAGGCATCTGTCCTGTCAGGGGTGATCAAGGAAACACATGGGAGGACAGCAGGAACCAATCAGACACAGCGAGACAGGGCAAGCAAACGTGAACACAATGCACATGAGACAAGCACTATCAAAATAAAACAGGAAGTAGCTCTGTGTGGTTTTTGTTCAGGGGAACCACGGAAACAGAACGGACGGAGCAGAAGGAGAAACACGGAGAGGAAATGGATGAAGGTGAGGAAGAGAGAGAGGCAAACAACCATGGAGACAAGACTGACTTCCACAGGAAGCACAGAGGGAAGTGAACGACCTGATCAGCAAACTCAAAAGCACCAGAGGACTAAACTAGGAAGCACAAATCTCATAAATCTCTCTAAGAAAACAGCAACGATTCAGAAGTGCACAAACACAAAACACTGGGCCAACGAGCCACAACCACCACCTGCTGATCGCCAATCAGGAAACACTAATTTCCTGATTGGAGGTTGAACTGTCGTATGAAGCACTCAGTCTTTTCTAACGTTTTATAGTCCGAACAAAATGGCTTCGTTCATCTGTAAAATAACTGAGGGATAATTTTACGACAGATTTACAGTCAGTGAGATAAAAACTGTGACGCGTCGCACACTTTGAGCTGCGGTCACACCTTTATCCAAGCACACAGTCTCACACTGAACTTCACAGCTTTTATTATCTGAGTCTCATATGTAAACTATGAATATGTAAATGTGAATAGAGTGAAAGAGTCTCACCTGCAGCGACATTAGAGCCCAGAGTGCAGGCCAACAGGCAGCAGAAGATGTTCACCTTCATCCTCACACAGTGCGAAGTGTCTGAACAGTTCCTGTGTGATCTGAGAACAGGAACTGAACACGCCTGTTCTTCCTCCTGCTGCTCGTAACCACACAGCTTTACAAACACAAACTTGTTTGTGGGTAACAGGTAACAGATGCTCTTTTTATAGTCTGTGAACATGTTTCAATGTTAACATTTAAATGGGGACATTTTTATGTTGTCGCTGACTGGAAACAGATACTCTGTCTTACTTA
The DNA here is from genome assembly GCF_057382185.1 of Mchenga conophoros. Lineage (NCBI taxonomy): Eukaryota > Metazoa > Chordata > Actinopteri > Cichliformes > Cichlidae > Mchenga > Mchenga conophoros. Next base: position 1,949,966 of record NC_140546.1, read on the forward strand.
CTCTGCAGACAGATCAACAAGCGTAAGGACTGACGACTCACAGAGGAGGCAAAGTGGTATCAGCTGGAAACTTGTGGTTTTAACCTGAGCTGCAGGAAGAACAAATACACACGGAAACCAAAGGATATTAATAACATGACAAGAAGCCATTTACACGTCACAACACGGAGTCCACTGAGTTCAGTGGAAGTGAGTATTTTTAAAGCTGTGTGTCAGAAACCACACTGATCAGTCACTCATTCAGATATTGATGAAGAAGCACTGGCAGCTAAAATCCTCTTCATCAGTTCTTCACTGAGAGCACCAGATCCATGAGGCTGGGCTCTACCACACCAGGTGAGACCCCAGGTGCAGGCTGTGTAAAGAGGCCACATAACAGCAGGCTGAAGGGTGTGTCTCGTCCTTTTACTGTGTCTGCTGTAACTGAGTGGATGTCTGTTGTTGTGACGCAGTGTGAAGATGAGTTCCAAGACTCAGGGCTGCTGTGGTGGGGGCACCTGCTCACCCCCTCCCTCAGAACAACACATCACTCACGTAGGCATCTCGATGGAGGGTTGTGGGCTTCGTAGGTCACAGTCGGTAGGGCCATTCACGTAGCCGTGCTGTCTGTAATGCGGCGACCTGGCCCTCTTTTTAATTACACTTTACTCATGATCTGCTTTTATGAGGCTTACAGTGCTGGTGCTGAAGAACAGAGCAGAGTGTAAAGATGTCTGAACTTTAGGAGCAGGGATACACCTGCCTCAGGCAAGCGTCTGGAGGAGCCTAACCTCAAAGATGAAGATCTGCATAGTTACATATATCCAAATCCCTCTGAAAAACAAACACTTATGATTTAACCAACAACGCTTTTATTTATTTAATCCAGGTAAAAAGTCTCATTGACATCTCTGTTCTCAGAGGCCGGGTCTCTGTTGGCATTCTCATTAGAATTACTTTGAGTAAACGTCCCAAACATGTAATCACCAATAATGGTTCATAAAAACATTCATTTGATGTCATTTAACATGATTAAAAAAGTCGCTCTGATGATGAATTCCACTGTAGAAACAGGCTCTAAAAACAATTTAATGACATTTTATTGCCTTAATTTCCTAAATGAATGTATTTACAGTCTTACAGCACACACACATCTGTACTGTCAACATGTTAAAAACATCAGAGCAACATTTCACCTGATGACAGCGTTCAGGACTGTTTGCTTTTTTTGTATTCATGTTTTCAGATTGTATTATGACTAACAGTAACACACACAGCTTTTCACAATAATTCAGAATAATCTCGACATATGCATGTTATATGTTACATGTTCCCATGAACATCTGTGCTGAGGCAGATTGTTCCTGACGGCAGGACATTCAGGTGAAGCTACACCGGTCCGGCCTGCTTCTTGGGTTTCTCCAGTAAGACATACGTGTTGTTGACGGGCTGTGAAGAACCTGTGGATCATAAACATCATCAGTCTGAGTGGGTTGTGTGTAACAAACACACCTGTGCAGGTTTGGCGTGTTCACCATGAGTTTGTGTAAAATGAGGTGCTGAGTGGCAGCTCAGGTGTTACCGGTTGTGTTTCCAGTCTGTGGCAGCTCAGCGATGGTGTCGTATGTGGCATCACTGTGGTCTGATCCTCCTGTTAAAATGTTTATCAAATAGTCTTCATCAGATCCAAGTAACAGTCCAGTTTTAAGCTGTTACACACAACAAATCAACATTTTCAGCTTTAGAAGACACCAGATCCAAAAGTTTGATCACACAAAATAATTTTGGGTTATCCAAAAATAACTCATGTGTGGCTCTTTTAGTACCCGTCCAAATCAGAAGCAAGAATTAAAGTTACCTTTATTATTTCCAGCATGGAAAGTGGAAGCAGTCAAGGAATGTGGAAAATCTGTAAATGAAATATTTTGATTAGATGCAGCATGAAGGTGGAAGGAGATGAAGTATCAGCAGAAGGTTTGCTTAGATCATGTGACTGTGAATGTTCAGTGCAGCACGGGTGTTACTGGTGTCGTTTCCAGTCTGTGGCAGCTCAGCGATGGTGTCGTATGTGGGATCACTGTGGTTTGATCCTCCTGTCAACAACAAGTCTCAGTAAGAGTTTGCATCATTTTTACTTGTGTTCATATTCACAGTGTTCAGTGACATGATGAGTAAAAAGAATTTGTGTGTGGACTTAGCCAAAAAATACGTGTGAAACTCTGCACTCAAGTTTCAAGTCACAAGTACGAATTTTGACCCCGTTTTTCTTCCTTTCATCTGATTGGCCAATGTCATGTCAATCACAAATGTAACTATCCAATCAGAGAACAGATGGGTTTGGCTGTCGGAGCGGCGCTTTTTTGAACTGCAGGTCCTTCAAACTGTCACAGCTGCTTCACTCTCACCATTTATAAGATGAAGTTCTGCTCCAGCTGGTATCTCATCATAGACGTGGAGCTGTTCGTCAGTCCCTGCAGACAGATCAGAGTCAGCTCCTGCTTTAAAGTTTAAAACACGCTGCCTGTGATGACGTCTAGCTGTGACAGCATTATTAACAATCTTTTAGCTGTTAGACCTCCTCGACGTGTAGAGCCCCAAGAGAGCGCTCAGATCCTCTAACCAACTGCTCTTAGTGCAACAAAGGCCCCGACGGTGACCGAGGTGACCGAGCTTTTGCAATTGCCGCACCCAAACTCTGGAATAATCTTCCTGTCGATGTCCGCATGTCAGATTCCATTCAATCGTTTAAATCACGCTTAAAAACTCACCTGTTCCATCGAGCTTCTGAAACAAATTGGCTTGGACTTCCAGCTGGTCTGCATCTGTGCCGTGCAACTGTAACTATAACTGCTTTTAATGGTTTTTAACTGTTTTTGTTGCCTTTGTTGTAATCTGCTTTGCTACCTCGTGTTTGATGGACACTGTCCTTTTTAAATGTGCTATAATAATAAATATTGATTGATTGATTGGTTTAGCTAATGACACTGATCTAGAATTTGATAAACCTGCTCTTATCTTAAAAGTACCAAAACACAGTGTGACTGCAGCTGTGAGCAAATGCTTTACTTTGACAGGCTGATGAACAGAAGAGGACACATGTCACACAGATGTCAGCATTTACAGCAGCACCTCTGCTCATAATTGTACGTGTGGACTGAAAAAGCCTTTTCTGGTCCTGTAATCTATGCTGTTCCAACGGTGGATGTTCATGATATTCAGTAACCCTGTGAGCTAAAAGCCCAGGCTTCACTCTGCTCTGAAACACTCTTATTCACAGGAGGCTGACCAGTAAGAACGGCTTGTTTCACACAGAGCATGAAGTGAGCAGCTGCAGACGGGCAGTCATCCGAAACTACTCAGTCCAGGAATCCAGCAGTCTGAGGGGGCACCGCTAAACTGTGATGTGTCCTGACCTGTTACCTACAGGTCGTGACTCAAAAGTGAGGCTGAGATTAAACTTTCTAAAAATCTAATTTATGAGATTAAATAAATTGTGTGAATGGAATCAAGGCAGAGCTGAAAAGAAGCAGGAAAATAGAAAAAACAAGGAACACCAAGAAAAGAAAAGCATCAAAACTGAGTCACATTTTAAAGTTTTACAGAGTGTCGAGTGTTGGAGGCAGACTGCTCCAAAGTGCAGAACCACCACAGCAAAGGCCCAGTCTCCTCTGCTTCGACCAGCATCAGAGATGTGTTAGGACAGTGGTGTTACGTCAGGACAGGCAAATCTAAGAACAGACATGAATGAAAAAACAAACCAAAGCGATCTCTCCTCTCAGAGCTCCTTGGTTTGTACATCCATCCTTTGAATTACTGCCATCTTGTGGCCACAGCTGGCTACTGTCACTAAAAGCTGCACTTATTTCAAACTCGTAGCAAAGTGTGTCAGTGGGCGTCTGTCTGTCCTGCTCACACTGAATGAAGCTGCAGCTTTTCCCGTGTGCACATTTACATTGTGTTTAAACTGCTGTGACTTTAACAGTAAACTGATGGGAGAGCAGCATGAGAGGCAAGCTGCTGCTTCACTGTTCTGAGGTCAGTTACTACCTGCACCAGCTAGCATTAGCTGATTGCTGTGTGTAATGTAGGACCTTAAACAGAATATAAAGTATTTAAGATGTACTTAATATTCTGGGGTAATAAAGTAGGTATTTATTCAACTGTGGCAGTACTTAGATTTTACAATTCTTCAGCCAGGAAGGAGTGCAGTATGTTTTAATCTGATTGAATTTATCTTGTTAAATAGGTGAATAGTGGAGGAGGATCCTTTGTTTGCATGTGTAATTGGGGTTGGGGTGGTGGGGGGCATCGCTTCTGCTTGCCTGTCTGTAAAAGTCGATCCTAAAACGTACTGGAAGCCATAACGGGGGAAGTATGGTCTCGTTTACGTGTGCCTGTCAGACGTCGAGCTTCTTCTTTCTCAATAAGTTACAGAAGACAAAGCAGAGCCCGGCTGATGCCATTTGTTATTACATGAATCTCATTCCATAGCAGACCAGCTGGGATGCAGCACCCAGCGGGTGCAGACAACACTGTGGTGGGAAGCTGCCGTGAATGTCATAGAAGTTGGTAACAGAGGTCAGATACAACCTGAATCCACTGGTGGAGAGGTTCAAAGGAGATCCTGAATAAAACCGAAGACAGTCCATCGAAGAAGGAACGAGGAACAGCTGTTAGGAAGTCACTACATGGTTTTTAAACCTCACTGATACGTCTCCTGTGACCTTTCTGATTTCTTCAAAAGAACCGAGTGAAGGAAGCTAAACTGGACCACAGCAGATATGTGAGAATGATGCGACTAACATGTCTAAACCAATGAATAAGTCATGTAAACCACAGATTCTGGTCATGTTTCTCTTTACTCACCTCGTCTGCTGGACCTGCATCTCCACATGAAGCAGGCAGTGATGAGGATGAAGATGGAGAGAAGAAGAAGACCAGTTCCTATCAGGAAACTCTGCACTGGAAAAGCTGGACAAGGTCAGAGTGATGAACACGGATCATGCATCACATACATGGACTCTCTGTAATATTTAATATATAAACACATCAGACCTCACTCTAAAGGTCATTTATGCTACAGGCCAGAAGAGATGAACATGTTTACATTTAAACCTGTTCAACTGCACTCGTTAGATTCTTTGATGCAATCATACCTGATGGAGCATCGGGGGGTGATGCAGTTGTTACTGATGCTGCATGAGTTGTAGCAGTAGGTGGTGTTTTTGTTGTTGTTGTCTTATTATCTTAAGTACAGAAAAAAGAAAATGTAGATACATAAAAAATAACAGCTTAAAAATCAACGATTGAACTTTAAATGTACGAGTTGGTTAAAAACAAACTCCACATACAAACAAAGTAAAAAACTGAACTGAAGAATTTCACATAACATCTTGTGATTTGTGAACAATGATTGGATGCTGTCTGACTGATGCTGATTAATGTCACGCGGTGAAGCTGACATGTTTTAACTTTGTGTTTTTAAGCATTTGTGCATGAGTTGCTGTGTTTCATCGTTTTTAATCTTTAATAATGTACAGTGTTTTATTCGTACAGTTTCATTGCATGCTTTTATTGTGTATATTGTTGACGTGTTGCCGGAAGACTTCCAGGCATGCCAGTTAAGACTGTGACCAATCAGGGTTTGCCTTGGCCACCGTAGGCCAATAAGAGGACCTGGCGGGGCAGATGAAGGGGGCTAGAGGTAGAGCATGAGAGACTGCAGCAGCGACATGGCGGGATAGCCGGTGGTTGGCGACTGTTGCAGAGAGCGGCAGAAAACAGAGGAAACTCTACAAAAACATTTCTGTGTTACCCTAAAGCAGATGACTCGTAATCTGGAGAGGAAATGGCGTGTCACAAATCTAGAGGATCATCATTTAGCCTGGAGAAATAGTTTGCTGCTTTATAAGAAAGCCCTCCGCAAAGCCAGAACATCTTACTATTCATCACTGATTGAAGAAAATAAGAACAACCCCAGGTTTCTCTTCAGCTCTGTAGCCAGGCTGACAAACAGTCAGAGCTCTGTTGAGCCAACCATCCCTTTAACATTAACTAGTAATGACTTCATGAACTTCTTCACAAATAAAATTTTAATCATTAGAGAAAAAATTACCAGTAATCATCCCACAGATGTAATATTATCTACAGCTACTTTCAGTACCATTGATGTTAAGTTAGACTCTTTTTCTCCAATTAATCTTTCTGAGTTAACTTCAATAATTACTTCCTCCAAACCATCAACGTGTCTTTTAGACCCCATTCCTACAAAACTGCTCAAAGAAGTCCTGCCATTAATTAATGCTTCAATCTTAAATATGATCAACCTATCTCTAATAATCTATGTACCACAGGCCTTCAAGCTGGCTGTAGTTAAACCTTTACTCAAAAAGCATCTCTAGACCCAGCAGTCTTAGCTAATTATAGGCCAATCTCCAACCTTCCTTTATATCAAACATCCTTGAAAGAGTAGTTGTCAAACAGCTAACAGACCATCTGCAGAGGCTTATTTGAAGAGTTTCAGTCAGGTTTCAGAGCTCATCACAGCACAGAAACAGCTTTAGTGAAGGTTACAAATGATCTTCTTATGGCCTCTGACAGTGGACTCATCTCTGTGCTTGTCCTGCTAGACCTCAGTGCAGCGTTCCATACTGTCGACCATAATATCCTATTAGAGCGATTAGAACATGCTGTAGGTATTACAGGTACTGTGCTGCAATGGTTTGTATCATATCTATCTAATAGACTCCAGTTTGTGCATGTAAATGGAGAGTCCTCTTCACACACTGAGGTTAATTATGGAGTTCCACAGGGTTCAGTGCTAGGACCAATTCTGTTTACATTATACATGCTTCCCTTAGGCAGCATCATTAGAAGACATAGCATACATTTACACTGCTATGCAGATGACACCCAGCTCTATCTGTCCATGAAGCCAGATAACACACACCAATGAGTTAAACTGCAGGAATGTCTTAAAGACATAAAGACCTGGATGGCCGCTAACTTTCTGCTTCTTAATTCAGATCAAACTGAGGTTATTGTACTCGGCCCTGAAAAGCTTAGAAATATGGTATCTAACCAGATTCTTACTCTGGATGGCATTACCTTGGCCTCCAGTAACACTGTGAGGAACCTTGGAGTCATTTTTGACCAGGACATGTCCTTCAACGCTCATATTAAACAAATATGTAAGACTGCTTTCTTCCATTTGTGCAACATCTCTAAAGTTAGAAATATCCTGTCTCAGAGTGACGCTGAAAAACTAGTTCATGCATTTATTACTTCCAGGCTGGACGACTGTAATTCATTATTATCAGGATGTCCTAAAAACTCCCTGAAAAGCCTTCAGCTAATCCAAAATGCTGCAGCAAGAGTCCTGACAGGGACTAGAAAGAGAGAGCAGATTTCTCCTGTTTTGGCTTCCTGTTAAATCCAGAATTCAAAATCCTGCTCCTCACATACAAGGTCTTAAATAATCAGGCCCCATCTTATCTTAATGACCTTGTAGTACCATATCACCCTATTAGAGCACTTCGCTCTCGCTCTGCAGGCCTACTTGTTGTTCCTAGAGTATTTAAAAGTAGAATGGGAGGCAGAGCCTTCAGTTTTCAGGCCCCTCTTCTGTGGAACCAGCTTCCAGTTTGGATTCAGGAGACAGACACTATCTCTACTTTCAAGATTAGGCTTCAAACTTTTCTTTTTGCTAAAGCATATAGTTAGGGCTGGACCAGGTGACCCTGAATCCTCCCTTAGTTATGCTGCAATAGACGTAGGCTGCCGGGGATTCCCATGATGCATTGAGTTTTTCCTTTCCAGTCACCTTTCTCACTCACTATGTGTTAACAGACCTCTCTGCATTGAATCATATCTGTTATTAACCTCTGTCTCTCTTCCACAGCATGTCTTTATCCTGTCTTCCTTCTCTCACCCCAACCAATCACAGCAGATGGCCCCGCCCCTCCCTGAGCCTGGTTCTGCCGGAGGTTTCTTCCTGTTAAAAGGGAGTTTTTCCTTCCCACTGTTGCCAAAGTGCTGCTCATAGGGGGTCATATGACTGTTGGGTTTTCTCTGTATCTATGAAGCGCCTTGAGGCGACTTTTGTTGTGGTTTGGCGCTATATAAATAAAATTGAATTGAATTGAATTGGAGCATCGGGGGGTGATGCAGGTGTTACTGATGCTTTATGAGTTGTTGCAGTAGTTGTTGTTGTTGTAGTAGGTGGTGGTGGTGTGGTAGTTGTTGTTGTTGTTGTCTTATTATCTTTAATAATGTACAGTGTTTTATTCGTACAGTTTCATTGCATGCTTTTATTGTGTATATTGTTGACGTGTTGCCGGAAGACTTCCAGGCATGCCAGTTAAGACTGTGACCAATCAGGGTTCGCCCTTGGCCACCGTAGGCCAATAAGAGGACCTGGCGGGGCAGATGAAGGGGGCTAGAGGTAGAGCATGAGAGACTGCAGCAGCGACACGGCGGGATAGCCGGTGGTCGGCGACTGTTGCAGAGAGCGGCAGAAAACAGAGGAAACTCTACAAAAACATTTCTGTGTTACTTTTGGGTTCATGTGTCTCACCTCTGTCAGATCTCTGTCCTTTGGTCACATTCAGATAAGCAGCTGGTTCTCCATCACAGTAGTACAGTCCAGAGTCAGCAGGCTCAACTTCTCTTATACGTAATGTTGTGTCCTCCGTGGAAACAGAAATCCTTCCTTCATTTATTTCTCCAGAGTCTCGTCTCCACGTGGGAACAGCTGATCCTCCAACATCATGAGAACAGTTCAGAGTGATGCTGCTCCTCTTTGCAACACTCACTATTGTTGTTCCTGTGAAGAATTAATGACATTTATCATTAAAGTGATTCTTTCCAACATGCTGATTGGTTTAAAGGTGGACGTCAACAGGAAAGAGGAGGACAGGGAGCACAGAGAGGGCTGCAGCCGACAGCGTTCATTGTTTTCACTGTTTCACTTCATCCATTTCTATTTATCTGTTTCCATCAAACTGGAGCTCAGGCAGCAACAACAGCACAGACAGACACGAGTCCACACAGTATATCTGCGCACTGCCCCCTGGTGGCAGCACACAGCTACTACAGGCTGTGTGAAGCTGGCCCGAGCCGCCACTTCAAACAGGAAGTCTGCGCTCTGACTTGATAACTCGGTGATGATACCTAGTGATGGGTACCAGTTCTGACATAAACGGTAGTAACCAGACCGAAAAGCAGCGCACATTTCGGTGCTTTATTTTTTTTTTCCTGAGATGTGATACACTTTAGATTCTAGCCAATCATTTTACGTTTCCGAGGATAGTAGGCGGGTCCAGGTACGTGCGTTCTTTTAGAGCAGAGCTATAGATTAAATGTCCAAGGCGAAGCGGTCAAAAGTCTGGCTGTACTTCACAGCAAAAGATGCAAACTCAGCAGCAACAAGTGCTTTAAGCTGATACTGTGATACTGTCAAAGGAGGTAACACCAAGAATCCGATGAAACACCTGGCGACACATAGCGGTTTTTTTTGTTTTTTTTTTAAAGCCGAGAAATGCGCCGTATTTGATAGCTTGCTGCGAGACCTCACACCGAGCACATCTACTGCGGGTGTGGTGCCTGTTATCAGACCCGGAGTTAGCAACATCCCCCAAAAACCCGAAGAGGAGAGTCCTGGCCCCTAGCCCTGCCAGTGTAGCAGAAATGATGAGGATGATGATGCAGCAGCAGCCGTTCTTCTCTGCGTGAGTAGCTTCATGTTGTTCGTGTGTAATTTACGTTGAGTAGGCTAACCACGTTATTACATTAATGCATGTAAGGTGAACTAGCAAACATCATCATAGCTACATGCGGCTGTCCTCTTGTTTGATGGCAGATACTCCCTTCACCCTGGCCAAAAAGGCTAAAATGACCAAAGAAAAAGAGGGAAACAGTTAAACATGAGAGGTTTTTGGACAAAGTTTGGGTTTTCCATTGTTTAAGCACCGGCACCGTTTCAAACGTACCGGTTTGGCACCAGTATTGGATAAAACCTAAACGATACCCATCCCTAATGATACCGGTTATCTCTGCTAGGGTTTTAGGTTTCTGATGTTGAAGACAGAATGACATCATCAACATAAAGTCGGTCACTGCACAAAAACCCAAAAATGCTTCAGTGTGATCATGGTAAATGGCCTGTATTTATATAGCGCTTTACTAGTCCCTAAGGACCCCAAAGCGCTTTACACATCCAGTCATCCACACATTCACACACTGGTGATGGCAGCTACGTTGTAGCCACAGCCACCCTGGGGCGCACTGACAGAGGCGAGGCTGCCGGACACTGGCGCCACCGGGCCCTCTGACCACCACCAGTAGGCAACGGGTGAAGTGACTTGCCCAAGGACACAACGACCGAGACTGTCCAAGCCGGGGCTCGAACCAGCAACCTTCAGATTACAAGACGAACTCCCAACTCTTGCGCCACGAATCATCATATCAGCTGAAGTTCAGATACACTGTGGTTTGAGTTTACAGAGAGCTGTAGCTCAGGTGGCAGAGCAGGTCAGCCACTAATCAAAAGGTCGGTGGTTCGATCCCAGGCTGCCTCCTTGGGGAAGATACTAACCCCATGTTTGCCTACTGGTGGTGGTCAGAGGGCCCGGTGGTGCCAGTGTCCGGCAGCCTCGCCTCTGTCAGTGCGCCCCAGGGTGGCTGTGGCTACAATGTAGCTACCATCACCAGTGTGTGAATGACTGAATGTAGCCCTTAGGGACTGAGTAAAGCGCTGTACAAATACAGACCATTTACCATTATTATGTAGCTGCTGGTTATTTGATGTTTGCAGATAAATGTTGTTGTAAAAGTGTTTAAAATATGTTTGCATGTCACCAGTAACAGAGATGGATTTTAAACAGAAAATAGAAAAACATGATGTTACCTGATGGGATCACTGTCAGCTCCACAGCTGCTTCATGGTCACAGAAGTATCTGCCAGAGTCTGAGGGAGCAGCTCTGAGGACGATCAGAACCCCGTCAGCCTGTGAACTGTATCGTTTCTGTGGATCATTGATGTGTTTTGTAGTTTTGTCTCCATCAGCTGTAAGTATGTCAGCTCTGCTTCCTCCACTCTCTCTGCTCCACCTCACTCCACCCTCCACAGAGTGAGGACAGGGCAGAGTGATCTGCGTCCCCTCCTTAACTCCTTCATGGGTCAAACCTGCAAAAACAAACAGTTTTCAGAATCACATAAACCTTCAGATGCTGTGGACACACGGTAACATCACACGTCTAGACTGACATTAACTGGAGCGTTCCTTAATGCTTTGATCCCAAAGTTTCATGAAGTTAAACTTTGTTACATGATCAGTGAAGGAAGAATTTCAAAGCTGCCAATCATCCAAGATTCATATACAGAACTAAAAATCACCAACCAGGCCGATATCTGACAGAGTAACAGCACAAGCATGATTTCTGTCCACTGTGGTCAGACTGTCTGTAGTCTGAAGCTTCTTTGAAGGATGTGAGGCTGGAAATGGAGCGGCACCGACATGTCACTCAGCTGTTTTAGTACTGATGTTTCATGATCGCAGCTTCAATCAGGAAACACTAATTTCCTGATTGGAGGTTGAACTGTCGTATGAAGCACTCAGTCTTTTCTAACGTTTTATAGTCCGAACAAAATGGCTTCGTTCATCTGTAAAATAACTGAGGGATAATTTTATGACAGATTTACAGTCAGTGAGATAAAAACTGTGACGCGTCGCACACTTTGAGCTGCGGTCACACCTTTATCCAAGCACACAGTCTCACACTGAACTTCACAGCTTTTATTATCTGAGTCTCATATGTAAACTATGAATATGTAAATGTGAATAGAGTGAAAGAGTCTCACCTGCAGCGACATTAGAGCCCAGAGTGCAGGCCAACAGGCAGCAGAAGATGTTCACCTTCATCCTCACACAGTGCGAAGTGTCTGAACAGTTCCTGTGTGATCTGAGAACAGGAACTGAACACGTCTGTTCTTCCTCCTGCTGCTCGTAACCACACAGCTTTACAACCACAAACACAAACTTATAAGAGGTAACAGATGCTCCTTTTATAGTCTATGAACATGTTTCAATGTTACCATTTAAATGGGGACATTTTTATGTTGTCGTTGACTGGAAACAGATACTCGTTAAAACCAGCGCCTTAAATCATTATGGACCCAAATCACAGACTGTATATAAAAGATGGGGAAGTTTGAAGAAGCCCTTGTGGTTTCAAACTCTTTAAAACCGCATTATTTATATCAGCCACCAGGGGGCGACTCCTGTGAAGCGTATGGGGACCCCAGTAAACGCTTTACACATAACTTTAGTGTTTCTATGAATAACTTTTAATTCAATTCAGTTTATATGGAACCAATTCAGAACAACTGCTTCAGCAGGCTTCGTAAAAGAAAGACGCAGAGAAAACTTCAAGCATCAGATTCAAGTCTGTTTCATTTGTGATGAAGCAGCTACGCTCCATCATGTGACTGACAAGCATTTAGTCAACGTGACTGCAGCGTAGCTTGATTGCACCTATCACAGTAGAAGCAGCCATGTCCATCATTCATATACAGTCTATGTGACTCTGGACACAAGCTAGAGGAAACGGTAAATGCACCAGAGTAAATGCACACACACACACACACACACACACACACACACACACACACACACACACAGCAGGAACATTAATATGCACGAATGTTTGCTTCCACTTCCTGCTGACGATGGACCTGATAACTATTCTTTCTTCAACATGAGCAGCAGCTCATCAGAAACTCTGTCTCTAGACTCCACAGTCCTGACGTCCTGCTTCTTTAATGTTTGAACGCGATATGACTTTGCGTTTATAGTGCCTCCATTTCCTCCCGTGTCCCACCGTACTTCCTGTTTTATTTTGTTAGTTTCCTGCAGTGCATTCTCATCTTCATGCTGCTTTGTCAGATGCATGTCACAATTATGCTAATTGTTTGGTGCTCGTGGATCAGCAGCCGCTGTGAGATAACTGCTTCAGTTTATAGACACACTGTGTAAAGCCTGGCACGCATGCCTGTGCACGCCCACAGTGGGTAGCTGTGGGTGAGCCGTAGGGCCGTGTGTGAGCAAACCCCCAAACGCGCCCTCACAGGGTCGACAGCAAGTACCCTAGCTTTTGCAAGCTCCACATTAGTTTTACTCTGCAGGACCCCGTCATCGTCTCTGGCTCACCCACAGTGGGTTTGCTGAGAGGAAACACATATAACACAAAGGGTTTTTGTAGAAGAGTACATGTTTGACTCCCCTGGTTTGAGTGTGCAAGGAAACAGAAGTCCCTTTCTGCTAATATCAAGAAGCACAATTGGTGTAAAAATCTGCCAAATCGACTGTGTGGTGACGCCCTTATGTGGGAGTGGCTAAAAGTAAAAAAACAAACAAAAACAGGCCCACAGTGGGCAAGATTCAAGATTCTTAATTTGCCACATGCATAAGTACAACATGCAGTGAAATGTCTCCTGACACGCTCCTCGACTGTGCAAAAGGGGAGGGAAGGGTCTGGCGTTATTTTCGTGCCACTATTCTGAGCGCACGTAAAAAAAGTTTGCAGGTGCAAGTGTTGCATTTTGAGGAGAAATTTATTTTGAGCAAAGAAAAGCTGAATCTGAGTGAACAAAATTCATTGCTGCGTGCACCTGTTCGGTTTCCCAGTGTGTGAGGTGGCTCTTACGAACTGGGAAAACACCTGTTGTGTGACAGGAAGTTGTGGCAGGACTTTTATTTTGAAAATCGACGTGAGTTTACGGTGAACTGCTTCTGGGATGCTTCTGGCCAGCAGTGCTCTGAGTTGGTGTGATCGGCCCTTGCTTCTTTCTGATTGGCTGGCCCACCGTTCAGCCTGCTGTGTGTTTGCGTTCCCGTCTCTTCCCGAATGCTCTGTGCAACATCATGACTCAGTCTATGTTTGTGTGAAGGCAGTGACTGATTTACCTGCTAACTGTTAACAAATTCACATTTTTAAACCACAGTCTTGTACTTTATTTCGTTGTACATGTGCAATGACAATAAAGGCCTCTTCTATTCTGTTCTATTCAGAGGAAGTTGCAGAAAAACACATATGTGTGGATTCTGTTCATAGACTATAGCTCCGCCTTCAACACCATCATACCATCCAGACTTGTCATGAAACTCTGTGACCTGAACATCGGCTCCTCCCTGTGCAGCTGGATCCTGGACTTCCTGACAGCCAGACCTCGGGTGGTTCGCATCGGCAGCATCACCTCATCCACACTCAGCACAGGTGCCCCCCATGGATGTGTGCTCAGCCCCCTGCTGTACACCCTGTTCACCCACGACTGTACAGCAACACACAGCTCCAACACCATCATCCAATTTGCAGATGACACCACCATCATCAGCTGCATTTCTGATGGAGATGAGACGGCATACAGGGCAGAGGTGAGAGCCCCGACATCACGGCGCCGCGACAACAACCTGCTGCTCAACGTCAGCAAAACCAGGAGCTCATCGTGGATTACAGCAGACTGCAGAGAGGAGGCCACACCCCCATCCACATCGAAGGAGCAGAGGTGGAGAGAGTCAGCTGCTTCAGAGGCATCAACATCAGCGAGGATCTGAGCTGGTCACAACATGTTGGTGTGATCACAAGAGCAGCAAGACAGCGGCTCTTCTTCCTGCGGCGCCTGAGAAGATTCAGCATGAACCCCAGAATTATTATTTTTTTAAATATAATAAGAACTTCTGTCGATGCACCATTGATGCAGCTGTAATACTCTGGACTGCAAAGCTCTGCAGAGGGTGGTGAGGTCAGCACAGCATCACCAGGACTGAACGTGCAGCCATGCAGCATCTCTGCAGACAGCGCTGCATGAGGACGACGCAGGCGGCTCAGGAGCATCCAGACCCGCACTACCACACACAGGGACAGTTTTTACCCACAAGCCATCAGGCTTTTGAACTGCTGACATTCGATACACACCATTACAAACTACTGGACTCTACACACTGTCATTTTAAACAATGCCACTTTAAATCCTCACTGCACAGTTTTTGCACAAACTGTAAATATTAAACTATTAATATTTTAATACTTTCAGGCTTTTTTATTTTAATATTATTATTTTCTTTAACACACCTGTATACTTCCTATATGTCCGTGTAAAGTTGGGGAACACAAGTGTAAGAATTTCATTGCGGGCAGTGTTTGTCACAGCTGGCGCAGCAGTGGTCTGGTGTGTGGGAAAAAGGACTCGCATGCAGTTACAGAGATGCGATGGAGATTTATTATAAATGACAGAACACAAAGTGGCAAAAACAGAACTTAATAATAATCCAAACTGGGAGAAACTAAACTATAGAACAGCAAACCTGAACACGAAGGGAGGACAGCAGGGAGAGCACACAGTGGATTCACAGACAGTAACGAGCACACCCATACACACAGAGGGACACTGGGAAATCACACACAGGTGGGAGACACAGCTGGACCTGATTAACCTGACGAGACAGAGGAACACTAACACCAGGGACCAACAGAGGGAGCACCAGCCCAGAATCCCAGAACGGTGGAAACCCAAAGAAAACACACAATAAGAGGCTGTAATGTTTGTGTCTCACTCTCGCCGCCCATGTCACCTGTACTTGTGCCTGCATAATGACGTGAAGAAATATTTATAAGAATTATTGTTCAAAAAATATATTTAATATGAAGGCAACAGGAAGTGTTACAGGCATCGCCCTAAAGCCTGATGGGCAGTGTAGTCCGTGCTGCAGGGAGGATGGACCCGTGATGTGCCTGTGAGTGAGGGAGAAAAAGGAAAAGTAGGAGCTGTCACTGAGCAGAAACGGGAGCTGGAAGCATGTAAATATAATAATAACCACTGCAGCCTGACGAGCCCAGCTGTGAGTAAGCTGTTAAGACTCGACTGTACACCGTGTTCCTGTTTCCTCTGAAACAATAAGCAGCCTTTCAACGCCTCTCTCTGTCTCTGCTAGCAAAGTTGACCCAGACAACAAAGTAAAGCTAGTTTTCAGCTACGAGCCGACACGAACCCGACGTATCAGCCAGAGGTCCCTTTACCACGGTTTGGAGCCGCTCACCTGTTTTATATACGCGTGGAATAGTTTTCTATATGAGATCGCTGCAAAAAGTGCAGCCTTACCTAATGTCCACCTACTGTTACTCATTATATTAAGATTTAAACATCTAGCTGGTGTTGGTGTGGAGAGTAACCTTCAGTAATAGTAATAAATCACATTCATGTAGCTGTAAAAAGCATGATCATATATTAAGTAATCCAAAGTATTCAGAATGTAATCTGTAATCTGTAATCTGTAGTGGGATACATTTTAACAGTAACCTTCCCATCACTGATTACAGGTACGTGTTGCTACACCGTTTTCTGTCATTGACAATGAAACTTGAAACAGTTTGCTGACGTCCGTGTGCACGATGGTGTTTCACAGCTACACTTCAAACTTCTTTCTCTCTGATGTGTGAACTATAAATAGAACGAGCTGGTTTGTGCTCTTTGCTGTGTGTTTTTGTGTTATTCCCTCTGACACTGATACTTGTTTGCACTGGTTAAAGGTCAGTGTGTATTAGGAGGACGCCTACAGCGTGAAACACAAACACGTTGCCACCAGAAGCACAGAAAGCATGAATTCCTGCTCTTATAGCTCCACTTAAACACTGCCATTCTGCTGCAGCAGCATCATTTGCATATGGCAGAAAGGCCTATGATGCTTTCAGTTGTTCTTTAGATGCAAAGAAAAACAGAAAGTTGTATCTGCCAGCAGCCTGAGCCGACAGCAACATGGCTAAATGATGTTCAGGGTCACATGATCACAGCCTCAACTACAAGCTCTACCAAAAAGGAACGTTTGACACGATCTTAGAAGAAGAGAGCGGATTAGTGTTTCACGTGTAGAAGAATTTCTTCTATTTCTGTATTATTCACATTATCTTATTGTATGATGCTTTGGTGCCACAAGGTTTTAGCCTCAGTCTCACACATTCCTGCTGTTAACAGACGGCATCTCAGGAAGTTGGAGGGAAGCATTCACACAAAGACTCAGAGTGGGGGAAGAGTCTTTTGTCTCTCCAGCGACTGTGAGAGTTAGCAAGCGAGAGAAGAACTGAAGCTGTGACAACAGCTGTGCAGCCTTTTGTCCCTGTCGGGAGAAAACGTCTACAGTTTATTATTAGGTCTCTCTTGGAAATTAGATTTTTAATCTCAATGAGATTTTTTACCTGGATAAATAAAGGATTAATAAAAAAAAAATTATCTTTGGCTTATTTTCTGTGAGGGACATAAATCCACAAACATTTTCAATGACCTCATACTGTACCTCCCCCCACGCATTTACATTACATACAAGGTGTTGGGGTCCACTGGACCCAGGTCTAGTAAAAGTGTTGAGAGTGCAGGTCCTGTGTTCCCACACTCTGTCCTCCTCCTTTCTGGTGCTGCTGATAGTGTTTCCTTCCCCTCCCGCACAAAGTTGCAACATTATTGAAAATTCAGCTATCAACACGTCTGCTCTGACATTCCTGCACATTTATACTCTCTCTTGAGGGATCCAAATCTTATTTTCTCATACCCTGTCCCTCCTGCAAATTAGGGGCATAATACTATAAATAAGACTTTGCCAGTGTGGTTCTTTATCACAACTGATCAAGATGGCCAAAGATTATCTTCTGCGAGGGCCTTGCAATTGATTTTCGAAGAGAGAGGAGCTTCTGATGAAGTTGTAGAAGAAGAGGTTTCAGAATATGAGGATCACATTTCTGAATTTTCAGTCTGACAGTGACTTTGAAGAAGAGGATGAGGCTGAGGGCCATTTAGTAACAAAACAAAGACGAGTACCCCATCTGCAGCCAGCTCCAGGACCAGAACAAGCCCACCAGACAGCAAGTGAAGAAATATGGATGTCAATAACTGGTGAAATTGAATGGTCTTCTTGCCCAAGAAATGAGCCACCCTGCAGAGCTGCAAACGTGATAAGGGTGCAACCAGGGCCAACACGGTCATGTGCAGGACATCAAGTTTTCATTTGAGCTTTTCATCCCAGATTCCATCCAGAAAATGATTCTGGATTTCAGTAATTTAGAAGGAAGGTGTGTTTTTGGAGAGTAGTGGAAGCAGATGGACCAAATTCATCTACAGGCCTACTTTGGGGTTCTTATCCTCGCAGGAGTTTTCAGGTCCAAAGGGGAATCCACAGAATCCCCGTGGGATGCAGAACTTTTCCGTGCATCAGTGTCTCTGGAAAACTTCCACAAAATTTCCAGGATTATCTGTTTTTAACCGAGACGACAGACCAGCTCGACAGCAGAGAGACAAGCTGGCTGCCATCAGGACAGTGTGGGATAGTCGGTGCACCACCTCCCCTGTTTCACAACCCCAGGCCTAATGTCACCATTGATGAGCAGCTGATCCCATCTAGTTGTGAAACACGTTGCTTCATGTGTAAATGTGTTGTCTTTCCACTCACTCCACTTGATTATAACTGATTTTATTTTTTTATAACATTTTATATATAAAAAAAAAGAAACGAGAAGCACATTAATTCATAAATGCGATCTAACAAAGGCAAAGGGAAGAAATAACCGTGTTTGCTGTTCATATGTCTTGTTATTGGGATGAAGTAAACATCTGTTGAGTAATTTAACACAAAATTGTTTGATAGTGTTAGTTTGGAAAGCCAAACCTCTGGCGGGTCCACCAGACTCATGAACACTGGCTGAGTAACAAAAATACGAACACCACACGAGGGTTAAAATATAAAATTATTCAAACTGCATTTGTTGTTATTTTGAGGGAAATTACTGCTGAGTCACACGATGACACATTGTTGACACATTAACCACTCGACGGTTTTACTTTGGCGCCCTCCGGCGGTCATGTGGCATTAAAACCTTGTTGTGCAGCTGATACAGATGATTGGTTACTGCAGGATGGAACTATCCAATAGGGAGGCCTGTGTGATGTTCAAAGTATATCTATGGTGGTTTTCTACCTGCTGTGAGCTGTGAGCTGAAAACATTTATCATATTTATCTGAGCATCGGACTCTCAGGGTGGAGCGCTGATTTGGGGATGCAGTGTGTGAGTGAGAGCTACACAGCGCTGTATGAAACATTAATCACAGACTGACATTATTGTTTAATAAAAGGATTTATCTGATCCTCAAAATCTGTAAAACACAAATGTTTTGTTCAGTTTTGAACTCCAAAAATCCAACAAAAGTGAAGTGACGTTCCCATCAGAGCGTTCTTAATGCTTACAGTCTCAGAGGGAATGTTAAATATTGTTTTTGCTGCAGCAACACATATAATATTAACAGAAACACAGGATACTTTCAAATATACATTCATAAAAGTCTTAAATATATGGATGTGAGGCTGTAAAGTTATATTTGACTGAATGTCTGACCGATGGAGACAGTTTCCTTCACTTCTGTCGAGTTGTTGCTCACTCCTCTCTCTTTGCCACCTGATGGTGTCACCGTCAGCTCTGCAGCCAGCTCATTGTTACAGAAGTACTTTCCAGTCTCTGAGCGAGTGGCCTTGAAAACGTAGAGCGATTTATCTGCCAATGAGCTGAAGCGTTTGTGTGGGTCAGGAACGAGTCTGATGTCTCTGTCACCATCAACTACCAGCAGGTCAACCCTCCGTCCTTCGCTCTCTCTGCTCCACGTCACTTTACCCTCCACTGAGCCAGGACAGGGCAGAGCGATGGACTCCTTCTGTTGGATCACTCTCTGGATTATTCCTGTGAGACACAGCATGACATTAAATTATTACAGATGGAATTTGTAGCAATAATTCAATAGGAAAGTCCTGTTTACCTGGTGATGTTTAAGCAAGGACAACATTCATTTTGCTCTCAAAACTGAATTTTTTAAAATCTTAAATTATGAAGCAACCTGATTATGAATGGACTCAACGGTGATCCGTCCGTTTTTTCTGCTTAGGCCGGGTCGCGGGGGGCCAAGCAGAGAAGCCCAGGCCTCCCTCTCCTCAGCCACCTGCTTTCCCAGGAAAACACTAAGGCCAGCCGAGAGACATGATCTCTCCAGCGTATCCGGGTCTGCCCCAGGGCCTCCTCCCAGTTGGACAACACCTCACCCAGGAGGCGCCCACGAGGCATCCTTGTCAGATGCCCGAATGGGCTCCTTTTAATGTGGAGGAGCAGCAGCTCTACTCCTCACCCTATCTCTAAGGCAGAGGCCAGCCACACTCTGGAGGAAGCTCATTTCCGCTGCTCGTATCTGCGATCTTGTTCTTTTGGTCACTACCCCACAGCTCGTGACCATAAGTGAGAATAAGGATGTAGTACTTTCCTTTCTGGCACCTCAGCATAGACTTCCCCAGGAAAGCTGAGGAGTGTGATCTCCCTATAGTTGGAGCACACTTTCTTAAAGATGGGAACCATCACCCTGGTCTGCCAATCCAAAGGCACTGCCCGTGATCTCCACACATGCCAGCCAAGCGACCCCACCACATCCAGAGCCTTCAGGAATCAGGATGAATCTCATCCAGCCAGAGGCCCTGCCAGGAGCCGTCCTCGTCCCCAAACTCTGCTTCCTCTACAGAAGACGTGTCCGTGGGATTAAGGATTCCTTACACCACCTGACAATATCCCCAGTCGCAGTCAGCAGCACTCCCACCGCACTGTAAACAGTGCTGGTAGAGCACCGTCCCCCCCTCCCGGGTCGCCTGTCAGAATCTCTTGGAGGCAGTCTGAAAGCGTCTCCGAGCCTCTCTACTGGCCTCTCACCTTCACACTTTCTCAAATGATTTTCTTTTCTATTCTGACAGAAGTGCCCAAACATGCTGTGTCCATCAATCCTGAAAATTAAACAATATTTTCTTTAAAAATGCAGTCAACCCTGACCATTTCAGTTCTGCATGTGTGGTGTGAGGACTGAAACACAGCCCAGCTTAACAGGCAAAGTTGCAAACTGACATCCGTCTGAGGTGGGCTTTAGGTTTAGTTGTTGAATATCCTTCGTAGTACAGTCCACCCTGCAGCTGCACCAATCCAACATATCATTCAATATCTGCAACATGATGGACAATATGCAGAAACCACAGAACGACATTAAACACTAGTGCGCTGTCAGAAACCCTCGGTCTATATTCTGTGTTTTTCAATTCATAATCATCACAAAGGATAGATACGCTTTCAGGCTTCATCCATGGGAGGTTTGTGAAGCTCCAAGGGACCAAAATTCAAATATCTAATTATAATTTACACCATACAGGTGTCAAAGAAATGGTGAGCCTTTATGAATGAAGTTATGTGACAACTGCCAACGTTTACGTGTGTGTGTGTGTGTGGCTTGTAAAAGTATGAACAGCTCCTTACCTGCACTGCAGCCCAGAACGAAGACTAACAGGCAGCTGAAGACTTTCACCCTCATCCTGGCACAGA
This sequence comes from Mchenga conophoros, assembly GCF_057382185.1. NCBI lineage: Eukaryota > Metazoa > Chordata > Actinopteri > Cichliformes > Cichlidae > Mchenga > Mchenga conophoros. The sequence continues at coordinate 1,971,380 of NC_140546.1, forward strand.
AGCACATGAAGCACCGAGACTAGAAATGACCGCTCGCTGCATCGCTCTGAGCTTTAAATACTCTGCTGTGTCCTCACACAAGAAGCCACAAAGTCTAAATGTCTTTTTATGGTCATAACAACTCATCTGCCTTCACGTCACTGTGTGAACACGTCACTGCCGGTAAACTCTGTAGGTTGGGCTGGAAGGTGGAAGGTGCTTTCCAACATTAGATCAGCTGTTAATAGTTTAGAGTCAGTGTGGTCAAACGTACAATATGACATTTCACAATGTGCTTATATTTTCCACTGTGCATTTATTCTGAGATCTTACTTCTCAGAATGTTTGTGGTTGAAATCTTCAGTCAGCTGTGACACAGATGATCTACGCTGAAAGGAAGAAAAGTGGGAAGGAAAAACTCCCATTGAACAGGAAGAAACCTCCATCAGAACCAGGCTCAGGGAGGGGCGGGGCCATCTCCTGAGACTGGTTCTGCTGAGACTGGTTGGGGTGAGGGGAGGAGCAAAGTAAAATAAGTAACATTTTATTATATACACCTTTCAAGATAAAATCACAAAGTGCTTCACAGAAGCTAGAACATAAAACAACATCAACCAAAGGCAAGTTTAAAAAGATGGGTTTTTAACAGTTTTTAACAGAACTGCCAGAGTCTACAGATCTCACATTCAGTGGAAGAGCTCCAGAGTCTGGGAGCCACAAAAACCAAATTCATGGGCTGCATCCTCCTGAGGCCGCATTTGTAGACCGATTACGTCACAGCGACGCGCCGAAGGCTGTCCAAATTCGTAGACTCCTCCGAATGCGGCCGACAAATGTGTCCTTCATTTCCCCGAATTTGAAGGATGGGTCGGATGGTTTAAAAGGACAAATACTTTCTAAAATAGAAAGACAATAATTATTTAAAATATCTGTTAATAAATCAACCTCGTCAGAGACAGGCAACACCAAATGTAAAACATCCGAAAATTTAGCAGCAGTAGAGGAATTTAAAATGCGAGAATTAAGTAGATGTCGAACAGGAGACGGATGGAAGGACGGTTTAAAAATAACAGAATGATGGTCCGAGATAAAAATGTCCTCAGAACTAATGAAGTCAGTGGTTCAGCCTAAAGAAAAAACGAGGTCCAGTGTGTGTCCTTTGGTATGTGTGGGGCCAAACACATGCTGTGTAAAAAGAGTCCATGACGCTAAGAAAACCACTGGCAAAGAGGCCGGAGTCATCATCAACGTGCAGGTTATAACCAGTCCGGACAGCTTCAGGGTGGAAACAAAAAGTCACTGAACTCCTTTAAGAACTGACCTTTTGGTTCATGTGGACGACACACTACAGTAACACAATTTTAACTGGCTGTAGTTCAAACGACGAACATTTTTTCACCATTAATGGGCAACAATGGATCCGACTTCGATCCACCACAGCGAGACCTCCTCCCCGACCGGACGTCCAAGGCTGGCTAGGAGTATCCGCCCGGGCAAAGTTCGACGAGGGATGAAAAGTCGCCATCGCGCTGCCAAGTTTCAGTTAAAAGTAAAAAATTTGGAAAGAATAAAATCGTTCAACAAGAACGTTTCATTGGTTGATGAGCGGGCACTGAGAAGCGCCATGCTCAGTGAGGTAGAAGTCATGTCACTTACAGAACTGACTGATTTAAGGGACGTAAAAACTACGGGTTCGATCCCCGACGAGTATAAATTCCACTCCACAGGGACAGAGGGCCAGCAACCGGAGAGTCTGCATAAACACTCCTAAGGAGGAGGGGCTAACAGGTGTATTTCCCACTTCAGAGCAGCTAGCCTAACAACTTAGAGCCACTAATACTCACCTGATCCTGATCCGGACTCACACCTGTGAACAGACAAACTGCAGCTGCTCACACATATGGGGCTGATCCTCCTCCACGCAGCGATCATCGAGATATATTTTCACACTTTGTGGTTAATGAAGGCCGATGGTTCCTGTTGTCTTCATCATTTATCATTTGGTGGCAAATAAAGGACTTATTGTCCAACATTACATGGTTGATGCAACACATGTTTCAGAAATACACACATGTGTGAAAGACAGCTGTCGTTATGAACACCGAGTCAGTATGACTCAGAAAGTTTAAAATAGTGAATTAGTGTCCAAAACAGGAAACGTGTAGAGCGCACTGATCTCAGGAGGAAGTGCAATCAGTAAAACAATGACTCGTCGCGATAAAAGAATTATACCAAAGATTTGTGAAATTAAGAGTATTAACCATTATTAAACAGCTGTGATCTGACATCTGGATTTATAAGTCGCTAATATTTTATCTTTTGCTGGAATTTGTGACTCTGTATAAAGTCTCATTGGGATCGACTCCCGACTACTTTGGGAAAGGACGGTCGTGCTGGCTTCATGTCACAACCACAGCAGAGGTATGGCAGAGAAAACTCAGTTATAACAGTGGTTTTGTAAACTTGTGCAGATCACCAAAATAACAGATTTGTGTGTGGGGTCAGAGTGTGGCCCCATAAAGACTTCCCTAAACCTGCTGGTCTGGAAGTCCAGCAGTTCATCTAAACAAAAGGCACTGAGACTAAAACAGATACAGATGTTTCTCCTACCATGAAGCAATAAGAGCAGGGACCACCTCTCCCACGCTCCCAGGATGTGGGAGTGAATGCCAGAACACTCTGGAAGGCACACAGTCTTTGCAGACTCCTAAGGATCAAACTTCTACCATCATGACATTGATTATAAAACTCTAAGCATATATGAGTAGATGTTTCTAAGCATAAATGACAATCAACAACCCTGTCTCAGAGTGACGCTGAAAAACTAGTTCATGCATGTATTACTTCCAGGCTGGACGACTGTAATTCATTATTATCAGGAAGTCCTAAAAACTCCCTGAAAGCCTTCAGCTGATCCAAAATGTAATGCTGCAATATTTCTATGCTGCTGGGGGCTGTGTTTCTTCTTCTGTCACCCTTTTCACTCAGTATGTGTTGTGGTTTTCTCTGTATCGTTGTTGTTCTCTTACACTTTGAGGCAGCTGCTGGTGTGATTTGGCATTGTGTCAGTAAAACTGAACTGAAATGGAATTACAAGAATGAATTCAGTTCGGGTCCTGTGGCTCAGTCAGGTAAGGAGATCCCACAAAGTCAGCACTGTTCATCTGGATGTAACGTCTGCAGTGGGAGAAACGTTTCGTCATCATTTCTTGGAGTGGAACAACTTGACCGGCCTGCACAGAGTCCTGAACTCAACCCGACAGAACCTTTGGGATGAATTAGAGAGGAGCCTTCTCTTCTGACATCTGACCTCACAGATGCTTCTGGAAGAACGGTGAGAAATTCCCATAAACACTTGGAAATAAAATAGCTGCAAAGAGCCGACATCATACTCAACCCTGAGGATTTACTCAGGTTCGTATGCGTGTGAAGGCAGACGAGTGAAGACTTTCAGCAGCAGTGTATTCTGGGAGACAGTGAGATATGTGTGAAATACGTCGACAGTTTCAGTTTGGCTCATAGTTGCTTTCCTGTTATCTGATGTGTGACCTCAGTAACGGGAGGGGGGGGGCAGTATGTAACCAAAGTTAAACTGATGCATTATATGGAGAAAAAGTTACATTATTTTCAAAAGATGAGATAAAAACATGATTATTGACTGAACTTTAGAAAGGAAAGATTTCAAACATCAAATGAGAAACAAAGAAAAACTGAAGAACTCTGATAAGGTTTGATGTCACCTGATAGGATCATTGTCACATCCACAGCATCTTCCCTTCTGATGAGCAGGTCTTATTCTCTAATGCACTGGATCGTTCGTCTTTATTGTGTCATGTTTCAGCCGTGTGCAGGAATTGGACCCAAACGCGAACTCACAGGGACAGAAGTTGAACTCAAAAGCACATTTCTGGAAACAGATCACTAACAACACAAAACTAAAGTGGGAAAATCTAATTATAATGTACTCCAGGAGCCACAGGGAGAATCACGACACTGTCACAGAGAAACACAGGGCTCAAATACACTGGGAAATAACGAGGGAATGAGACACAGACGGGAGAAACTGAACAAAACGAGACCCAAAGGAAGCGAAACTCAGTACATTCACGTAGGACACAGACCTTCAAAGTAAAACAGGAAATGTAACAGACGCAGACTTGACTATGGCAGACAGAGCAACTAAGAAACACAGAGAACAACAACAGGGACACACAGAGGGCGGCTACGAAATACTCAGAAAACTAAAGAGAATACAAGAAAGCCAAACTAAGACAGCAGACTAAAGAATAAACTGGTGAACAAAGAGAACTAAGATCATAATACAAAAACTCAGAGACACAAGAAACTCAAAACACCGACCCAGGACCGAGACATATTGTGTCTTATGTCCACGCTACCATCAGCTTTAAGTAGTTTACAAAGACACAGAAGTCTCCACACGAAGCTCATTACAAGAAATCAGAACTGAGGCTGCTGCTGAGGATCATTTTAACTCTTTAAGACCTACCATAGAACCAAGTCCACCAGAGCTTATATTATATTTTTACATGCTGTGGAGCCATTTTTGGGAGCATTTCAAGTTGCTATACATCAATACAACTGTTATAGCCCAAATTCTAATAATATGTCTGCATTAAGTGCATAGTAATTACATAAATTGCAAAAAAGTGCAATAAATTACAAAAAAATTTAAAATCGTTTTTGTTTTTTTAACATATATTTCTAGTTAGAGAAATTTAAGAGGCTTATCCCTCAAAACTGTAAATACAAAAAAGTTACACAAACTAGTTTCCCACCACAGGAAATTTATTTTGAGTGTCTTCATAGTTTTATTTTTGAAATACACCAATTTTTATATACTGCAGGAAAAACGAAAATAAATATTATAATGCAAATTTGCAAAAAAACAGCATATGCATCAAAATAAACTATTTCCAGCAGTGCAATATGAGTCCTCAGCATCCCAGAAACGACACAGGAAGTCATGAAGTCAAACATAACTTTTAAAAACACCAGTATAGGCTTACAAGGCCACGATGGTAAAAAAAAAAACTACATTTCCGCAAAATGACGTCACTTCCGGTTTCGGGCAGGTCATGGTGGACATGCGACAGTTCGCACTGATGGACGTAGGAAGTGTTACAAACAGCTGATCGGATCGGCAAAGCTGTTTCTGTAATATTATGTTTTTGTTGCTGCAAGTGCTTTGATGCAGTTTTTGCAAAGCTTTATGTGGAAGGAAACTGTGACCGAGGACAAGCTGATGGCATAAGATGTAAGTACAACTCCTCCAGTTTCATATGCAAAAAGAATTATATTGCTAGCTCACGTGGTTGCAGAGCTACCGGGATTTAAAAATAGTTACGCAAAACGGAGCGTGCTGCTCCGACCGGCTTTAAAGGGTTAATAGATATTGAAAAGTTCTTACCTGCAGTGATATGGATCCCAGAGCAAACGACCACTTTGACATCAGCAAACAGACTTTGGTTTGAACTTTTCAAAACAGGAAATAAGCTGCTTGAGTGTATACAGCTGTTCCTGCAGCACACAGCAGCCAGCTCACAATATGTTTCACCACACTGAGGTTAATGAGCGCTGATGTACAGCATGACATCACCACAGCTGAAATATCATCAAGACATATTTCAGTTCTGCTCTTCTGTCCATCCACAGGTAAATCCAGCTTAGCCAACCAAAGCAGACGAGCAGCTGATTTCTGTGGTCGGCCTGCCTGACACCCCACAGGGATTACTGCCTCCCCGAATCAACCACACCCAACGTAAACTAAGCAGAGAGAGCTGAAGGACATCATTAACACCACATCAGTTTCACTCTGACTTCACGCGCGGACATTTGGAGAGCAAAGCAGGTTGTTGCCATGACCACCACGAGGCCATGCTTGTGGTTTCAGAGCACGTGGTGTTTGACAACAGTGCTGCAACCCCGTGCAGCTCACCAGGATATAAGAGGTTTACTTCATGCAGCAGATTTTTGAATACACATGTGGTCATATTGATGTGAGTCATACCTACGTCCCTCTGTGTGTAGAAGTCCCAGACCCCCCTGTCCTCCACCTGTCCCATGCTCTCCATGGAGCAGGTGGAGGAGGGTTGTTCTCCAGATGCCTCAAAGTCTTCAGCTGACTCCTTTCGATGCAGAGGACCTTTGGCTCTGCTCAGAGCTCCTTCCTGTTCCTCATCCTGTCTCTAAGACTGAACCACAAGCAAGGAGTACTCGCACATGCTGGGGTCAAAGTTCAACTGGTTTCAACTTTGACCGCTGAGTGCTGTGACGTACCTTCGTGTGGTCACTAAGTGCTGCACTAAGTTCAAGCACACGCTGAGGTTCAGTGAACAGTTTTGGGGGAAGCGTTGTGGTGACGACACACTCGTCACCAGGCAGGATAGCTACACGGCTTTCTTCTTTATGAGTGAGCGACGCGCGGTTTTACTAAACATTTGAACACAATACACACAAACTCTCGTAGAGGATGTTGGAATTGATATTTTTTATATTGTCATTTGTGCTTAGAAATATATAATCATTTGTACGCTGATAATAATCACATCCTTATTATGTCTGATGAGATTCTGTGTGCACTTGTGTACCACGAGATGAGAGGAAGCAGCCTCGACGTTATAATTCCCATTATGGCTTCAGGAAAAAGACTGCGCTGTTCTGTTTCTTAAAACTCCACACCTTTAAACGTTCGTCTGAGATATGAAACATCGCAAGTTCCTGTTCTTATCATTCAGTGGGACGCTTACTTCTGCTTTTCTGCAAACCTCATACACAGTTTAAGTTCATTGAAAGGTCGCGTATCTATGTATGATATAGCTGGAAACACACACACAGAGAGAGAATACAGACACTGATGTTGTTCAGAGATGTTGCTTAAGACTGTCACGTGTATTTGTAATTGCATATTCATGAATGATTGCTTGCTGACAATAAAAAGGGCCGTAGGAGTGGAAGTTGGCTAAGGACAGGTGAAGGCCTGGGCTGACTCCTTGTCTTGTCGAGCAGTTCGGTCTCGTGTTGCAGGGGAGTTTGTGCCCAGATAAACCCAACAGAGGACATGCAGTCAGAGAGATACATGCTGTGAAACGACAGGAAGCGGGCACATCGAGCACAAAGTGGGGCACAGCCGCCAGCGCAACACTAATTTTGGGTCCTTTGCTCTAGTTAGTGGTGAGTGCAGCACACGACACGTCTGCTGTGAAAGGCGACTGGCCAACAGGCTCAGCAACAGAAGGAGCTGAGGACAGCCAGACCTGGGGTCCGTTCTTCGTACCTCGCTAAGTAAGTTAGCTGGATTTGATTGTTGACGATTTCGCGTGATCTTGGATCGTTCGGTTCTCCGAAGCTCATCCGGGACTTGCTGTCATAGCAACAGAGCCGTAAGCGTAAACCTGCTGGGGAGCAGGTTTACTTTATGTAAACAGGATTAGATCGTGGCCACTCAGGTATGTCCGCTTCATTTATACGAAAGCAACAGCGATATTCCACCACTGTTCCACCATAAATAAATAACATCAATGTAACTAAAGATAATGCAGCACTTGATCCTTTTATTGATGTCACACAGATACATACAGGTCATTTCCTAAAAAAGGGAAATGTACTATTAACATTCTATTACATGTATGTGATTATTACAGATGTAATTCATATTTCAGAGTAGTAATTGTAAATTACTTCGTGTAATCAAGATGAGAGACCACGGCTATAAAAGCGAAGGTGGATTTAGGAAGTCTGTCGCAGCCATGTCCTGTCCGTAAACGCGAGCCACCCATTGCGGAAGGTGCAAGATTGATAAGGAGAGTCCTCAGAATTCAGCGTATATTGCGGGACAGACAGGATCCTTTAGCTCAGTGCGACAGTGTGCTCATAGAGAGATATCGATTTTCCCGTGAGGGTATTATTTACTTAACCAACTTGTTGACGAGGGGGTGCAGGACCACCACCTGTCTTTTGTTGCTCTGCCCTTTTCTTGGTTGCTGTTATAAACAAACAGATTATTCCAGGGTCTCTTTCCAAGAGACTCAAAGCAATATAAGTGATAAATATTACCATTCTGTAGAATATTCTTATATTTCACTTTTACCTGTTCCCATGTTCTAGTGGGTCCTGTTGTGGCTCTAATGTGAAAGGGGATATAATGTAACATATTATAATATAATATAATGTAATATAATAAATCTACCCTACCGCCTACTGGTGATGGCCAGAGGGGCTGATGGTGCGATATGGCAGCCTGGCTTCTGTCAGTCTGCCCCAGGGCAGCTGTGGCTACACCTGTAGCTGCCTCCACCAGTGTGTGAATGTGAGAGTGAATGAATAGTGGCATTGTCATGCACTTTGGGTGCCTTGAAAAGCGCTATATCAATCCACTCCATTATTATTGTTAAATTACTTACGAGTTTAATTTGTCAGCAACTTCCTGCCAGCCCTCTCTCCTTGCTTTTGCAGCCTTTGCAGTGTTCCCTTGCGTTCTGATTAAACTCTGAAACTCCTGAAATCCCTCACTCAAGAGTTCTTGCTCTGCTGCCGAAAAATACCGAGCGCGCTCCTTCGACATTTTCGCCGACCAATCAGAGGGTTGCCGATCAATGTTTCTTCTATCGATGCGTAGCCCCTGTTAAGCCACCCAGTGATCTCACATTACTTCATCCAGCTGTACTAATCGTCAACAACAGGTGTGTTCGGAGAACCGGGATAGCGAGCTCACGGTTAGCGCGATGATTTGATCTTGGATGTAGTAAGCGAGGTAGGAAGAACGGACCCCTGGTCCTGGTTTAATAACAGCCTTTTGTTCATATTGGCCGTGGTTAGATTTAGTTAAGGACACCTGAGGCTGGATTCAAATGGTTTATTGACCTTTTTTAGCCACTGGTTCCTGAAATAGACCATTAGGAATAATTCCTAGTTTCCATTTAGGAAAACCCAAACTGCAAAACAAAATGAAAGTCTGAATTCTGATCTAGAGTCCAAAGCCGACAGTGGTCACACGTGTCAAACAATCCAGGTGGAAAAGCAAGTTTAAAAAAGAATAAAATATCTAACAAACAAAAACAAAGTAAACACACAATTCCCTAAAAGGTCCCTTCATAAACTCAAACTCTGCAGCTCGGGTCATAACTTGCACCCCGTTAGGAGCTCATATCACCCCAGTTCTTCAGCAGCTTCACTGGTCGCCCGTAGAAGCCAGGATAAATTTTAATATCTTACTTCTTACATACAAGTGTGTCCATAAATCTGCTCCTTCATATTTGTGTGACCTGCTCCATATCACCACTGCTTCCCGCCCTCTCAGATCATCATCTTACTGTTACGTCCTCACACACCTCATCACTGTGGGGAGCAGAGCCTTCAGTCGCTCTGCTCCTCGGCTCTGCAACTCTCTTCCTCCTGCACTAAGAAATATTGACTCTTTCTGTATTTAAGTCACAGCTCAAAGCACATCTGTTTGAACTGGTTTATTCGCTTTAATGCTGATTTTATCTGTTGTCAAGCTCTGTTTTGCAATTTTAACTTATTTTATGTATTTTATGACTATTGTTCCTTTTATTAATTTTGATCTTTTTAGGATGACCTTGGGTTTCTGAAAGGCGCCCTCAAATAAAATGTATTATTATTATTATTATTATTATTAATTCAAATTTACAACTGTAGAAGGACCCACACACACATCAGTGTACTGGGATATATAAATATATTCATCCCACATCATTTTATTGATTTATTGATTTTTACATAGAAACTGAAAGTATGGAATCATCTTTGCTCCAACAGATTCAACAGCACGTCTCTCTTTAGTTTCATTTATAATCTTGTTTCATATGGGGGCAAAAAATTGAAGGATACATGAACTTCTTATTATATACATATAAAAATACAATTACATACACTTTTACAGTAAAACATTGAGACAAACCAATATTTTCGACTGGTCCATCAGATAAAGTTAAACCGGTCTTGGTGATTTGGGCTTCTGCAGTAAGACGTACGTGCTGTCAGTCAGCTGCTCTGAACCTTTGGGGGCAGAAAATGAAGAAATCTTTGATTATTTTTGTGATGGGAATGAAAATAACAAGTTTGACGGTGTGAACATGGATGAACGTGGAGGAAGGTGGATGAAGGTGGAGGAACGTGGATGAAGGTGGATGAAGGTGGAGGAACGTGGATGAACGTGGATGAACGTGGAGGAAGGTGGATGAAGGTGGAGGAACGTGGATCTCAGTGTAAATGTTTGTTCAGAGAATTCTTAAAGTTACCTTTTTGATTTCCACCACTGAAAGACTCACCGACCAAAGAATAAGGAGAATCTGCAGGATCAGAGTCATGAATGAATACAGTTTGTAAACTGCTGTGAGAGTTTGTGCCGGCAGAGTTACCGTTCGTGTTGGTGGTGTGTGGCAGGTGGGTGATGGTGGCGTATGTGGGGTCGTTCTGCTTCAATAAACCTGTGAAAACAGCAAACGGCCTTCATCACATTTCACTTTCATGCTTTCACACAACAAACCAACATTTTTACCTTTTTACAGGAAGCTGTAAACTTTACTGCAGCAGTTTGTAAACCTGTGCACGTGTAGATGACATGAGGTGGTGTATGTGGAGCTGGTAACTATAGATACCTTTATTTCTGCCAGCGTGGAAAGTGGAACCAATCAAGGAATATGTCGAGTCTGTAAGAGGACGGGACATGTTTGGATTAAATAAAGGCAGGTGCAGTATTAGCAGAACGGCTGGTTCAGTCATGAGGCTGTGAAGGTCAAAGGTCAGGTGTTACCGGGCAGGGTTCCAGTGGGTGGCAGGTCGGGGATGGTGGCGTATGTGGGATCATCATCATTTTGGTTTGACGTGTCTGTTAAAACATTCAACAGGATGTTGTGATCAGATTTTAAGGTTGCTTTAACACAGAGTCAGGTTCTTTCGAAGTTGGAGACGTAAGCTTGGGCACACCTGCAGCTCGGCTGCTATCACACCTGCCAAAAAGTAGTGTTTGTTTGGTTTCTCTTTATTTTAAAACCCTCTTCTAATGCTCAGGTTGCATTATGAGTAAGTGTTACAGCCCAGTAACTTTACTGTTCCCATGTTAGCTTCATCAGACTCACACATACACAACGGTGTCAGCGGGGAACAGTAACCTAGTGAGGAGCAGCTTTTTTCTGCTGGCTGGCTTTGCTTTTTTATGAGATGAACGTATATTAATATATTCTCTACGTGTGTCTCTTTGTATGAAAGGTAGAATTAAAAGAACAACCATGCAGCTGTACCTTGCAGCTCTGTCATGCGGTGTGCCGATCGCGGTCCAGCTCCTAAGAAAAAACACTGAATTACTTCTCAGTTCTTGTAACATGAAGTTTTACAGTCACACGAGGTTCTGTTTGTCACCCGAGGCCTGAACAGGAAGCTGCTTCAACACACTCAGGGTATCTTTTTATCTGGATTCATTATCTAACATTGGTGATCAGAGAAGACTACAGAGCAGATTTCCAGTCATATCCTGGGTACATCGCCATGGTAACTTGTGCTGTGCTCAGATTCGAGATCAGAGAGCGATTGGATGACATCACCACCTACAGACCAATCAAATTGAATCAGCATTCCTGGACACCAAGAACACCTGATTAATCAAATTAACTTCACTTTGTGACAAACTGAAGAGATTTTTTTCTCCTTTATCAGAACTTTTAACATTTGAATGGATTCAGTTTAAAGTGTCAGACCTCCAAAGTGCAGCTGTCACCTAGAAATCAATGCAGCACTGAAGATGCATTTTTAAAATAAATTACTATAAATTATAAAATATTTATTTATTCTGTGCACTAAATCACCAGATCAGCAATTAATGATCAGGTGTTGGCAACAATGCTAAATCTAATCAATTCTAAATCTGCAGTGAACCAAAAGGAAAGAAAGAGTAAGAAACCTTGTAAAGGAAACTTGTGTCTGGTGTCTAACGTGTGAGCTGTTAGCAGGTAGTTGTTCCTTTTTCTTTTCCTTTTTTAGAAAGAATGAAAACAGATTAAAGACAGGAAACTGAACTTGACCAAAAGCTGAAACAAAGATGTGAGAATTATCAGGAGAAGAGTCTCAATGAATGAATGAGTAAAGAGTCTGAACCACGACACCATCTGTTTTAGATTCTGGGGCCTGTTCTTCGTACCGCGCTAAGTGAGTTAGCTGGATGAGATTGTTGACGATTTCGTGTGATCCTGGATCAGTCGGTTCCCCGAAGCTCATCCGGGACTTGCTGTCATAGCAACAGAGCCGTAAGCGTAAACCTGCTGGGGAGCAGGTTTACTTTATGTAAACAGGATTAGATCGTGGCCACGCAGGTATGTCCGCTTCATTTATACGAAAGCAACAGCGATATTCCACCACTGTTCCACCATAAATAAATAACATCAATGTAACTAAAGATAATGCAGCACTTGATCCTTTTATTGATGTCACACAGATACATACAGGTCATTTCCTAAAAAAGGGAAGTGTACTATAAACATTCTATTACATGTATGTGATTATTACAGATGTAATTCATATTTCAGAGTAGTAATTGTAAATTACTTCGTGTAATCAAGATGAGAGACCACGGCTATAAAAGCGAAGGTGGATTTGGGAAGCCTGTCGCAGCCATGTCCTGTCTGTATACGCGAGCCACCCATTGCGGAAGGTGCAAGATTGATAAGGAGAGTCCTCAGAATTCAGCGTATGTTGCGGGACAGACAGGATCCTTTAGCTCAGCGCGACTGTGCTCATAGAGAGATATCGATTTTCCCGTGAGGGTATTATTTACTTAACCAACTTGTTGACGAGGGGGTGCAGGACCACCACCTGTCTTTTGTTGCTCTGCCCTTTTCTTGGTTGCTGTTATGAACAAACAGATTATTTCAGGGTCTCTTTTCAAGAGACTAAAATCAATATAAGTGATAAATATTACCATTCTGTAGAATATTCTTATTTCACTTTTACTTGTTCCCATGTTCTAGTGGGTCCTGTTGTGGCTCTAATGTGAAAGAGGATAAAATATAACATATTATAATATAATGTAATATAATATAATATAATATAATATAATATAATATAATATAATATAATATTAGGGCTGAACGATATATCGCATTTGCGATAATATCGCGACATGATCAAGTGCAATTTTCTAACCGCAAAGGCTGCGATTATACTGCGATTATATTATACAATTCATGGGCTGCATCCTCCTGAGGCCGCATTTGTAGACCGATTACGTCACAGCGACGCGCCGAAGGCTGTCCAAATTACTACCATATCCCAGAATTCATAGCGCGGCCCAGCCAAACTCCAGTTTCCAGCAATGGCGGCCGCTACTAAGTTTTAAAATTACTCTTATTATTCTTTCTGGGTCACAAAATAAACTTTTAACATATTTTCAGGCGAGAAAGTAGTTGTGTAAACATCAAATATCTGCTCGGTTTATCAAGATATCCCATATTTGCAAAAGTGCTTCGACGTTTTCAGAGGCGTCTGCTACCCACCAGCTCGACAGCTAGCCGGGAGCTCGAGGGTTACTGATGCGGCCGAGAACGGCACAACTCCCGGCACATCATTTTCAGATCACCGCGGAGTTTCGCTGCTCGGGTTAAACGTAATATATAAGTCACTTAGACAACCTAAAAATGTTATTGTTGGGCTTTTTTCAGTGTTTTGTTTGTTCGTGAGATTAAAGTTATTAGATTAGATAAAATAAAACTTTATTAATCCCCCGGGTGGGTTCCTCCTTGGTTTTCACACAGCTGACTAAACGTCAAACAGAAAACTTATTAAACAGAAGTATGAGACAGTCGAGAATTTACACCAGTGTCTGGTTATATTTTAGATAGCAAGAAGCAGACGGCCGAGTTTATTAAACTCCACCGAGACAGCGGTGACGCTAATCAGAACTAGACCGTCCAATTTCACGCCTTTAAACTTTAAAGGCGTGTTTGTGTGTGTGTTTATACAATTGCTATTATGTTTGCACTTTATGTGTAATGTTACTGACTGCAGAGATCAGTAAGATGTGTGTATTTTTTATTTATTAGTTTTATTTATTTAATATTTTTTAATTGAATGACTGTCTAGTAGTTCACAGATGTCGAAAAACTGAGTGTGGTAAAGCCACTGATTTTGTTTATGTATATTTCTGCAATCTGCACATTGTACTGACTTTCATTTTAATGTTTACACCAGGGTTCCTTGTCAGCACTTTATGCTCAGATGTTTGTAAGCTAAAAATAAACTATTGTGTATGTTCAAATATACTGTTGTGATTGAAGAAGTTAAATAAAAATGTCAGTCATCAATTCATGCATCACCTCATGTCATCATAACAGAGGTCTGTCTTCCAGGAAAGAACAGTTTAAAATTAATGTAATATAGTATTGGCCATACTATATGATGTATTGCTTGTCTTTGTTTAATAATACAGAAGACAAAGACCTTAAAAAATAATCGCATATCGCATCGCAATCGCAATATTGGGGCAAAAAATCGCAATTAGATTATTTTCCATAATCGTTCAGCCCTATATAATATAATATAATATAATATAATATAATATAATATCATAAATTTACCCTACCGCCTACTGGTGTTGGCCAGAGGGGCCGATGGCGCAATATGACAGCCTGGCTTCTGTCAGTCTGCCCCAGGGCAGCTGTGGCTACAACTGTAGCTGCCTCCACCAGTGTGTGAATGTGAGAGTGACTGAATAGTGGCATTGTAAAGCGCTTTGGGTGCCTTGAAAAGCGCTATATAAATCCAATCCATTATTATTATTATTATTATTGAATTACTTACGAGTTTGATTTGTCAGCAACTTCCTGCCAGCCCTCTCTCCTTGCTTTTGCAGCCTTTGCAGTGTTCCCTTGCGTTCTGATTAAACTCTGAAACTCCTGAAATCCCTCACTCAAGAGTTCTTGCTCTGCTGCCGAAAAATACCGAGCGCGCTCCTTCGACATTTTCGCCGACCAATCAAAGGGTTGCCGATCAATGTTTCTTCTATCGATGCATAGCCCCTGTTGGGCCACCCAGTGATCTCTCATTACTTCATCCAGCTGTACTAATCGTCAACAACAGGTGTGTTCGGAGAACCGGAATAGCGAGCTCAAAGTTAGCGCGATGATTTGATCTTGGATGTAGTAAGCGACGTACGAAGAACGGACCCCCGGTCCCGTTCTGCTTTACTCACCTCGTCTTTTAAACCTGCGTCTCCAAATAAAATAGACGGCGATGATGACGAGGACAAAGAGAAGAAGAGCACCCATTCCTAACTGGAAACCAGTTTGTTTGACTGGAAACAAACATAAATATCATTTAAACATTTTATCTACAGAACAGAACTGACAGATGTTTGTAAGCTTGTGTACCCGTAAACAACAACGACACTCTGACCTTAGTTTGTTTGTTTAAATCGTACCTAATGGAGTTTCTGTTGTTGTTGATTGATGAGTTCTAGTTAATGTAGCCCTTGTTGTTGTTGTTGTCGGTGTTGTTGTCGTTGTTGTTGTCGGTGTTGTTGTCGTTGTTGTCGGTGTTGTTGTCGGTGTTGTTGTCGTTGTTGTTGTCGGTATTGTTGTCGTTGTTGTCGTTGTTGTTGTCGGTGTTGTTGTTGTTGTTGTCGGTGTTGTTGTTGTTGTCGTCGTCGGTGTTGTTGTTGTTGTTGTCGGTGTTGTTGTTGTCGTCGTCGGTGTTGTTGTTGTTGTTGTCGGTGTTGTTGTTGTCGTCGTCGGTGTTGTTGTTGTCGTCGTCGGTGTTGTTGTTGTTGTTGTCGGTGTTTTTGGTGTTGTTGTTGTTGTTGTCGGTGTTGTTGTCGGTGTTGTTGTTGTCGTCGTCGGTGTTGTTGTTGTTGTTGTCGGTGTTTTTGGTGTTGTTGTTGTTGTCGTCGGTGATGTTGTCAGTGTTGTTGTTGCTGTTGTTGTTGTCTTCTTACCTTGAGTAACAGACAAAATAGCTACATGAGAATTGATTAACAGAACTGACTGTTTACTTTTAATATAAGAATCTAAAGCATAAATAATTTCTGAAACTAAAAACTAAAATACAAATAATTGGATGTTTGTCTGTACTTTCTGGGGTATATATGCATATTTGTGTACAGTATGAACAGTATAGTTTGCTGTACAGATGATTGTAAATACAATAAGAGTCTGAGATGTAAACTTCTTCATGCAGGGGTTTTTAGAGGAACGACTTATTTATGTCTTCTATTGTTTTCCTTTGGCTGCTTTGTCTCTCATTTCCCTTCCAGTCCCTGAACCTGACCACGTTCAGAGGAATGCTCTTTGTTAAGTCACTTATCACTGAATCATCTATGAATCAGTCAAGTATAAAAACAAGTGTCCTAACTCAGGGAAGGAAGCAGTGTTGTGTCTACACATATCAGGCAATTCAGCAGAAAATCCATTTTAAATCGTATCTTTAGGTGTTTTGTTATTATTTAGTTTTAAATTCAAATGTTTTTAGTAGATAGTGTCTAATCACAGCCACAGTTGCCTTAAGGCATCTTTTATATTGCAAGATAGACCCTGACAATAACACAGAGTTGTCAAAGGAAAATTGTTTTTATATAATGTGATCAGCTTCATGAAATGTATTCTTTTATTGATCACTAAGCAAATGTCTACGTGACCTTTGACTTGTACTTTTGTGTGATAAACAACTAACAGCTTCCTCTTTCTGTAAGAACGTACAGATTTTTTTCTTTATTAAAGAAAAACAATGGTGGATTCTCCCCACAGCGCCCTTCTTTCTATAATAAATATAATTCCATTGTCATCATTTATAACTTTGACTCTTGAAGTAAATTTGATTGGTCACCAGTGAACTGTGGGAATCTTTACTGTGCATCACAAAGCTGCTGTTGGACAGGAGCAGCAGACTGTCACTGCTGTACTCAGCTGTGTATTTGCATCTTGCTCAAAACCTCAACCCGCTTGCATACGAGTGTGTGGTAGTTTCATATCTCAGAGTTAAACCTGGCCTAACTTTGTCTACATGTACAACACTCTGTGAGACTGAGACAGACTGAAAGCAAACTTCTAGTTTCTCTTCAGTCTGACTCCTATTGAATCGTTACTTTACATATTCAGATTCATGCAGCACTGATTCTGGGTCAGTTTTTATTACAAACATCCAGCAGCCTGTCAGTGTGCTCGCTGTGGATGTTTCACTCCTGAACCACAGTGGAGACACAAGCTGATGGTCTCAGTCAGGCTGACACTAACAGGCTTCATGTTTGACGGTCAGAGGTTCATGTGTCTCACCTCTGTCAGATCTCTGTCCTTTGGTCACAGTCACATAAGCAGCTGGTTTCCCATCACAGTAGTACAGTCCAGAGTCAGCAGGCTCAGCTTCTCTTATTGTTAATGTTTTGTCTCTACGGGAAAAATACATCCTTCTATAATTTATTTCTCCAGAGTCTCGTCTCCATGTTGGACCAGCTGATCCTCCAGCATCACCAGGACATTTCAGTAAGACGCTGTCTCTCTCTTCAACATGGCGTCTTATTGTTCCTGTGAATAACAAATGAATGTGTGACTAAAAACCACGATTGAGCTTGTAAAATGGACAATTATTGACTTTTCTTGTGTTCATTATGAAATCAGGGGCCCAAACAAACAAACAAAAAATAAAAACAAACAATATCAAAAAAGCAAATAGCTAATTAAAGAAATGTGATGAATGAACCTATTGAGACCTGAGGGATGTGTCTAGATTACGGGGTTAGCAGGCATGTTGAGCCTGAGGCTCGGTCACCATGGTAACTGGAACATGGAACCTGGTTTTGTTAGAGTTTCAGTGTAAAACTGGGAGTTAGTGACACATTTATCATTTAAAGTAATTCATCCCAACATGCAAACTGTGATGCATCGACACAACAAGGTGCTGGAGTTTAGTTGGTGATACAAAGAATGGACAGTTTTATTTTTGGTCTCTAAACCACAACTGCTATTAGAGTTAACAGAAGAAAGGTTACAAAACTGGATCATCCAGTTTGCACACTGTTAATTATAGAGAATATTAACATTCATTGAATTTTTTTTTTCCTCATTTACATGTACTCTTCATTGGGCTTTAATGTCAGACCTAAAGCCAATGAATGGCTTTTTAAAGTTTTTTAAATAATTACGTCCCAAAAATCAAACGACCCCCTGTGATGTGAGTAACGGCGACAGTGGGGAGGAAAAACTCCCTTTAACAGGAAAAAGCCTCCGGCAGAAACAGGGCTCAGAGAGGGGCGGGGCCATCTGCTGCGACCATTTGAGAGTAAACACATAGAGAGTGAAGTAGAAACACCCAGTGCATCATGGGAATCCCCGGCAGCCTACGTCTATCGCAGCATAACTAAGGGAGGATTCAGGGTCACCTGGTCCAGCCCTAACTATATGCTTTAGCAAAAAGGAAAGTTTGAAGCCTAATCTTGAAAGTAGAGATAGTGTCTGTCTCCTGAATCCAAACTGGAAGCTGGTTCCACAGAAGAGGGGCCTGAAAACTGAAGGCTCTGCCTCCCATTCTACTTTTAAATACTCTAGGAACAACAAGTAGGCCTGCAGAGCGAGAGCGAAGTGCTCTAATAGGGTGATATGGTACTACAAGGTCATTAAGATAAGGTGGGGCCTGATTATTTAAGACCTTGTATGTGAGGAGCAGGATTTTGAATTCTGGATTTAACAGGAAGCCAAAACAGGAGAAATCTGCTCTCTCTTTCTAGTCCCTGTCAGGACTCTTGCTGCAGCATTTTGGATCAGCTGAAGGCTTTTCAGGGAGTTTTTAGGACATCCTGATAATAATGAATTACAGTCGTCCAGCCTGGAAGTAATAAATGCATGAACTAGTTTTTCAGCGTCACTCTGAGACAGGATATTTCTAACTTTAGAGATGTTGCACAAATGGAAGAAAGCAGTCTTACATATTTGTTTAATATGTGCGTTGAAGGACATGTCCTGGTCAAAAATGACTCCAAGGTTCCTCACAGCGTTACTGGAGGCCAAGGTAATGCCATCCAGGGTAAGAATCTGCTTAGATACCATATTTCTAAGATTTTCAGGGCCGAGTACAATAACCTCAGTTTGATCTGAATTAAGAAGCAGAAAGTCAGAGGTCAGGTTAAACAATCTGAGATAAGCTCCAGCTTCTTGATAAAGCTCTGTGGCTGGAAAAGCAGATTCATGGACGCCTCTGTTGCCTTGTTTGCAGCACTACTGTTGGCATTTGTTCTTGTAATATTTACAGTGTTTGTGGTTTAATACTGTCTGACTGAATCACACTAGGCTGCATAATTGTTCCATTTTCTGTGAAAGACCACATTAACCGTCCAACGTGGTCCGACTCCTGATCACGTTCCAGTAGAATCAAAACTAAAGCGCCGACAACAGCAACAATCCCCACATCCACATTTACACCACACATTGTGTTGCTGCTCTCTTGTTACAGCACACAGAGACACTGAAATGCTTCAGTGTGGTTTGAGTTTACAGAGAGCAGAGATAAGACTTTTATGTAGCTGCTCACAGCTGCTCACGGGTTACTGCAGCATGTGAGGTTACACATGAAGAACATTACAGTTATTACTTTATAGAAAATGCAAACGCAGCATTTATTAACACACTGATGTTTGAGGGTTTTTTTAAAATCAGAAATGATTTTTAAAGAGTAAACAGGTTAACGCTGATAAAGTTACCTGATGGGATCACTGTCAGCTCCTCTGCCAGGTAACTATTACAGAAGTATCTGCCAGAGTCTGAGGGAGCAGCTCTGAGGATGATCAGAGACCTGTCAGCCTGTGAATTGTATCGTTTCTGTGGATCATTGATGTGTTTTATGTTTCTTTCTCCATCAACAGTGAGTATGTCAGCTCTGCTTCCTCCACTCTCTCTGCTCCACCTCACTCCACCCTGTAGATAGTAAGGACAGCGCACAGCGAGCTGCGTCCCCTCTGTAACTACTTCCCGGGTTAAACCTGCAAAACAAAAGCATTTTTAAAATCATGTCTCAGACTCACCGAGTACACGTTAACATCACATGACTCTCTGTCTCATGAAGAGTGACCTGAGTGTTACTCTGTGCTCTGTCCTCAAGTTAAGCTAAGCATCACACCTGACAGAAGGAAGCAAGTTAACTGACAGTTTGTTAGGAAACAGCAGGATATTTGCCGTCCTATGAATGTTTCCTGATTGTAAATTCTTAAAGCTTTAGTCTGAAAATGATTATTTCATTATCTTATTATGAATCAATCAATAAAAAGCTGAACTTCAGGTAAAAATCACAGTTTTTCATGGATGTTGTTTTCAAACAGTTCGTCTAAAACAAACAGAGGATTTCATTTTTAAAACTTTTCTTCCGGAAGATGAAACGTGAAGTTTGAGCTACACTGACACCATAACTCGACTTCCTGTGATCGTGTGTCTGCTTCACACTCTGAACTCGTTTTCTATAATCGTGTGAAATCCCTGAAACTACAAACACCAACACAAATGCACATGTGTGAAAACTATAAAGTATATCAGACATTAATGCAAAGTGTCCCACCTGCTGTGGTATGACCGCTCAGAGCGCAGGCTAACAGGCAGCAGTAGATGTTCACCCACATCCTGACAGGCTGAAGTGTCTGAACTCACAGTGACCACAGTCTGTGTTTGAACAGAGAACAGGAAGTCAGCGCCTCTGTGAACACGCCTGCTCTTCTATTTCTGAGGTTCTGTGGTCAGAGAACAGAACCTTTCTCTCGTTATTATAACCTGTTACACTTGTTTCAAATCCAGTGACTGTAACTAAACTCACCGACTGCTGTTAGAACTCAGACACACAGATACATGATGGAGATTCATTTGGTGACATTTTAGTGTTTTTCGTTCTTCGTGTATTAGACAGAGACATGTTTCATGGATCAGCAGACGAAGACAAATATAAATGAGGTTTGTGGACGAACTGAAGTGATGCTGTGTCCAGTTTAGATTAAAATGAACGCAGAGGTCTCGAGGTAAGAGCCTCTCCACTCCACACTGGAAGGAGCCAATAGATGCTTTGCATCCTGTAGCTGAGGTGCTCCACGTGTGTCCTGCCCTGACCCTGGGGCAGAGCCAGAACCTGATGGACACATCGTGTCTCCCAGCCGGTTTGGAAATGCTTCACTGCCCCCCCAGGAGAGCTGCAGGAGGTGGCTGGAGGGGAGCGAGTCCGCGGTGAAGACACTGACAGCTGCTGATTTATGATCAGTGGAAACTGAGAGGCTGACAGGAAGTCGTCTACACTCTGCAAGATAATTCCTCCACAGCTGATTTCTAACTGATAACTGATCTGTAGAAGAGCTCTATCTGTATGACTTCCTATCAATCAGCTATCAGGAGCTAAATCATTCCTTTGCACACAGACAGACTCTTAAAAGAGCCGAGTGACGTGGTCACAGTCATCAGAGATCATAATTAATGTTAGAGTCACACAGCTCATATCTCTGCGTGGAGGAACAGTCATGGTAAATGGCCTGTATTTGTATAGCGCTTTACTTGGTCCCCAAGGACCCCAAAGTGCTTTACACATCCTGTCATCCACACACTCATCCACACACACATTCACACACTGGTGATGGCAGCTACAGCCACCCTGGGGCGCACTGACAGAGGCGAGGCTGCCGGACACTGGCGCCACCGGGCCCTCTGACCACCACCAGGCAACGGGTGAAGTGTCTTGCCCAAGGACACAACGACCGAGACTGTCGGAGCCGGGGCTCGAACCAGCAACTCTTGAGCCACAATCGCACCTGGAAAGTTAATAAGAGGAGCTGGGAAAAGAAAAAGTTTCCACCTGAGATGAAACTTTCTGAACATCCAAGATAAAAACATGGAGGCTCTGCTCGAGTTAGAATCTGAAGGCAGAAGAGAAAAACAGTGCTGAGGTTAAAGTGAAGGTGGCAGAAATAATCATGTGATGACAGCAGAGTTGAGTTTGTCAGTGTGAGAAAGCAGAAGTGATAAAAACAGTGCAGCAGCTCAGTCGCCTACATCTGAAGGCACAAAAGGCTTCACTGGGGATTATTCTGAACTGAGAATCATGCAAAGCTGTTGTAAAACAGCACACGAGGTTCTTTGTAAGTGGAGCTTTATTAGTAAGCGTTTGTATTTTTGGTGGTGGCTCAGTGCACACAGTGACATGTTAGTGGTGCTCTGCAGTGAGTGAATTTATCCTTCTGCATGGCATCACCACACGGCTCGTTAGCCTGTCTGATCACCTGTATTCTGCACAGGAGAAACTGGAGTGACACCTCACAGCCTGGCCCAGGAAACTCAGACTGGATATGAAACATGGGCATAAGATTCAGATGGAAACATGAAGCCAGCGTGGAAGCGTTTAAAGCAGGGGGTTAATGCACTGATTGGAGGAGAACAGGTCCTGCTGGATGCCCCGAGACCCCGCCCACCACTGCAGAGCCTGGTTAGTGCCGTGGAGGATGGAGGACACAGTCCATGGAGTTTTTCCCAGTTTGTCCCTTTGGTCAAAGTTTACTTCTAACTGAAACTGAAAGCGAACGGCAGCTGCTGCACAGAGGAAGTGAGAAAATAGCAGCGTCACCGTCGTCTATCTTAGTCTCAACACAGAGACCTCGGCAGGTGTCGCATACACAGACATACAGGGAGTGCAGAATTATTAGGCAAGTTGTATTTCTGAGGAATAATGTTATTATTGAACAACAACCATGTTCTCAATGAACCCAAAAAACTCATTAATATCAAAGCTGAATGTTTTTGGAAGTAGTTTTTAGTTTGTTTGTAGTTTGAGCTATTTTAGGGGGATATCTGTGTGTGCAGGTGACTATTACTGTGCATAATTATTAGGCAACTTAACACAAAACAAATATATACCCATTTCAATGATTTATTTTTACCAGTGAAACCAATATAACATCTCCACATTCACAAATATACATTTCTGACATTCAAAAACAAAACAAAAACAAATCAGCGACCAATATAGCCACCTTTCTTTGCAAGGACACTCAAAAGCCTGCCATCCATGGATTCTGTCAGTGTTTTGATCTGTTCACCATCAACATTGCGTGCAGCAGCAACCACAGCCTCCCAGACACTGTTCAGAGAGGTGTACTGTTTTCCCTCCTTGTAAATCTCACATTTGATGATGGACCACAGGTTCTCAATGGGGTTCAGATCAGGTGAACAAGGAGGCCATGTCATTAGTTTTTCTTCTTTTATACCCTTTCTTGCAGCCACGCTGTGGAGTACTTGGACGCGTGTGATGGAGCATTGTCCTGCATGAACATCATGTTTTTCTTGAAGGATGCAGACTTCTTCCTGTACCACTGCTTGAAGAAGGTGTCTTCCAGAAACTGGCAGTAGGACTGGGAGTTGAGCTTGACTCCATCCTCAACCCGAAAAGGCCCCACAAGCTCATCTTTGATGATACCAGCCCAAACCAGTACTCCACCTCCACCTTGCTGGCGTCTGAGTGGGACTGGAGCTCTCTGCCCTTTACCAATCCAGCCACGGGCCCATCCATCTGGCCCATCAAGACTCACTCTCATTTCATCAGTCCATAAAACCTTAGAAAAACCAGTCTTGAGATATTTTCTTGGCCCAGTCTTGACGTTTCAGCTTGTGTGTCTTGTTCAGTGGTGGTCGTCTTTCAGCCTTTCTTACCTTGGCCATGTCTCTGAGTATTGCACACCTTGTGCTTTTGGGCACTCCAGTGATGTTGCAGCTCTGAAATATGGCCAAACTGGTGGCAAGTGGCATCTTGGCAGCTGCACGCTTGACTTTTCTCAGTTCATGGGCAGTTATTTTGCGCCTTGGTTTTTCCACACGCTTCTTGCGACCCTGTTGACTATTTTGAATGAAACGCTTGATTGTTCGATGATCACGCTTCAGAAGCTTTGCAGTTTTGAGACTGCTGCATCCCTCTGCAAGATATCTCACTATTTTTTGACTTTTCTGAGCCTGTCAAGTCCTTCTTTTGACCCATTTTGCCAAAGGAAAGGACGTTGCCTAATAATTATGCACACCTGATATAGGGTGTTGATGTCATTAGACCACACCCCTTCTCATTACAGAGATGCACATCACCTAATATGCTTAATTGGTAGTAGGCTTTCGAGCCTATACAGCTTGGAGTAAGACAACATGCATGAAGAGGATGATGTGGACAAAATACTCATTTGCCTGATAATTCTGCACTCCCTGTAGATACATGAGCATCTATAGCTCACGTAGCTAAGGGTCAGGGGTTTATCAGTTTCAGTGTCAGTCTGTCGACCTCGATGCTCCTCCCTCTGTGCTGCAGGCTGTGTCCTGCGGGAGAGCGAGTCCACGGTGAAGACACTGACAGCTGCTGATCTGTGATCAGTGGAAACTGAGAGGCTGACAGGAAGTAATTCAGATAAATCCTCCACAGCTGATTTCTAACTGATCTCTGTCTGTCTCACTTCCTACCAATCAGCTATCAGCAGCTAAAAGCAGCACAGACGTAGATCCATTATAAAATGTGTGTCTGTCGTTGACCACACGGAGAGTTGCAGAGATTTTTTTTTTGTTACCCGAACAGTTGGTCGCACAGGTGCAACCAAATTTTTTATTTTTTTTTAGTCGCACCACTGAAAAAGGCTGGGAAAATATAGAATAAAAGACAGGAAGAGAAACGAGGCATACACACAGGGGGTAACGACACAAGGGGGAATCTGATAAACTACACTGAACAACCATGAGACAAGAAAACAAGAAAACTAAGAACATGACCCAAGCAACAATGACCCAGAACCTAGTGATGGCCCGCTTGAAGCTGACGCTCCGGTGCGTGCGTCACAAAAATGAACGCGCTGCTTCAGAAGCGCTGTGTCGAAGCTTGATTCACCAGAGTCACGTGATCAGTGACGTCCGAAGCTTCATTTAGAGCCTAACTGCTTCAGTGTCTGAGTCAATGGTTTATAAGGAAGTGAATCATTCGCGGGATTTGTGGAGTGTTTTGATGGTGACAGATAGCGAACCACTGATCATTCCACTGAGAGATTTGGAGCCAGCGAGGAATAGAGGAGGTTCTGTTGTGTGGGAGGATTTTGAGTTGATTTTGGTCGATCGGGTGAGTTTTCCAGCTTTGTGTTCTGGCCGTTTGCTTTTGTTTTGTGCGTTTATTTTATCTGACAACGGGAAAAAGGTAAAATGTCAAAAATCTGCTTCCATAATATAAATATCATTAAATAACTTTAGAAACACTTCCACGTGACTCTTTACACTTGATGTTATAAAAACATGTATTTAATTTTTTATTAATGTTAGTCTGCCAATTGTGCAGCAATTTAATTAATTAAAGACTGTATAACTGTGTCACGGCGACGGATGGCCGGTACTGAATAGGACTCAGGTGCAGAAACCCAGAGCGGAGACAGTAGATGATTAAATAGTTTATTACGGTTAAGTGCAAAGGGGGAAAAAAAAAGAAACGTGGCAAAGACAGAAAATGACGAGACGTGGAGCCTTGGTGTGGCGTGCCCAGGGGAACGAGGCCTGAGAAGCGGAACGGAGCTGAGTGGGGAACAGTCACACTGAGGGGAGAGGATATAGGAGTTAGGCAGGTAGTGAAGGCAGCTCAGAAGTGGCCAGTATAAGAGCAGCAATTCTTACTTGCAGTTAGGGACCTGGAGTGTTTGAGAGGGGGGGGGGGTGATGAAGATCCAGGGGAGGCTGAGTGGCGTGGAAAGGCTGACCTGAGATCCGGGGCTCCAGATGGAGTGTGATGGCAGGAGGGCAGGCAGGTGAGGCACAGAGGGATTTCCAAAATGATCACTAGGTATCCCGAGTCCGGAGGTGGAGTGTGAGCCAGGGTGGGTACAGCAACTGTAGTACAAAAGAGTCTTTGTTAGTAAGATAAATCACAGCGAGAATTTGAAACACAAGACCTGTTACCAACATGAGTTGATGACGAACTGGCAGTGAGTGAACATCGATGTGTGGTTTAAATCCCTCTGGCTTGATTGCCTGCAATAGGCTCCAGGTGTGCAGGAGCTGGAGTTGGCCCTGCCCAGGGGTGGATCCCAGGTCAGTTCAGGAGCCTAATGGAAACTCCAGCCACCCACCGTAGACCATGACAAACTGCATCTCTACCAGTTTCTCTGCACTGCAGCCTCCTCTGGGCCATGTGAAGGGATTTTGCTTAAGGCAGGAGAAATGATCTAAATATAAAAAAGGACCAGGTTCGGCCATCGCAGAGTGGAACAAGTTCTCTTCTTAAATAAAAATGAAAAAGTTACCTTAAATGCATCGTGTTTTTAATTTGCAAGTTCATGAGCATTTTCCTTTTCCAGTTCACAATCAATTCTACCCCCAGGTCACAAATATGTATAGGAAAATGTCCCTAATATAATATTATTTATAAATATACCCATCTAGCGATTAATTGTGGATTACAGCCGGATTGGCGTCCTTGCGGTGGTGCCGTAATGTTTGGTGATAAGAAAAAATTCCAAATAATTCTGGCTATAGATTTTGTTTGGGCAAACAAAGGTACTAATAATTGACATCAAAGAGAGACAAAATGGCAAAGATGAAGAAAGTCGAAGAAGATCTGGAAGAGATTAAGCATTCACTTAATTCGTTGACGTCGGAAATTGAAAAAGTAAATAAGCAACAAGGAATATTAATGTCGATGATGGAGCAAATCAAAGAACTAAAAGATCTGGTCAAGGAGAAAGATAAGACAATCCATTTTTTGGAAAGGAAGGTGGACGACCTAGAACAGCAGGCTCGACTCGAGGAAATGGTCATTACAGGTCTGAAAACTAAACACAGAACATATGCGAGAGTTACCGAATCTGGGACTGGTGCAAAACGAGGAGAGGACGTGCCCCCGATGGAGGAGCTACAATCGTTGGAACGGCAGGTTGTGGAATTCTTTTCGAGTAAAAATCTTCCCCTGCATAGTAACAATATATCTGCATGCTATACTCTTCCTAGAAGGCACAAAAATGCTCCTCCAGCAATTGTAGTGAGATTTGTTAATCGAAAACACAAAGTAGAATTGCTGAGACGGTCCAGCCTTTTGAAAGGAAGTGGAGTATATCTGAAT
Source organism: Mchenga conophoros (assembly GCF_057382185.1). Classification (NCBI taxonomy): domain Eukaryota; kingdom Metazoa; phylum Chordata; class Actinopteri; order Cichliformes; family Cichlidae; genus Mchenga; species Mchenga conophoros. The sequence continues at coordinate 1,998,449 of NC_140546.1, forward strand.
GAACATCTTACAAAAAGAAATGCAGATATTGCAAGACAAGCTCGTATTTTACGGAAGGAGAAAAAGATTCAAGCAACCTGGACCAGGAATTGCAAAGTGATGATTAAACTGAATGGAACACCAGAAGAAGCCAAGGTTGTAACGATTAAGGAACTTGAGGAATTGGACAATTATACGTGATAATATGATTAAGATAGACAAATGGTTGCGACCAATTATGGCTATAACTAGTTTATTTTTGGCAAGGTCAAATGCTACTTCGGGAGGAAAAGGACAAAAGGAAATTGTAAAATTGGATATGGAAGATAACAAGATCAACGGACTTTAAAATATGTTGATAAATGAATGTGAGATTGCTTAGGATCTTTTCTTTCCTTTTTCAGTTTTTTTTTTCTCCTTCTTTTCTCTTTTTTGTTTCCTTCTCTTTCTTATGAGGTAATAGATAGCGCTAGAATAATTTATGCATTATGTTTGACGACACAGATTATAAATCATATGATTTTGAAGTAGGTATTGACCCTGAAAGGAATGTGCTTAATACAATTAATGTCACATGTGATTATTTTACAGAGGAGCAATTCAGGGATAAGGTTGATATAGCCAATACATTTTCTTTAATTCATATTAACTGCAGAAGTCTTTATAGAAGTTTTGCTTCGATTGAAGATTTTCTGTATAGTCTGAGAGGCAAGTTTCAAATAATTGCTCTGTCTGAAACATGGTTAGATGAGAATAAGGGTTGTAATTTTTGTATTGAAGGATACGATTTGTACTTTGTGAATAGAATTAAGACAAAGGCAGGAGGGGTGGCACTTTTCGTTAATTGTGATTTGAAATGTAAAAAAGTTGAATGTATGTCTGTTGTTATGGATGATTTAATGGAGTCTGTGACAGTAGAATTGGATATAGAAAAGAGAAGTAATATAATTGTAACGTGTATATATAGGAAACCGGGATCACAGATTGAGTTATTTACAGAAGCAGTAGAAAATTTATTGAGTAAGGTTAAGGGAAATAAGACTGTATGTTTGTGTGGTGATTATAATATTGATCTTTGTAAAGTGACAAATGATAAGGCTTCGTCAGATTTTTTTGAACTATTATATGGTAAAGGATTTTATCCTTTAATTATAAAGCCGAGTAGAATAACGGATAAATCAGAAACACTAATTGATCATATTTTTATTAATAGTTTGGAGAATAATATTGAAAGTGGCCTCATCATAAATGATATAAGCGATCATCTACCAGTCTTTTTTATTTTCGATTTAAATATGAAAAGAAAGAAAGAAGCTAGTTTTGTGAGTTATAGAAGGTTAAGAAATGATGAAGCAATTAATAGGTTTAGACAAGATCTCATGGAAACGGACTGGAAGGAGGTTTATGTTAATGAGGTCAACATTGCATACGGAGTATTTCTAAATATATATTTGGCCTTGTATGATAAACATTGTCCATTGATATCATTTAAGCATAAGAAAAAGAATATAAATAGGAAACCTTGGATAACTAAGGGTCTTGCAAATGCGTGTAAAAAGAAAAATAATTTATATAGGGAGTATATAATATATAGAACTAAAAATGCGGAAATGAAATATAAACTATATAAAAATAAGTTGGTATTAATATTGAGGAAAGCTAAGAAAGATTACTATAATAAAGTTTTTCAGGAAAACAAAAATAATATTAAGGGCATTTGGAATATTTTTAAAGAGGTATTGGGTAATAAGAACACACCCATAGCTCGGCCTAATTATTTTATTAATAATAATCAAGTTGTTAAAGATAAGACCGAAGTAGCAAACGAATTCAATTCTTTTTTTGTAAATGTTGGACCTACTTTAGCAAATCTAATCAGGAAAAATGATGATCCAGGAGATGAGGAAGCCTGGATAGGTGATAATAGAATGGTTAATTCCATATTCTTAGCCGATACTACCATAAAAGAAATAGTAGCAATCGTAAAAAATTGTAAAAATAAAAAATCTACTGATTGTGAAGGTATAGACATGGTCATAATTAAAAAGACAATAGATTGTATAAGTACTCCTCTTTGTTATATTTTTAATCTTTCGCTACAGTCAGGAGTATTCCCTGACAGAATGAAAGTGGCAAAAGTAATACCATTATATAAATCAGGAGATAAGCATAGTTTTAACAATTATAGGCCAGTGTCTCTTTTATCACAGTTTTCAAAATTGCTAGAAAAACTCTTTGCACAAAGACTTGATAGTTTTATTGAAAAATATCAACTAATACATGAAAACCAATTTGGATTTCGTAAAAATAGGTCAACGGCATTAGCGTTGTTGACTTTTATTGAAGATATTTCATCTGCAACACATAATAATAAATACACAGTGGGAGTATTTGTTGATTTAAAAAAAGCTTTTGATACGATACAACATTCTATTTTGATTTCTAAATTGTATAACTATGGAGTGAGAGGAGTAGCATTGAATTGGTTAATGAGTTATTTAGAGAATAGGTTGCAATATGTTTATTATTTTGGCAATACTTCTGAAAGACTGAAGATTGTATGTGGTGTTCCTCAAGGTTCTATTTTGGGACCTAAACTCTTTAATTTATATATTAATGATATTTGTGACGTATCTAAAAGGTTAAATTCGATTTTATTTGCAGATGACACAAATTTTTATTGCTCTGGAGAGAATTTGAAAGACTTGGTTGAAATTATGACTTCTGAGATGTTAAGAATAAAAAAATGGTTTGATGTAAATAAATTATCTTTGAATCTGACAAAAACGAAATATATGATATTTGGCAATCGTGTAAAGGAGGATAAAGTTATTATGTTTATAGAGGAAGAATTGATTGAAAGAGTTACTGAATTTCGTTTTTTGGGTGTAATAGTGGATGAGAATTTGACATGGAAATCTCATATTGAACATATTAGAAAGAAAATGGTCAAAAGTATTTATATTTTGGGTAGTATAAGAGATTTATTAAATTATAAAACAATGCGTATTTTATATTTTTCTTTGTTTTTTTCATATATCAACTATTGTGTTGAAGTTTGGGGGAATACATATGAGAATACCATAAAACCTTTAAACCTATTACAGAAGAAAGTTATACGAATAATTCATAATGTTAAATATAGAGAACATACAAACAAATTATTTATAGAATCAAAATTATTAAAATTAGGAGATTTAGTGAAATTACGGACATTATTAATTATGTTTAAGGCTAAAAATAATATTTTGCCTTTTAAGTTACAAAGAGTATTTTTGATGTGTTCAAGGGGAGAAGAGAATAGAAGGAAATTTTATTTTAAACATCAGTTAGCCAGGACTACACAAAGATTAATGAGCACAACGGTTAGGGGTATAAGACTGTGGAATTCACTTCATTATAATTTAAAGAATTGTATAAATTTACAATGTTTTAAAAAGTGTTATATGTTTAAAACGATAACTCAGTATGAAGAATGCGAATGAATGTGATGTTGGTTTGGGATTCGACCGGAGAGAAATGTCAATATTAGTTTGTTCCTGATTTTTGGTGCCCACCGGTGATATAAGTTCGATGGTAGATAGGGGGCAGGGTTTAATAAGAATATTTTCTTCTTCCTGCTCCTTTTCACACATGGTTGTTGTGTTTTGTTGACAGAAGATGTGGTTGTTTTGTTTGATTTGTAGTACCAAGTGTGAAATAAATAAAAATGAAATGAAATGAAAATTGCATAAGTACAAGGAGGCGGGACCTCACAGCAGAAGCATACTCCATAATATGTTTTACATTATTATATGTATATTATATGTAACGTGGTGTTTTTCAATTATTGTATTTACCAGCATCAAGAAGTCACAAGCAAAGAAAGACCACACCATGGTGCATGTTTAAACAAGGAGAGTTTACTGGACAAAATTATCTATAATAGAAATAAACAACATTTTTGTCACCCCAAAAAATACACGTTTAAAGCAACACAACAGCGGCCCAATATCAGACAGAAGTCCACTCTGTAGAGTGGGCAATCATTACGAAGCAGTTGGTTTTATTTTGTGGATTCAAGCTGCTCTTCATATTTTTGGCCACCAGATGTCACCAGAGAGGACTGTGTTGGAAAGCTTCGAGTAATGAAGCGTTTTTCATCTGTCCATCACCACCAGAACCATCACATGATTTTCTCACCCAATAAAGGAATTTAACTAATTCAAAACAGGAGAAAATAGAAAAAAAAGAAACGTCCACCCCACCCCACCCCACCCCACTCCACTCCACTCCACTCCACTCCTGTCAAAACAGCACTGCAGCCGGCGGCTGCCACACTGCTGGGTCGTGGCGAGAACGTCTCCCGCCACGGCACTCCAGCCTCCTTTTAATGTGCGGGTCCTCCAGCTTGAACCAGTCACGTCGGGGCTGTATATCCACGCACCAATCGGAGCAGGGCCCTGGCACAGCTGAATTAACATGAACAGATGCATTTCATGTGTTTGCACAAAACAAACACATGTAACATATATAACACATCTACATACACACTGTAACAGATACTTGTCTTTGAATGAAAATTTAAGGTGATAATATAAAGAACAGCGACTTGAACCTTTACTGAAGCTCAGTGTTTGACAGAGTTCAAACTCACTGCTGTAATAACTAAGAATGATTAATATAACAACTATAATATTGGCCATATTATATTTACACTGACTTTAGTCTCATGAACAACATCAGCTAATTGTTATTTACTAGCTGATCTTAAATGACTGTTCAGCACAGAAATGAAGCCCAACAATCACGTTTCACAGTTTCTCAGCCTCAGATAGTCAGCTGATCACACGGAGCTCATGTAGAAACAAACAAATGAACAAAAACATTTTCTCCTTCACTTCCTTCAAACAAAGCTGTACGACACGTTTCCAGCAGCATCATAGTCACTAGGCAACTTGAGCAGCGCGATGGAGGCGAGACCGTCTCATTTCACACGCATCAAGGACGTGGCCCACGTAGAAGGCTGCTTCCTCCAAGGCTGCAGACCCTGAATTGGGATCCAGCCAAAATAAGCAGACAAGGATAATTAGGGAGAGTGGACACACACAGCTGGAAGGAGCTGAGCTGACGACACACAGGATGTGACTCTGTCAAAGTAAAACAGGAAACACTAAGACACAGACTAATTCATGCACCATGACACGTTTGACTTTGAAGACAACGGGAGGAGACACATGACGGGCTGGGACAATGTACATGAACCCAACACAGACAGGAGAGACAGAATGATAACACGAGGGAGACGAGACCGACACAGAGGACAAGACAGACTCACACAGGAAACAAGCAAACACTGAAAGCTAACTAAGACACACTGACAGTGAACACTGGAACGTAACATTTGTCCCAGAGCAAAATAACCCCAAATGCAAAATAATCTCAAAATGCTGGGTCCCTGCATCCTGACAAACAGAGCACATCGTGACTGTTTCATGGTTTGCTGTGAGGTCATGAGGTCAGGCTGTAGCAGGATTATCAGTGGCTGGTGTATCTGACTTGTTTCAGTGTGATGGAGCATCAGAGAGCAGACTCTGCTGCTGCGTCTCGCTTCTGTTTCTGCATCTGTCGAGCTGCAAAACACACAAAGTAAACTTGGATGATGCTTTAATTCTTTATTTTATTGGAACACTTCTGCTGCAGATTTGCAAACATCTGTTACTGTTCACTGTTCATGCTGTTTACTGGGAAAGCCTGACAGTCACAGAGACGTCCATCATCATAAACCTGCACATGTGCAGCTGCACAAACATCTGCACTGTCAAAGGAATATTGTTTTTATATAATGTGATCAGCTTCATGAAATGTATTCTTTTATTGATCACTAAGCAAATGTCTACGTGATGTGTGATAAACAACTAACAGCTTCCTCTTTCTGTAAGAACATATAGAATTAGAAAAAGGGGAACCTCAGCTCAGAGTTCTTAGAATAAGAAGCTATTTGAACGCACACACACACACACACACACACACACACACACACACACGCACACGCACACGCACACGCACACACACACACACACACACACAGACACACAGACACACGCACACACGCACACACACACACACACACACACAGACACACAGACACACGCACACACGCACACACACACACACACACGCACACACACACACACACAGCACAGCACATTTCCGAGTTCTCTTTCCAACATTCACTCTAAGATTCAGATGGAGGCCTGTGGGGAAACCCAGAGATCACCGGCCTTCCATGACGCGCTCCTGCACAGGTATTAAAGTTGCAAATACAAAAAAGCTAAACTAAGGTAATTTTATTTTGCAATAGTGAATACAAATGAGGTTTTAGACCAACTCTGCATCCATCAGAACTTTGTTTAAAGTTTAAATGCTTCAACAGAAAAACCTCTCCGCAGCTGTCTGCACAGACAAACACAGACAACATGCATCTAATGGTGACACAGTGAGGAACTGGAAACTTGCACCAGCAAAACATCACAGCATGAAAATAAAAATAAAGACGGTGGCTTCTTACGTTTCCTTCTTACCTAACAAGAAATTCACGTCACATTTAGACCTCATGTTTTGATGGTAACAACAAAATTATTGCTTTTATCTAAATAATTTTGTTGCAGGTTACAGGCCACTACTCACCTACCAGGTAAAGAGGTTACTGATACACAGGTAGTTGCCTGGTGTAGCTGGCAAGCTAACATGTACATATAAGCAACTATTCAGGCTTTGGGTTAGCAAACAGCTAACACATGCAAACATGGTATGGGACAGAAAGTCATTGTTCCTTATTGGGAATACGTTAAGTTCTCATGTTGTTATTATTAGTTGGGATTTAGTTTGTTTCATGCGTCTCCTGATTTACGAGTCTTTTCCTGTCCTCTGTGTGGTCTGTCTTGTCCTCAGTGTTGACTCTGAGTTATGCCTGTGCCTTAGTCTCTCCACGTCTTCCATGTTCTAACTGTCAAGCGTCTGTGGTCGTGTTGCTTCACGGCCCACCATATCCCAGAATTCATAGCACGGCCCAGCCAAACTCCAGTTTCCAACAATGGCGGCCGCTACTATGTTTTAAAATTACTCTTATTAATCTTTCTGGGTCACAAAATAAACTTTTAACATATTTTCAGGCGAGAATCTGTGTAAACTTCAAAGATCTGCTCGGTTTATCAAGATATCGCATATTTGCAAAAGCGCTCCGACGTTTTCGGAGACGTCTGTGACCCACCCAAACGTTTTGGGACACGGCTCATGTTCAGTGTGTTTAGTTTTTCCCTGAGGCGTCTTGATCATTTGTGTCAGCTGTGCCTCCCCAAGTGTTCCCACTGCCCTCATCACCCTTCTGTGTATTTAAGTCCTTTGTCGTCCTCGTTCAGTGTCGGGTCGCCTGTTTCGCCACGTCGAGTCACGTCAGTGTGCAGAGTTTTGTTGCAGCTGTTCAGGTTAGGGTTCATGCTCATGTTTGGATTATTTCTCGCCTACGTTTTGCACGTGCCTGTTCAGTTTCATGTTGGTATTTGGCCAAATAAACAGCTCACTTTTCAAAGTCAGCAGAGAAATCAACTTTCTTTCTAAAACATTCACTGGATATTTTCAGAGTTATAATATCAGGTAACAGTTAGATGATCAAAACTGTCATATGATTTGTAAAATAAAAAATAAACATGCAAAAGACTTAAATATATAAAATCTAAAGAAATGAAGATTTACTGATAGAAAATACAATCATTCACACAGTCCTGTCACTGTAAATATGATCATTTAAACAAAATAATGCAGCTGTTATTTAAAGTGCACAACATGCCTGATATAACTGTTGTTAAATATCTATTTTATGTTTTTACAGCAGCTTTAAAAAGTGCTTTTACAGGTGTCTCTCAGGTGAGCCGTGCAGGTGGTGGCTGCTATTTGCAGATGCTTTATCCAGTGGTTCTAATGGTCTGTGACGGAGCTGTGGATAAAGAAAATACAACAATAACAACAGGAGTGTTTGTATATTTACATACAAATAAATACGTACATGTAAAATATATGTGTATGTAGAGCGTGATTATATATTATATTGGATATTTTTATGTTGTATTGGTGAAGTTGTGATATATTTGGGCTTTATGTTGACTTTGAAGATGAAAATGTTGTTGTTTAACATTGGTGTCGTCACACTGTGTCAAGCCTGTGTGACTTTTCTATTTTTTCTTTTATTCTACTTTCTCTGTTTTAATGCTCAATGATAAATGTTTTTGGAGCCTCAATAAATCATTAATTTCAATAAATAAATAAATAAATGGAAGAGAGCGAGTCAGGAAAACCTGCATATAAAAGAAAAACAAAGACTAACTGCAGAAATCGTAAGATGACGCAAAACTGTGTTCGTTTAAATGCTTAAACATTTAAATTTATCACTTTATAAAATAATAAATAATGAATAAAATCCACGTCTCAGTGGGAACTATAGCAACACTGTAATGCAGTGCAAGGTAGTCAAAGTATTTCTCACCATTTTCAGCCTTTAACCTGACGTCATCTATTATGTAATGATAGACGTGCTCTTTTCTTTCACTTCCTGCCAAAGTGAACAAAACCTGAATGTTAGTGATCGACTCCAAGAGAGGCGTGAGCGAGAGGACAGAGGAGGGAATCTGGACACATCATCGCAGCTTCTATGTTGCAAACGAAGCATTGAAAAGGTGTTTTAATTACATATCCTAATAATATTCTCTCTGTCAGCAGTCTTAAATAATCAGGCCCCATCTTATCTTAATGACCTTGTAGTACCATATCACCCTATTAGAGCACTTCGCTCTCGCTCTGCAGGCCTACTTGTTGTTCCTAGAGTATTTAAAGTAGAATGGGAGGCAGAGCCTTCAGTTTTCAGGCCCCTCTTCTGTGGAACCAGCTTCCAGTTTGGATTCAGGAGACAGACACTATCTCTACTTTCAAGATTAGGCTTCAAACTTTCCTTTTTGCTAAAGCATATAGTTAGGGCTGGACCAGGTGACCCTGAATCCTCCCTTAGTTATGCTGCAATAGACGTAGGCTGCCGGGGGATTCCCATGATGCACTGGGTGTTTCTTCTTCACTATGTGTTAACAGACCTCTCTGCATTGAATCATATCTGTTATTAACCTCTGTCTCTCTTCCACAGCATGTCTTTATCCTGTCTTCCTTCTCTCACCCCAACCAATCACAGCAGATGGCCCCGCCCCTCCCTGAGCCTGGTTCTGCTGGAGGTTTCTTCCTGTTAAAAGGGAGTTTTTCCTTCCCACTGTCACTAAAGTGCTGCTCATAGGGGCTCATATGATTGTTGGGTTTTCTCTGTATGTATTATTGTAGGGTCTACCTTACAGTACAAAGCAGTTTGTTGTGATTTGGCTCTGTATAAATAAAACTGAATTAAAGAAGTACGTGTTACATTCTGTGAAATAATTGTGTTTATCACTGGATCTAAAAATTCTCCCGTTCGTGTGTCTCAGGCTTTCTTCACCTTGTTTGTTGGACCCGCTCCTCGCTGGGTAAAAAACAGATGCAACGATGATGATGATGATGATGATGCAGATGAATGAAGCAGCTGTTCCATAAATCAACCCAAGAAGCAGCTGCTGGTCTTCAGAGGAAAGGAAGAGAAAACAAAAGAGCATTTTTAAAAGTGATGAACTGTCGAGAGCTGAGACCCAGTCTGTGGTGGGACAGTCAAGCTTGTACACGTCATCATCATAACTTAACTTTAGATTTTGGTTTTCAGAGAAATACTCTAACGTGTATTGTTCTATATTATCACAGCGTGTGACAGCTTTAGTTACAAATTAAGATCAAACAGATTAAAATCTCTGACATCATTCTCTTTGAACTGGACATAAAACAGCTGGTGTTGTGGTGGCAGAGACTCGCTTTACTCTGATTATGTTCAATAATCTGTGAAACTTTGTGATTTCAGTGATACCTGAGTTTGTGGGTGGTGCTGATGTTGCGTTTGCTGGAAAGGGTGTAGAAGCTGATTGTCCTGTAAAATGATGAGATTAATCAAGTTAACTGAATTCACTCATGTTACTTAATCTTGGTTAAACTTTGACCCTGATGTGCCATCTATGTGCAGGACTGTTATTTAACCCATTAAAGTGATGGAGGTGTGCGCTCGTGCTGTTTAATTCCCACAGGCCCTGAAGAGAACCTGATCTTTGAAAACAGACACAAACAGAACAACAGTGACAAAGTGTGACGTTACCTGGAGAGATCACCGTCAGCTGCACCGCTGGTTTGTTATTACACAGGTATCTCCCAGAGTCTGACGCAGCAGGCCTCAGGATGATCAGCCACTTATCAGCTGATGACATGAATCGTGTGTCATTGATGAGTCTTCTCTCGCTGTTACCATCAGCGGTGAGTATGTCAACTATCCTTCCTTTGTTCTCTCTGCTCCACGTCACCGTACCCTCCACAGGGAGAGGACAGCGCAGGGTGACGGACTCCTTGTTTCTGATGATATCATGTTTGATTCCTGCAAGAGACATATATACATTATATATACTGTATATATGTACCTACACTGGCTCTTGCTTTGTCTTGAAAGATGCTTTTAAAACAACTGTGTGATCCCGAAGTTAAACCCAAACTCAACTTTGACCCTGAACACATCTCTACTGAGCTTAATAGATTTTCTTTTCCAGTCAAATATCTCAAATATTCCCAAGGTGTAAATGGGTTTGAAGTCTGCTGTATTTCATGTTGAGATCAACATATACAAATACACCGGTTAATACTGACATGTAAAAAACGGCTGCTGGATTATCTGAATGAAACTCTGAGATGTTCTTACCTGCTGTGATGTTACAGCCCAGAAAAAAGGCAAAGAGGCAGCAGCAGATATTCACTCTCATCATGGTCACGACTCGGACATCTGCAGAAGGTTGACCGGCATTTATCTCTGCTGGAAGAGGAACTCAGCTGATCCTCCCGTACGGGCCGGCCTTCTTTTGTGGTTGATGAGCACTGATGAAGTTCCTGTTAGAGCTCAGTATGAAATCATATTTCTCATCATGTAAGACCTACATCCAAGGACGCTTCCATTTTTAGTTTCCTGACCACTGACTCGTAACAAAGGGAGTTTTTAGAAAAAGCTGTTTATGGAAAAACTGAAGAAATGACTGTGATGACAATCTAAACATAGAAAGTTAAAGGAAATAAATGAAAACACATTTTGTGTCACACCAACATCAAGTTAAGACGGTAATCGGTGGAAAAACGTGTCACTGCGGCGCCATAGCGAGGCTCGTGACGAATGACTGAGCTGTTATCATGTAGCATCATCATGACTTTGAAGTCTGATCTCAGAGAGCTTTTAACAAAGTTTCAGAGCATCGTGACAACAAACACTTTGAATACTGTAAATTTGTTCAAGGATCTTTGTTTCTGAGCCTCGTATGGAGCCACAGTGGAGACACTGGCTGATACAGCATGTGACTGTCCAGAGTTTCACTGGACAGAAGACTTTCTCTGATGGGAAGCAGATCGGCTGAGACACATAAGAAAAAGGCGATGAAAACCAAAAAGCAAATACAAAACACTGAGAGGGCAGCGCAGTAAGTGACTAGCTGAAGATAACTTTGAAGTGACTGTGAGAAAAACTGACGGACTGAAACTTCCCCTACAACGAGCGAGGATGAGTCGATGAACCGAGGCAGACGCAGTCATATATTTACAGGAGGATGATTTGAGCACATCACCCCTGTATGTGGCTACCTTGTCAGGTTCGAGCAGATTTTAAGCTCACCTACAAGGCTTTAAACGGACTGACACCTTCATACCTCTCTGATCTTTTGCACCCTTCCCCCCCGTGCGCTCCGATCTCAGGACTCTGGCCTTGTAAAGGTTCCTACAGCCAGAAAAAAACGTGTTTTTCTTTTCGTGCGCCTTATTTGTGGAACAGCCTCCCTCCAGATATCAGGCAGGCTGCTCTGTGGAGCTTTTTAAAGCCAAGTTGAAGACCCACTTGTTCACCCGGTCTTACATGTCTTAATTCTTTGCCTTTTAGTTTTTTTGATTTTTATCGTTTTTAACTTTTATTATGTTTAAACTTGTTATTGTGTTTTAACTTGTATTGCTTTGCATCACTTTTATTTATTTGTCTCTTTATTTTCAAATA
>NC_140546.1:2015590-2020590 GCF_057382185.1 Mchenga conophoros
ACAGTGAGACAAAAGGATTGTCTTGTGAGTTAAAAAGAGATCGTGCAGGGCATTCAGGCTGTCACGTAACCAAGCAGCTGTGATGGAGATGCCACACTTCCTGAGGGGCTGAACAAGTTCTACACACGGTTTGATGCACTGAACAACACACAAGCAAAGAAAGCCTCCTCACTGAGCCAGATGATCGTCCCAGCATGCTTCAAGTCCACCACCATCTTCCCGGTGCCAAAGAAATCCTCAGTATCCTGCCTGAATGCTTACCGTCCCATCGCCCTGACCCCCATCATCATGAAGTGCTTCGAGAGACATGGCACACATGAGGAGCAACCTCCCCTGCTCACTGGATCCACTGCAGTTTGCATACTGGCCGAACAGGTCGACCGAGGATGCTATTTCCACTCCACTTCACCTCTCCTTCTCCCACCGGGACAAGAAAGACACCTATGTCAGAATGGTGTTCATGGACTTGAGCTCAGCATTCAGCACCATTATTCCCCAAAAAATGTTTGACAAACTCAGCAAGTTGGGACTGAGCAGCTCTCTCTGCTACTGGATACTAGATTTCCTGTCAGAGAGGCCTCAGTCCGTCCGAATCAGCAACAACACCTCCAGCACCATCAGACTGAGCACAGGAGCTCCTCAGGGCTGTGTTCTCAGCCCACTGTTGTTCACGCTACTGACACACGATTGCACCGCCCTACACAGCTCCAACCAATCATCAAGTTTGATGATGACACAACCGTGGTTGGACTCATCAGCAGCAACGACGAGTCAGTGTACAGAGATGAGGTTCAGCAGCTGGAGTTCTGGTGCAGCAAGAACAACCTGTCACTGAATGTGGACGAAACCAAGGAGATGATTGTCGACTTCAGGTAGACTCGCTCCACCCACACACCACTCAGCATCCACGGTTCCACGTAGAGACTGTTAACAGCACCAAGTTCCTGGGAGTTCACATCTCAGACGACCTCATCTGGACCACCAACACCACCTCCATCACCAAAAAGGCCCAGCAGCGCCTCCACTTCCTGAGATGCCTGAAACGGGCCAACCTCCCTCCTCCCACCCTCACCATGTTCTACAGGAGCACCATAGCGAGCTCCTGACCAGCTGCATCTCTGTGTGGTTCAGGAAACTGCAAAGTCGGCGACCTCAGCCAGCTACGTCGGATCGTCAATGCAGCTGCCAAGATCACTGGAACGTCTCTCCCTCTGCTACAGGGCATCTTTCACAAGCATCAGTCAGGCCTCCTGCATCGTGCGTGACCCCTCACACCCCTCACACGGACTCTTCTCCCTCCTCCCATCCAGCAGACGCTATCGCAGCATCGGGGCCCGATCCTCCAGCCTGCGAGACAGCTTTTTCCTGCAAGATCTTTGATCTTTGTGGACGACTTGTCCAGGCCACTAAATTGCATAGATTTAGAGGTGAGCTGCTGATAACAGGTGCAGCTCACCTGACCGGAGGGCCACCCTTCAGAGGACTGAGCAGCAATCAGAGCTGGGCTCTGAGCGTCCTCCCTGCGTAACACTCAGGATCACAGCCTTCATTTACGCTCCTCTGTGCAAAACCAGCATCAGAAACAAACAGTTCAGGGCTCAGCTTTATGTTCCTACCTGCCACGTCTCGTTCTGCTGCGGTCATCGTAGACGTCTCTCGCCCTCCTGTGTGGAACAGTTGAAAGATGTAATAAAGTCAGGTTCAAACAATTACATTAGAACAAAATCATAAAGTATGCAGTATCAAAAAATGTTTTGTGATCCGAAATGTTGAAATATTTCGGACGAGCTTATATAAGACATCAGTGTTCGTCATTACAGCAGGGAAACGCTTAAATCCGATGACTGCAGCACAGTCAGACTGAACTCTGTGCTGGATCAAGGTGTTACCTGGAGAGATCACTGTCAGCTGCACCGCTGGTTCGTTATTGCACAGGTATCTCCCAGAGTCTGAGAGAGTCGGCTTCAGGATGACCAGCGACTTATCAGGCAACGACCCGAATCGCGTGTCCTCGCTGTGTCGTACGTCCACGTCGCCGTCGGTCGTGAGTACGTCAGCTTTGCTTCCATGACTCTCTCTGCTCCACGTCACCTTACCCTCCACAGAGAGGGGACAGCGCAGAGTGAAGGACTCCTTGTCTCTGATTATTTTATGTTTGATTCCTGCAGAAGAAGCATTATTTTTAATGCAGCTGTACATTACTGCATTACTTTATCCACTGGTCTCTATTTTGACCACGCACAGTTTGTGTTCTTGATGGAAAGTTCACTCACGATCTTTTCATTGAAAATTGTTGCATAGACACAAAGTTCATATAAAGAATTTCTGACAATTATTCAGTTTTTCTTATTGATAAAAGTCTTACAGGCTGTGGATTGAAGGTTGTAAATGTTTAAATTAAAAAACAAAGCTTCTGTTTTTCAATTTATTTATTTTAATATAAAGTCATGTATTAGTGGCTGAAGCTCTGATGGATAAAATGGAAACACTGAAGGATAATAAGGCTTAAAGCTAAAGAAGCAGCAGGTGGATTAATTCATTGTACCTGCAGAGACTCAGATACCTGCACGTACACCGGCTCTGAGCGCAGCTTTTATCTGCACTCACAACAGGAACTCAGCTGCTGAGCAAATATAGATGTTCCTATCAAACACCTCATGGTATATTTTGATATTTTGTGGTTAATAAACACTAATTGTTCCTGTTATGTTGGGGAATGAAATCATCGTCATCAGTGAAGTGTAAAAACACCTCCCAGATCTTTTCCTGCTCACTGACAGACGAATTATTGTTTGTAAATGGTAAAAAGCCTGTATTTGTACAGCGCTTTACACATCCAGGGAAGCTACATTTTTGTCTGTCTCTTCTAATGTTTCTTCTCAAAGCCCAAAACATATGACAGAGAGTAAGTCTGTGGCTTCCTGCTTTGGAGAATCCAGCCATGATCACGCTTCACAGAGCAAACTAAAGATGCACATCTACCAGGGAGAGAATTCATGCTAAAACCACAGAGGCCTTTGGGTGGAGATGACACTAACGTGCAGACCCTGTGCTCTCATGGCTGTCTCCTCCAGCAGAAAGGTAGGTGCTGCACTGAGGACATTAACCACACACAGCTCGTGTATTTACAACAGTTTTCAAAGGAAAGGTTTTGAGGGAATCAACGTGTGAACACGAAGTTCAACAGATTGAGCTTCAAGTACAAATTATTCTTAATTAATCTCACTGTCTTACACTGTCTTACACAAAAGGATGTGGATTCCACAGTGTAAATGTTTAGATTCAAAAACATTCAAATAATAAAGCTTCAACTATGCAAACTGATCTCCACCATAAAGTGAGCAGACCTGCCGCAGTGGATGAAACATGGTAACTGTTCCAGCTGAAGAAGCAGGAGGTGGATTATTTTAATGCCTTTCTTACCTGCAGTGAGATTACAGCCCAGAGCAAGGACAAAGAGGCAGCAGCAGATGTCCACCCTCATCCTGATCAACACTCAGATACCTGCAAATGCATCGGCTCTGACCGCAGCTTTTATCTGCGCTCACAGCAGGACCTGAGCTGGCTGACCACATACAGATGTTCTTCCAGCAAACACCAACCTCCTCGTCACATATTTGGTATTTTGTGGTTAATAAACACTAATAGTTCCTGTTATTTTGAAGTATGAAATCATCATTCGTCATCAGTGAAGATTAAAAACAACTCCCAGAATGGAAAGCTGCTTTCCCGCCCACATGAGTTATTCTTAGTAAAACCACTGAAGCTTACTGTGAAAAATATGTTTGCAAACACAAATGTGACCATAAAGGACAAAAACAACAACGAACTGCGTCATGGATCAAAATCATCACTGGAAACATGTTGCAGCCTGTTGTCAAAATGGATTCAGTTCATTTTTTGTCTCCAAATCCCCCAAAATAACAAAGTGTAAAAATGTGTAGCGTGTACACAAGTGTTCAGTCTTTGCTCAGCAAGTTGTTGGAGCACGTTTGGCAGCAGTTACAGCCTCTTGTCTTTTTGAGTGTGATGCTACAAACTCGACACGCCTGTTTCTGGCCAGTTTCTCACTTTCACGTCTCCATTTTCACTAAACTGTGCAATCAGTAACGACTCTCACACAAACATTTATTTCTGTGCATTTATATGTTTATACTGTATTCATTAGATACTCTTTTAGTCACAGACGGACAGTTCACAGTGAAGGAAGTTCTTTCTTCAAGAAGCAAACTTATACGTGGTTTATTTATAACAATGAAGGAGTGCTAAACAGTTTGATCAGTATGTTAGCAGAGACGTAGCCGAAGCAGCAAGTGTCTATTCTAATGTCTAGAGTGTGTGTAGACGTCTCATCATCAACCTTTCTTATTCTTGCCTGAGTTTGAGAAGATGAGAACCGTGTCGCCAGCCCAACGTTATAACGGCTCAACACAGAATTATGATTCATAAGTGAATTTGCTGATAGTTCATTATGATCAATACTGATCAGATATCATCAGTAAATATGAAGGAAATATGAATATGATGGAGTTTGGCTAAAAGGACACTTCTAGTTTAGTGTGAAGTTTACACTAAGCCCAGCTGGTTGTGCATCTTATTACCAGTGACGGGGATAACGGCGTTACTTTTTTCAGTAACGAGTAATCTAACTAATTACTATTCCTGCTGTTACAACACCGTTACAGTTACTAAAATGCGCTCGTGTTACTATTTTTCAACAAACAGACGGCTGAAGCTGTGTTCAGCTTACTGCACGTAAGTAATGTGCGCGCTCCTGCGGACGGCAGTCACTGTCTGGCACAACAGCTGGAGCTCAGGCGGCAAAACAATGGCACGAGTGCTGCTGTTTGACTGAGGAAGAATAAAGGAGTCGTGGTCAATCACATGACCACTTCAAGACAAAGCAACAAGGTGACATGTACCAGTTTATAAACTGTGTTGATCGGCCAGTAAAACCAAGGTCAAGGTCAAGGTCAAATTTATTTCTACAGCACATTTCA
>NC_140546.1:2025442-2132942 GCF_057382185.1 Mchenga conophoros
TTTAGTGTGTTGTCTTGTGTAGTTAGTGTGTAGTTAGTGTGTTGTCTTGTGTAGTTAGTGTGTAGTTAGCGTGTTGTCTTGTGTAGTTAGTCTGTAGTTAGTGTGTAGTTAGTGTGTTGTCTTGTGTAGTTAGTGTGTAGTTAGTGTGTAGTTAGTGTGTTGTCTTGTGTAGTTAGTGTGTTGTCTTGTGTAGTTAGTGTGTAGTTAGTGTGTTGTCTTGTGTAGTTAGTCTGTAGTTAGTGTGTAGTTAGTGTGTAGTTAGTGTGTTGTCTTGTGTAGTTAGTGTGTAGTTAGTGTGTAGTTAGTGTGTTGTCTTGTGTAGTTAGTGTGTTGTCTTGTGTAGTTAGTGTGTAGTGTTGTGGATAGTTTTGTGTTGTGTGTCAGAACAATGAGGCGACTGCTGTCTCCAGGTAGGAACAGGAGTGTCACACCTGCTGCTGTCAGACCTGCAGGTATCAGGCTGTGATGTTTCCTTTATAGTGGACAGAAATATTTGGCACAAATAATTTGTGTGACATCTTGTTGAAGAACAGCTGATTGTTCTGTAAACAGTTTGAAATGGTTATTTAAAAAAGAGTAAAAGGTAAAAGGCTGCAAATAACTTTGATGTTTGCAAAACTTGTGCGTATGATTTTAAAACTGACAGTTTATATTTGCATTTAAAGTTATGAAATATGATCATTAAACATGTTTGTGGTTGTTACAGTAAAAATATCACTTTTTCTACTCTGATTTTGTGTTTTTTGTCTGATTTGAGATCAGTTGTGTTAATACAGTCAAAATGAAAACATGACTGCAGATTCAGACACGTGAGGCTGTGCTGAAAACAATGAGACCAAACAAGGCAAGTAAATAGTTTTTAAAGGTGAAATGTGGAGGAAACATCAAAAGTAGTCAAAGTCCAATTATATTCTAGTTAGTTACTTTCCCTAGTAATTAATTACTTTTAGAATCGTGTATCTCAGTTACTAACCCAGTTACATTTTTGAAGAAGTAACTAGTAACTATAATTAATTACTTTTTCAAAGTAACTTGCCCAACAATTATACAATAGTTAAAAAGTTGGAACCCTGGTTGAGCACCCAGGTCACATTACACTGACAATCAAAGTGCCTGCAGCTGTAGATCAAAGGGCAAAATAATAAACCAAGAGGTGTTAAAACTGATGTATGAAAGCACTCTGCAGGATCACCTCAATATCACTGAGACGTCCAAATCCACTGTAACATTACAGCTCAGCAAAAAGCAAAGAGGCAGCAGCAGATATGCATTCTGATCAGAACTCAGAAATAGACGAGCTCCGACAGCGTGTCCATCTACGAGCCATCGGGTGAGAAAGCCGAGAAAGACAAAGCTGATCCTGATGTCTGTGTTTACGTCTTTGTGTGGAGTCCGTGTACCTGCTCTCATCTGCTGTTTGGTTGTTGTTGAAATGGTTTTGTGAGCTTTAATCTGAGAATCTGGCGTTTCTGGCAAAACACAGTTATATTTAAAAGTCAATTCAGGATTTAATGAATTGATATCGCTTTATTCAAGCTACTCACCTCTCTCTTCCACCTGCACTTTCAACTGGACCACGGCCAATCAGAGAGGTCCCGCCCCTTACTATCTCTGATTGGTTTAGTCCACGATAGGGGCAAAATGTGTGTCTGTTGTTGACCACACGGAGAGTTGCAGATTTTTTTTTTTGTTACCCGAACAGTTGGTCGCACAGGTGCAACCAAATTTTTTTTTAGTCGCACCACTGAAAAATTTGGTCGCATTTGCGACCAAATTGGTCGCACTCTAGAGCCCTGTGTACATGGAAGAAGTGGGAAAGAGGGCTTTGTGATCCTATTCTGGAACACCAGGGTAGGATCACATCTGTGTGAAAATCAAATCTTAGGGTGTACTACAATTCACCAACACATCAAATTCACCAGGGAGGATATGAAAAGTGGCAGGTTGGCCTTCTTAGACTGTGATACTTCCATCAGTAAAGGGGGACATCTAAAAGCTGATGTGTACTGGAAACCTATTTAAGGTTTAACCATAATATTTAAGGTTTGACTCTCATCATCCACTGGAGCACAAACTGGGTGTCATCAGGACGATACAGCAGCAGGGAAGCAGAAGAACTAGTTATGGTCATTATGCAAATGTACTGTTGCTAAGGAAACCTGCAGTCAGCTGAGATTGAAGAAGTCACCTGGATGAGTGATGTACATGCAGATGAACAGAATCAACTTTCTGGTAAGATAAAATCCTTCTATGCTACTCAAGTCTGGTGTTAGTCAGCCATGTGGCTGCAAACACTTATCCCACTAGAGGGCGCTCCGGTTTTACTTTGAACCAAGAAGAGGAGCAAAAACCAGCTACTGGTCTGCTACATTAATGTCTGCTCAGAGAAAATGTACTTTAAGTGGTCTAAGGAGCTTGGAAAGAAAAGTGTCTGGACTTCTTTAAGTTGCTTGAAGACGTTTCACCTCTCATCCCAGAAGCTTCTTCAGTTCTGAAGAGAAACCAAGAAATGTAATCCTTCACTGCGCACATTAAGGCTGTGGATAAAAACATAAAGTTCAACAGGGAACGCACAAAGGATAACTGTTTGCCTTTCCTGGACTGCACTGAAGAGAACGGCAACCTCAACATTGAAGTTTACCGGAAGCCCACACACACGGACCAGTACCTCCTCTTTGACTCCCATCACCCTCTGGAACACAAACTTGGAGTAATTAGGACCCTACACCACCGGGCAGAACATGTTCCCTCTAAGTCTGAGGGAAAAAGAAGGAACACACGCATGTAAAGGAAGCACTCAAAACGTGCGGCTATCCTAAATGGGCGTTCTTAAAGTCAGCAAAGAGGCACAGAAAAGAAGACCAGACACCAGCGAGGGAGGATAAGAAGGACAGACGCAACAACATTGTCATCCCCTATGTAGCCGGTGTATCAGAGAAACTCAGGAGAGTTTTCTCCAAGCATGACATCACAGTGTATTTCAGACCCAGCAACACACTCAGACAGAAACTGGTTCACCCGAAAGACAAAACGCCAAAACACAGACTTAACAATGTGGTGTATGCTGTACAGTGCAGCGAGGAATGCCCAGACCTCTACATTGGAGAGACCAAACAGCCACTTCACAAGCGCATGGCACAACACAGAAGAGCCACCTCCACAGGACAAGACTCAGCAGTCCATCTGCATCTATGGCTACGTTCACACTGCAGGCGAAAGCACATCCAATCGACTTTTCTGACCCCATATCCAATCTTGCTATGACAGTGTGAACGGCACAAATCTGATATTTTCAAATCCAATCTGGGTCACTTTCGTATGTGGTACTGAATCCGATACATATCTGATGTTTTAGAAAGCGACTGCTGTTTTAATGGTCATGTTGCATTAAATCCATCTTTTATGTCACTGACACAAGACAGACGACAATTATCAGCGCCTGAGAAGACATCATGAACGCTTCCTGTCCATCCAGCGTAGATGTCAGTGAAACTGTTGGGAAGACAACGTTGGAGAAACGTGAACATTTTATTTGTACTGTATAATCAGCAGATTCTGACAGAAATTCGGAATCGGAATTGAGCATTAAGACCTGCAGTGTGAACGTAGCCTTAAGGTCAAAGGTCACTCTTTCGAGGATGCCAATGTTCACATTTTGGACAGAGAGGACAGATGGTTTGAAAGAGTGAAAGAAGCATCTATGTCCACTGTGAGCGACCATCTTTGAACAGAGGCGGGGTTTATGACACCAACTCTCTGCCATCTATAATCCAGTTTTGAGATCCTCCCCAGACGCCTTAACGCCCACTCACATCCTGGGCCATCTGACCTCAGGAAATCACATGATAGGGTGGGGCCAGGTTTCCTAATGAGCTCACCCGAAACCCTGGCTGATTGGGACCCACACCCGTTTTCACACCACGGCTCACGTGATTAGGTAGAGGATCATCAGGGGGTTGTCTCTCTTGGGGAACCCTCCCATAGGGCTTTACAGCATCCTGCGATTGCATTTGTCCCTAACCATCGGGAACCCTCACATTAACTTTTATAGAGTGGAAAAAGGTTAGCGTTCATCGTCCAGCTTTACTGTGTCTGCTATGCTAACATAGCTGTGTCACTAGCGATCACATAGCACATCATTATAAACCAACTAGCCCAACTTTAGTAACCCTACAAACATCACTGCTGTTTTGTGTTCTGTCTTCACTCATGTCTGAAGTGATAGCAGCGCTGTACGACTTAATTTTTTCTGAAATGCCTCAATCAGAACATGGTATATTATATTTCAATGGAAACTAGCGACCTAACTTCCTGCTAACTTCTCCGTTAAACTTAATAAATTCTGTTTTCCTGGATGCCTGGATGTTAAACGTAATTGTTGCACCTGCCAATCAGCCACACTGATCATTTTATTAAATATGAAAGGATTTAGACAGTTTTTAACTCTCAGTGATGCTGCAGTGATCGTTTGACTTTTGGACCTGCAGCGGAGTTTGGGCCCAGACACAGCTAATGATGACAGACTTAAAGACTGGATTGGCTGACGTCTGAGGCCTGTAGCCAATAAATGCTCTCCAGGGCCTTTATAACTGGACTGATGCTGCATTCAGGGCCTCTGTGTTTGTGAAACTGCTGTTAGTATGTTAGTTAGGATCTGATCGTCTTTGTTAGCTTGTCGGTGTTTGTTAGCCTTCATTGATGGTCTTGTTAATTTAGCCAGAAACCTTGAGTGCCCATTCTATTTTGGTTTTCACCGTTTTCTCCTGTTTTTCCAGCCAGTTTGATGTTACTGTCCTCACTCGTAGACCAACTTGGGGATGCAACAACAGCAACATTTACTTTTAAGCAGGTGTGTTTGTTATTTTTATTCAGAGTTTTACATGGTATAATTTGGTGTTATTGCCATGACAACAGAGCCAACAGCGCACTGAAGCTAAACAGCAAAATAAAATCTGTAAGAAAAAAAAAACAAAAAACAATTTTTTTCCAAATGATTTAAAATTGTGGACACAAAGGTACATACTGAATCTGCAAGGCACTTATACCAAACTGGAGCCCAGCAGCAGTAGCTTGCTATTGTGCCACACTGTCTTTAGTCTCCATGAGCAGCTACGATGCATATAGTTAACACAGGTGTCCTGCTTCTGTGTGATGGAGCATCAGAGATCAGAATCTGCTGCTGTGTCTCGCTTCTGTATCTGTCGAGCTGCAAAACACACAAAATAAACATGGATATGATGGATGGTTATAAATCATACAACTGCTTAAAGTCTGTTTCACTCTATAATTTACAAACTGAACATCATGTTGAAACTCTTAAGACTAAAAGGATCATTTTCTCAGAGACTTTTATGCAGTTGGACTTCTATTTGTAAACCTGCAAATGTGCAGCTGCACAAACATCTGCACTAAAGCTGAATCATGTTACACCTCAATGAGTCTGAAAACAGTGATGATGAGAGCACAGAGGCTCTTTGAGCTCATCCACCTTTCCTCCGGGTAACAGCAGTGATGCTGATCATGATGATTAAGTAGAGCAGTCCAATCAGTGTGCGGACAGTCATGTGCCACAGGTGATCAGCAGCTGGAGGACAAAGAAACATCTGGAATCAGAGCCTCATCCACCACCAGCTACAGTCACTGATCACTCAGTTATTCAGCTGTATGGGAACAAAACTGAACACTTGATTATTCTGGTACGTTTGTCCTGAAACAAACACACCGGGTAACACTCAGAAATTAATATTTTGTCTAAATACTGGTCACAATAATGCAAAAGTCGTTCTTTGAATAACTGCTTTCATACCTAAGATTTCCTCAGGTGCTGCTGCCGCTGTTGCTGCAGTTCTTGTTGTCAGTGAAGTGGTCGTTGTTTTTGGTGGTGGTGTTCGCGTTGTTTTCCTGTCTGTGTTTAACATTTGAAAGATATAAAAGACAGAAAATGTACTTTAGAATAGTAACTTTACATAAAAAAGATTTTTTAAAAACATAACAGAACCCCATGAGTGTTGGTAATCAGCCCAGGACTCTTCGTTTCCAACTAATATTGGTCAGTTTTTGCTGGCCTCTGCAATTCGTCCTCTCAACCCACTGGCTCCAAAACCTTTCCCAGTATCCGCTCACGTTCGCCAACAAAGCATTGTCAGTAAATATATAGATCTAGCACAGCTCATTCTTCCACCACTCAACCAGCCCACTCCACCCATCATGCGCAGTCCGGCCCCATCTCAGGCAAAACAGCTCACTCCACTCGAGTTTTCTTTTGCATTTTCACTATACAGAGACAGCTTCTACACTACTTTCCCTTCCCAAAGACAAGTTCTCGATACCTACTTGACCATAATACTCGATCTCGCCCTACACTTCGGCAGCACCAGCTTTTACTAGTACCACATCCAGTTCACTTCTCAAGCAGCTGCTTGCCTACAACAGTTTGATCAGGACACATTCTGGGGCAGGAACTCTACTGTCGCTGTCCGATCTTCACTCTCCTGCAAGATATGCAGTGCTCCGTCACATCCTGCTTCCGTTTGTAGCATTCCAGCCCAAAGCAACTGACAGCCCATAAGCCACACATCCACTCTTACCTGCTTGGGTCCAGCCTCTAAACCAGAAATTTCCAAACCCACAGCATCCATTCCTAGCATGCCTTTGCCACAAGGTACAGACTGAAAGGGCGACCCATCGTGAACCTAGGAGGCCGCACCATTTGCAATAATTCCAACTCCAGAAACTGATTCCAGTTGCCTCATGTCTTAGTGCTGCTATCTTCACTCCTGCTCTTTTTGGGGCAGCGGCCATTCCTGCCCAGCATGCC
The DNA here is from genome assembly GCF_057382185.1 of Mchenga conophoros. Lineage (NCBI taxonomy): Eukaryota > Metazoa > Chordata > Actinopteri > Cichliformes > Cichlidae > Mchenga > Mchenga conophoros. The sequence continues at coordinate 2,032,260 of NC_140546.1, forward strand.
CCCACAACCCCCCCAAACAATGACCAGTTTTATCTGTTTTGACACCTATACATATTCGCGCTTTAAAAGAAGCCTTAAAAAAATCACCCTTACCCAGACTTGGTGAACTTTTTAGTAAAATGTTTTTAAGGTTTCCACCCAGGGATTGTTACCCAGCCATCAGGTCTCTTGTATCTGTAAAAATCTCCAGTCAGCTCTCAAAGACCCAGACGCCATTGAAAGCCTGCTCGCCAAAGAAGTTAGGAGGGTTTAATGAGTGGACCCTTTCCTAAACTGCCTGTTCCCCTTTTTCGCATCGCTACCAGAAAATATTCAGGCAGAAAGCGCATCATCATCATAAATGTATCTGCACCTCATGGGAGTCATGTTTTTAAATTAGAGATGTCATTCCCTGGAAACACCTGGAGAAACACAGCTGACACAAATGAACCTGACGCCACCAGGGAAGCGAAACTGAACACATTGAACATGGAAACAAGACTTTCAAAATAAAACAGGAAAACATAGAGAGACGTAGACATGACAACCACACTTGACATTACAACAATGGTTTGTATCATATCTATCTAATAGACTCCAGTTTGTTCATGTAAATGGAGAGTCCTCTTCACACACTGAGGTTAATTATGGAGTTCCACAGGGTTCAGTGCTAGGATCAATTCTGTTTACATTATACATGCTTCCCTTAGGCAGCATCATTAGAAGACATAGCATACATTTACACTGCTATGCAGATGACACCCAGCTCTATCTGTCCATGAAGCCAGATAACACACACCAATGAGTTAAACTGCAGGAATGTCTTAAAGACATAAAGACCTGGATGGCCGCTAACTTTCTGCTTCTTAATTCAGATCAAACTGAGGTTATTGTACTCGTCCCTGAAAAGCTTAGAAATATGGTTGTGAAATGCACCACACACACACACACACACACACACACACACACACACACACACACACACACACACTTCTTTATAGCGAGATGCCACGTTTATTTCTAGTTTTTGTTTGGTGTGACAGTCCAGTCTCAGCTCTTCCCAGCCTCCTTCCCGCTCCTCTCCCGTCTCACAAAAAAAGGGAAGAAACCGTCATCAGACCAAAAACCACCAGCTGTGTTCTCACCTGCCTCTCCAGCACCGCCCCGTTGAGCTCACTGCACCACTCCTCCCCTGCAGCTGAGCCAGGGACATACACCCCCACCGCCCGACTGAGGCCAGGGAGCCGTCTGGCCGAACCTACTTTCGTGGACAGGATGCGATAGCTGCCGTCTTCTCCACCTGTGGACGCACCTGCCTGCCCCCAAGTGGTGCCCCAGATAATGCAGCTGTGGTTGGAGAAGGGTGTTTTTTCCTTGGATTGGCAGACAAGGGAATCTGCCAGTAACCCTTGGTTAAATCCAGTGTCGTGAAAAAACGGGCTGTGCCCAACCGGTCCAGGAGCTCGTCGACCCGGGGCATGGGATAAGCATCAAAGCATGACCCTTCATTCACCTTGCGATAGTCAACACAGAACCGTATAGACCCATCCTTCTTCACCACAAGAACTATGGGGCTACAGCAGGCGCTGTGCGACTCTTCTATCACTCCCATTTTCAGCATTTCAGCCAATTCCCTCTGAACAATTTGCCGGTTATGCTCAGGAAGCCTGTAGGGCCGTGAACGCACCTTCACGCCAGGCTGTGTTTCAAAATGATGCTCAATGAGAGACCTTCGGCCGGGCAGGGGGGAGAACACGTCTGCAAAATGCTGCTGTAAGGCGTCAACATCCGCTTTCTGGGCCTGTGTGAGATGGTCATCACAAGGGAGGGAGGCGGGGATGATAGAATTTGGCCCCTCCGGCCCCAACTCCTCTCTCTCCTTAACCAGGCTTACCAGAGAAGCGTTTTCAGGCTCTCTTCACGCTTTAAGGAGATTGAGGTGATAAATCTGCGGCGCTCTTCCCCTGTCTGACCTCATAGTCAATGTCCCCAATTCGCCGTGTGACCACAAAGTGTCCTTGCCACTTTGCAAGCAACTTTGAGCTGGAAGAAGGGAGTAATACAAGCACTGTCTCCTGGTGAAAATTGCCTGAGTCTAGCCCCTCTGTCATACAGGCGTTGCTGACGCTGCTGAGCCTGGAGCAAATTCTCCCGTGACAACCTCCCCAAAGTGTGGCGTTTCGCTCTCAGGTCCAGCACGTACTGAATCTCATTCTTGGCGAGGCCCGGACCGTCCTCCCAGCTTTCTTTAATCAGGTCGAGCACCCCACGCGGCTTCCTGCCGAACAGCAGTTCAAAGGGAGAAAATCCCATGGAGGCCTGGGGCACCTCCAGCACTGCAAATAACAGAGGGTCTAGCCAGCGATCCCAATTCCGTTCATCCTCGTTAATGAACTTACGAATCATGGACTTTAAAGTCTTGTTCAACCGCTACACCAGCCTGTCCATATGAGGGTGGTGGACGCTGGTTAATGCCCAGTAATTCGTACAGTTCCCGCAGTGTGCGAGACATGAACGATGTGCCCTGATCTCTTTCGGGATTCCGACTCGGGACCTGAAACAGTGCCTGCGCCACACTCTTTGCAGAGATGTTGCGCAGCGCCACTGCTTCCGGGTATCGCGCTGCATAATCCACCAGGACTAACAGAAAGCGATAGCCGCGTGCACTCTGGTGAAACACCCCGATGAGGTCTGTGCCAATGTGCTCAAACGGGACCTCCATGAGTGGGAGCGGGTGCAAAGGCACTTTTGGTATGAACGGCTGATTAACAAGCTGGCAGGACGCGCACCAACGGCTCACATCCGGATGTCCGGCCAATAAAATCAGGCCGTTATTCACTCCAGAGTTTTTTCATATCCTATATGCCCTGCCATGGGGTTATAATGAGCCGCCTGGAAAATCATTGCCCCTCCATGAACTGCTCCAGCACCGACTTCTCCACCAGCAGCGTCTCCCCCTCTGACGATCCCGGCTGCAGCCACCACACCGCCGCGTCGTGTAGTTTCCGGGCCCAAGCAAACGGCCGATCCTCCCCGGCGAATATCCTCAGGGGCAAGATCCATCCTGTCCAACACCGCCCGGCTCATGTCCTCGAAGTTGCTCCTCGAGGAGCTCAGACGGCGGCCCTGAGTCTGCCGCCGTCTGAGCCTCCCCCGACAGCAGAGGAAGCAAACGTGGAGCCCACTAAACCTGCGGCCACTTCCAAGGTGGCCGCAGGTTTAGTGGGCCACCTTGGAAGTGGTTTAGCTCCAATCAGCCGCTCCAGAACCTGGGTCTGCCGGTCCGCCTGCTCCTTCAGCTTTGATCACGCTGGAGCGCCGCCTGGTCTTGGCTCATCTTCGCCATCTCTGCTGGCATTTGCGCCAGGAACTGCAAAGGCTGGGCAGCATGTGGGTCTGACATTCCCACCAGACAAGGTTTCGGCACAACTTGTGAAATGCACTTCACACACACACACAGTTCTTTATAGCGAGATGCCACGTTTATTTTTAGTTTTTGTTTGTTGTGACAGTCCACAGTCTGGACAGCTCCGGTCTCAGCTGTTCCCAGCCTCCTTCCCACTCCGTCTCACTAAAAAAGGGAACGCCACCAGCTGTTTCCTCTCCAGCACCGCCCCGTTGATCTCACTGCACCACTCCTCCCCTGCAGCCGAGCCCGGGACCACACCTCCGCCACAGTGGTATCTAAGCAGATTCTTACTCTGGATGGCATTACCTCGGCCTCCAGTAACGCTGTGAGGAACCTTGGAGTCATTTTTGACCAGGACATGTCCTTCAACGCACATATTAAACAAATATGTAAGACTGCTTTCTTCCATTTGTGCAACATCTCTAAAGTTAGAAATATCCTGTCTCAGAGTGACGCTGAAAAACTAGTTCATGCATTTATTACTTCCAGGCTGGACGACTGTAATTCATTATTATCAGGAAGTCCTAAAAACTCCCTGAAAAGCCTTCACCCTATTAGAGCGCTTCGCTCTCGCTCTGCAGGCCTACTTGTTGTTCCTAGAGTATTTAAAAGTAGAATGGGAGGCAGAGCCTTCAGTTTTCAGGCCCCTCTTCTGTGGAACCAGCTTCCAGTTTGGATTCAGGAGACAGACACTATCTCTACTTTCAAGATTAGGCTTCAAACTTTCCTTTTCGCTAAAGCATATAGTTAGGGCTGGACCAGGTGACCCTGAACCCTCCCTTAGTTATGCTGCAATAGACGTAGGCTGCCGGGGATTCCCATGATGCATTGAGTTTTTCCTTTCCAGTCACCTTTCTCACTCACTATGTATTAACAGACCTCTCTGCATTGAATCATATCTGTTATTAACCTCTGTCTCTCTTCCACAGCATGTCTTCATCCTGTCTTCCTTCTCTCACCCCAACCAATCACAGCAGATGGCCCCGCCCCTCCCTGAGCCTGGTTCTGCCGGAGGTTTCTTCCTGTTAAAAGAGCAGGGGTGATGTGGTGCATAGAAGGGGTCCTGGTGATAATACGGGCAGCAGAGTTCTGGATACGTTGAAGCTCATGGATAGATTTTTGACTAAGACCAAAAGAAGAGAGCTGCAGTAATCGATCCAGACTGTGAACAAGAGTGTCAGCGGCATGTGGGGTCACTGTTTGATCAGACTTCACAAACAGGAAAAGACTCATGAACACCTGGACATTGATTAAACATAAACTAGAATAATACTCGACTTAACCATAACCAAATAATAACACCAGAACTTTGTGTTAATTGAATCTAACATTAGAAAATACAAAATACTCAAAACGCTGGTTTACGTGAACAGTCGAACTCGGTTTGTTCTGTGTCCAGTCCTCATTGGGGTCTATGCTGACTGGCTTACTGTACAGATGTGAGGTGATTCAGTCTCAACATGTAACTCTACACGACTTACAGTAGAGAGCAATGAAGTGAAAATCTACCTTTGTAACAGCGCTTTCTAAAGTGCATCACGTCATGAAGAGGACAGTTATTCACATCCTCTCTGGGACATGTCAACAGAAAACGATTCTAATATTACGTGTGGGTTTAAGATTCAAAAACAGAAAAAGGGAAGTGAAAGTTTGACGTTACCTGGCGGGATCACCCTCAGCTCTGCGGCCGTTTCGTTATTGCACAGGTATGTTCCAGAGTCTGAGACAGCAGCTCCACGAATGTGCAGTGACTTATCCACGAATGCATGGTAATGTTCTCCTGGATCATCGTGTCTCATTACACCGTCATTAAAAACTGTAAGTATGATAACTTTCCTCCCTTCTGTCTCTCTGCTCCAGGTCACGTTGCCCTGAGGGCGAGGACAGGGCAGAGTGATGGGCTGCTGCTCCTCAGCTTCTCTATAGATTAAATCTGTGAAACATAATCTATGAAAATATCTAACAATACCAAATTATCTGTTTACACATGAAAGGCGGAGTGTTAGAAGCCTGTACCTGCAGAGACATCAGAGCCCAGAATAAAAGCACAAAGACAGCAAATGTTCACCCACATCCTGATGCACTGAAATAACTGCAACAGCTGACCCAGGCTTCTGTTTCTGCTGAGAACAGGAACTGTGTGGTTTACAGGAACTGTGTGGTTTACAGGAACTGTGTGGTTTACACGCACATCTTCTGCACATCTCAGAGTCTTTTTATAGGAAATGAATATTAATGTTTCCTGTTAATATTTCCTCAGGATTTGTTGTTGACTACCGACAACAACAAAACTGTGTCTGTACTGGAAAGTGAAAATTACTTTTCTGTGAACAAACACACTACGCCACAGCTACAGTGGGGCAAAAAAGCATTTAGTCAGCCACCAATTGTGCAAGTTCTCCCACTTCAAAAGATGAGAGAGTTCTTCCATCACAGGTATGCGTCAACTATGAGACAAAATGAGGACAAAGATCACATCGTCTCATTTTTAAAGAACTGATTTGTAAATCGTGGTGGAAAATAAGTATTTGGTGAGTAACAAAAGTTGATCTCAGTACTTTGTTATATACCCTTTGTTGGCAATGACAGAGGTCAAATGTTTCCTGTAAGTCTTAGCGAGGTTTTCACACACTGTTGCAGAGGTGTGGACTCGAGTCACATGACTTGGACTCGAGTCATTAATTTTATGACTTTAGACTTGACTTGAAAAAATGTTCTAAGACTTGTGACTTGACTTGGACTTTTACACCAATGACCTGGGACTTGAACCGGTTTACTTGAAAAGACTTGATATTTCACCCCAAATCTAAAATTTAACACACACATTATATAGAAAGTGTGCATCATTAATTCAATTCATTCATTCGTTTATTCCAACCACACTCCGTACGTATGTGTGTGTGAGCTGTAGCACAGCCAATCAAATTAACCAGATTTCTTTTTTAAGAAGAAAAAAAACGCTCAAAAATGTTATTTTTTCCAGGTACATAAACTATGAAGTAGTCAACAAAAAACCGAAACGCAATATGCAAAACATGCAAGCAGAGAATCACAGACAGAGATGGAGCAACTTCCAGCAGTTGGAGTTGCATAAAGAACGGTAGGCGGTGCTTCATGACTTCATCTAACTGGCAAATGTTTTCCAGGCTCCGTTGGTGATACAGTTTTTTTTAATGTGTATGATATTTTTGTCATGCGATTTTAAAGCCGGTCCTACAACCGCATCCAAGAATAACATGCAGCTTATCTCAGAACTGTCGGTGAAAATTATTCTTGGAGCTAGGTTTAATTGAGCTGCATTTTAAAGAGGTGCAATTTCACAATTTGTGTATATTTTCTAAGTTCACTATTTTGTCATGTGTTGAGAAAAACAGATTTAAAAATCACAGGGTCTAATATTTACATTTAGCATAACTGCAACATGCTTTTCTTTTTTTTTTTTTAAGACTTGAAATTCAAAGTTTCAGACTTGTGACTTTACTCGGACTTTTACAGTGACTTGAGACTCGACTCTGACTTGAGGATAAAGACTTGAGACTTACATGAGACTTGCAAAACAATGACTTGGTCCCACCTCTGCACTGTTGCCCCACAGCCTGATGTTCCCACCATGCTTCACAGCAGGTATGCTGTTCTTTGGATGCAACTCAGCATTCTTTCTCCTCCAAACACAACAATTAGACTTTTTAGCAAAAAGATCTATTTTGGCTTCATCTGAACATATGACATTCTCTCAGTCCTCTTCTGGATCCAAATGCTTTCTAGCAAACTTCAGACGGGCCTGGGTGTGCACCAGCTTAATCAGAGCGACACGTCTGGCACTGCAGGATTTGAGTCCCTGGCGGCTTCGTTAGCCTTTGTTACTTTGGTCCCAGCTCTCTGCAGGTCATTCGCTCGCGCCCCCCGTGTGGTTCTGGGATCTTTGCTCACCGTTCATGTGATCGACCCCATGGGGTGAGAGCTTCCATGGAGCCCCAGGTCGACGGAGATTATCACTGGTCTTGCTCGCACAGTTGATTTCTTCACACCAAGCTGCTTGCCTATTGCAGATTCAGTCTTCCCAGCCCGCTGCAGATCTACAATTTTGTTTCTGGTGTCCTTTGACAGCTCTTTGGTCTTGGACATAGTGGAGTTTGGAGTGTGACTGTTTGAGGTTGTGGACATGTGTCTTTTATCCTGATAACGAGCAAAAACAGGTGCTATTAATACAGGTAACAAGAGGAGGACAGAGGAGCCTCTTACAGAAGAAGTTACAGGTCTGTGAGAGCCAGAAATCTTGCTTGTTTGTAGGCGACCAAATACTTATTTTCCACCATAATTTGCAAATAAATTCTTTAAAAATGAACATTTTTTACTCATTTTGTCTCTCATATCCTGGAACACCACCAAGTCATTGGTTCAGGTATGTGGATGACACCTGGGTGACAATCAAATCTCAGGACGTTCCACATTTCACGGATCACATTAACTCAGTGGACCGACACATCAGATTCACCAGGGAGGATATGAACAGGGGCAGGTTAGCCTTCTTAGACTGTGAGATTTCCATCAGTAATGGGGGACATCTACAAGCTGATGTGTACCGTAAACCTACACATACGGATCAGTATCTAAGGTTTGACTCTCATCATCCACTGGAGCTCAAACTGGGCGTCATCAGGACGCAACACAGAGCGAACACCATCCCCACTGACACAGCAGCCAGGGAGGCAGAAGAACATCAGGAAGGCCCTGAGTAAATGTGGTTATCCCAGCTGGACTTTTGTCAAAGCTGGGAAGGCTCCTAAAGAAAGCTCCAGCTGATCCAGGAGAGAAGGACAACCACATGTTAATGATCCAGGCACTGACCTCACAGCCCATGGTTCATTCAGTTGTGCTAGTTTCCATTATTATGCAAATGTCCTGTTTATAAATTTTTATCATCATCCAGGTGACTTCTTCAGCCGAGGCTGAAGAAGTCACCTGGATGATGATCAAATGTTTCTCCCACTGACAACACAACGTCCAGATGAACAGAATCAACTTTTTGGGATAGAGTGCTCCCAGCTTTCTGTCGAATGGCCTTCATTGCTTGGAGAATCGAGGAGAGCATCCGGCAGGCTCTACGGGATGATAATAATAATGCATTGGATTTATATAGCGCTTTTCAAGGCACCCAAAGCGCTTTACAATGCCACTATTCATTCACACACACATTCACACACTGGTGGAGGCAGCTACAGTTGTAGCCACAGCTGCCCTGGGGCAGACTGACAGAAGCCAGGCTGTCATATCGCGCCATCGGCCCCTCTGGGCAACACCAGTAGGCGGTAGGTGAAGTGTCTTGCCCAAGGACACAACGACCAGGACAGAGAGCCCGGGGATCGAACCGGCAACCTTCCGGTTACAGATGCGCTCCCCTAACCCTGACCTCCTCCAACCTCCAGATCGCCGTTTTGTTCCCACGTTCGGACTCACATATCTAAATTCTCCTGTCACCACAGAGCAGGTTGAACCATCGCCTTACCGAAGCGCCACTTCTGGTGGGAAACGTGCGCGGGAGTACGTCTCCGCCTGCGAGACCTGCACCAGGAGCAAAACCAGACTACTGCAGCCATTAGCCATACCTTCCTGCACTTGGTCACACATTTGTCTGGACTTCGTCACCAGTTTGCTCATCTCGGCAGGTAAATCCGTAATTCTCTCTGTAATTGATAGATTCTCCAAAGCCACTGACTTTATAGCCTTGGACAAACTCCCCACAGCTACTGAAACCGCTAAACTTTTGGTCGCTTCATCTTCAAGCGCCACAAGAGCTCAATCCGAGATCACCTCCAGCAGAGGACCCCAGTTCACATCACAGGGTTGGAAGTCATTTTGCTCTTTAGGGGACCAGGTCAGCCTCAGACCAACGGAAAGACTTCTTAGGTTCTTAGCTTTTGTGTTCTCATGTTTATCGCAGGTTTAGTTCAGTGTGTAGTCTGTCTCTCTGTGTCGTGTCTGCGTCTTTGTTTAGTGGTTTCCTGTTTTATTGTGAAAGTCTGTCTTATGTTAGTGTGTGCAGCTTTGCTCCCCCTGTCTCGTTAGTCCAACCCCTCCCAGCTGTGTCTCCCTCCTGTGTCGGGTCGTACCATCAGATTATGCCTGTGACAGTATTCAGTGTTCACTTCATGTTTTGTTTCCGTGCCAGCAATAAAGCTGAGGTTTGGAGTTGTATTCAGGGTCCTCCTCTCCCTCCGCCTGCACACAGAGCCCTGACAGATCAGATGCTCTCCTGAGAGAAACTGGGAGACGAGCGGGGATAAATCATGAACTCAAAAGCTATATAATAATTCAAAAACACAAAACACTGGGTCACCGACCCAGGACCGTGACACGTTCCTTCATACTTGACCCTCCTCTCATTTCAGATTTTTTCAGGTCACATCGCAGGTTGGAGGCTGCTCCTGCTGCATGGCTGCTGCATGGCTGCTGCATGGCTGCTGCATGGCTGCTGCATGGCTGCCAGCTTGGCCATCTGGCCAAGCAGAGTTGCACTTTTTAAATGTCTTTTATTTTCCAGCTGCCCTCCTTCTGTGTCACACACAGGTATCTCAGGTCCCAGCAACATGATTGGATAATTAGGTCACGTGTGTGAGTAAACCTCCCCTGACACCACACCCTGAATCCATTGCTCCACCCCTCCCAGGCAGCTGAGCCACAAACCACACCCCGCCCCAAGGTCACTACCATGAGATATTTTATATTCACTGTCTTATTCTCACCGCTGTCAGATTTCTCCTCTTTGATCACTTTTAGATAAGCAGCTGGTTTTCCATCACAGTGGTACAGTCCGGAGTCAGCAAGCTGAACATCTGGAATAATCAACATCTGGCCCACAGTGGAAGCATGAGGGCAGACTATCTGTTGTTTTCCAGCAAAACTTCTGCTCCACGATGGACTTCCTGATCTTCGACCAGCATGAGGGCATCTCAGGGTGACGTTCCTCCCCCCCACAACAGCGAGTCTCATTGTTCCTGTGCACAGTAAACATGAACATTACGGGGTCAGCACCTGTCTAAGGTTCACACACATGCATTCGGTCTGTCTTCTGACTTTCATTCTCCTCTCCAGGCTCTCACTGCAGATCACAGTGTCGTCTGCAAACATCAGAGTCCACAGAGACTCCGGCCTGACCTCATCTGTCAGTCTTTCCATCACTGCAAACAGGAAGGAGCTAAAAGCCGATCCCTGATGTAATCCCACCTGCACCTTCACACCCGTCTCTCTGCTCTTATACATGAGTTGCACCACCCTCACTTCTCTGCCACTCCTGTCTTCCATCTTCAGTGCACCTCTCTAAACAAAATGAAATGTTCTCGAGAGACAGAGAAACATGGTCACATGACCTCACATATTCAGACCTGAGTTCAGGGTCATAAGCCTGGGCTGATGTAACGGTCAGAGAGGCAAAGCGTTTCTAGCCTGTGCTGTTTCAGATGCTTTTTGTGGCAGACACGCAGCTACACTGGGGCCATGCAGCACATGTTACCTGCTCACCAGCAGAGCCACACCAGTGAGCCAACGTTCATTATGCAAATTTAGATGTACCGGAAATTTACATAACGATGTAACGTCATAAGGGTTTCTTTTGAAAAGCAGGCTTTCCTAATAATAAACTACTACTATAACAATAATTCTCGGTATGTGGAGAAGACATCGTGTCATTTCTTAACCATTTATCAGTTTTTGTAGTTGCACCAGTGCAGCCAGTTTTGGCCCAGCAGGTGATGTCAGCGGGGAAGCTAAGCTAACCTCTGACCCACACTGACTGCTCAGATGTGAGCAACATCTGACTCAGAGACTGTTATGACCTCAGCACTGAGAAAATATCCACATCATGTTGGGAAAAACCCAACTGAAGACTGAAAAATCGAATAAGTTTGCTGTCACCTGACGGGATCACTGTGAGCGCCACAGCAGCTTTATCGTCACAGAAGTAGGTTCCCGAGTGCGAGACAGCAGCTCTGTAAATGTAGAGCGACAGGTCGTCGTATGCAGTGTACTGCTTGGTGATGTCATCGTGTCTTATTAAACGTCCGCCATCGGCTGTCAGGATCTCCTCTCTGCTGTCATTTCTCTCTCTGCTCCACGTCACTCTGCGCTCCTCGGAGAGAGGACACCTCAGAACAACGGAGCGCTCTTCTTCAGCCACTTCATGCATCAAACCTGCAAAACACAATATCATAAAAATACAAGTGAACATTTGGCTGCAGCTGGATTAAGATTAAATCTTTACTGAGGTTTTTTAAATTAAATCAGCTGCACCACACACCACTGACACAGGCTTCAATATGCAAACTTATCATTAAGGTGTAAAGAACAAGTTTAAACATTTAGGTCAACATGTTCAGAATGAATGTAAACGGTTCTTACCTGCAGTGACTTTACAGCTCAGGAAAAAGGCAAAAAGACAGCAGCAGATGTTTGCTGCCATCCTGATACAGACAGAAAAGATTTAAACTCTGACTTCATCTTTTCTTCATGAGAAGAGGATCAGGAGTTATTTAGGAACGGCCTTAACACCTCTCACTGTCTTTTAATAGTGTTTCCTGTTTTGTGCGCATGAACGTGTGCAAATACAGTGTTGGTGCTAAAGGCGTTCGGGGAAGTGTGACTTCTGAAACACAAAGAGGATTTAAAGAAACCTGCATCAGAAACTGGCTGATGGCAGCAGAGACCCAGGAGCAGAGTGGGACAGGGCGCTGATGACCGGTCGGGCGGAGACGCAAATGGACCAGACGGTGTGGAAACCTCTGGTGAGACAGAGCTAGCTGCAGCTGTGCAGGACACGCAGCGTGCTCAGGACGCTTCTCAAGCTCAGGGAGCGACGTGGAGTTTGTGGCCGGCTGGAAACGCTCGCTCGAGCTCCCAGCTGATGCAGGAGGCTGAGACAGCTCGCAGCCTCCCCCATGTTACATAGTTAATGTTGGATTGCAGTCGGCACAGTCAGAGGACATATCTTACACATCGTGTTTAGACATTAAACTAAACATTACCCTCTGAACAATGTCCTGCTTCTCCTCAGTTACTTCATAGATTAAATCTTACAAACACATTTAAACACAAAAGACAAAATGCAGTGAGCCCAGTGAGAGTGTCTGGTAGTAGGAACTCAAGCGCAGAGCCGTAGGCGTCTCCAAAAAACAGTTTATTCACAGCACCAGTGCACGATATATACAGTGGAGGGGAAGCTCTCTCACACTCGCTCACGTCTTCTTGCCCAAACTCACACACGTTCACACGACTGGGGGGTCACAGGTACGGAAAGTCTGTCGCAGAAGAGAGGGAAGTCACACACGAATCACAGGTTCACCAGCGCTGGGAGAAACACTAACGTCTGTAGTACAACCACCCAGCGACGAGAGGATCTGTGTTCCAGCCTCAAATAGTGCTCCAGGTGATGACCGCTGATTGTTGACAGGTGTGTGGGCCAAGGGCGGAGCCCACAGTGAGCTCCGCCCAGGCAGAGAGAGAGAGAACCAAACAACACATGTAGCCCTGTGGGGCCGGGCGGGCGCGGAGACCATGACAGTGAGAGCCTATAACAACACAGCAGGAGATGTTCACTGTCACCATCGTTCTGTACTCAGATTAGCATCTGAGCTAATACTTCGGGCTGAGAGCAGGAACTCTGTGGTTATGTGTGGGTTTGCCCACACGTAACCACAGACAAAGAGGTGCTTTATATACAAGGTCAAAAAACCTGTACTGAGTCCATCCACAACTCAGCTAAACTAAAGTTCGTGGATGGTTTTGTTTCTTATGTAATATCTCAAAGAGCAGCTCTGCTAACTCAAACTGACTCATGTGTTATTTTTACTTTAAGCTGAAAACAGGAACTGTGCGGTCGTGTTTGCAGGTCCTCAGCACACCACAGTGTCTTTTTAGACGCATACAGAAGATGTGTGAACTGCCATCAGACACATGCAGTGTGACGTTTCCTCCGTCTAGTCTGCGCAAGTAAAGAATACAACAGAATTCAAATGTCTGCAACAGCAGAAGACGAAGAGAGGACTCCTCAGCTGTGTGGCACATCGATCATGCAGGTGCACTGAAACCTGCTCCTCACATACAAGATATTGAATATTCAGGCCCATCTTATCTTAATGACCTTGTAGTACCATATCAGCACTTTGCTCTCAAAACATATAGCTGTAGGCTGCTGGGAGATTCCCATGATGCACTGGGAGTTTATTGTTCAGTCACTATGTATTTATAGACCTCTCTGCATTAGTTATTTTTAATCTGTGGCAGTCTTCACAGCGTGTCTTTGTCCTGTCTTCCTCCTCTCGGCCCCAGATGGTTTCTCTGTATTAGTGTAGTCTTTATCTTACCATACAGAGCATGCTGAGGTGCCTGCTCTTGTGATTTGTTGCTACAATGAAATTGAATAGAATTTGTCTAACAGCAGGAAAGCAGCACAGCATGGCTGTGAAAGCAGGGTTACGTCTATGAGACAGCACCGTAATATTTTGCCACTAAAATCAATAATTATTGTAACAAATAATTGGAATCAAATATTGATGAAAATAATTGTGATAATTAATTTGGTCATAGTGATGAAGTCCAAATTACAAGGCTGCCGGTCCAGACGGTGTAGCTGAATGTGAAAAGGAAGCACGGCATCATCAACACCTGTCTGAGTCACACATGCCCACTCAGCCCTCGTGGAAGAAGTGTCGAAAAGGTGGAGCTGAAAAGCTGAGAGAGGAAAGCATGAACAGAAACTAAAAATAGATGCAGCTGCTGCATCGTGAACATTAGTACCACCAACAACTAACCAACCAGCCTCAGGGTGCTGGACTTGGGGTGAAACCCTTCATGCATGGTCAAGAGCTTCCTGGACTTGATGTCAGTGGCTTCTATCTCCTTCTTTGGGCAGCTTATTATCCCAGCAGGGTACCTGATCACATCAGGGCAGGTGTTGATGGCCCGGGTCTTGTTCTTATCGTTCAGCTGACTCCTCAGGACTTGCCTGACCCTCTGCGGGTACTTGGTGGTTGCGGTTTTTCTAGCGACCTTTCCATGACTCCCACAAGACTTTTTTGAGCATGTTGTAAGCTTTGTGCTTCTTTGGAGATCCCAAAGATAATTACTGGTGGATTTGGATCAATCTTGGTTTTAAGAATATTAGACAGACAGGTGAAAATGTCACACCAAAAACCCTGAAGTGCATTTCCATAATGTGTCATACGTTTTTCACAGAGGGGGGAGCAGTCTGGGTACAGTTTGTGAAGTCTTTCCCTTGAGTAATGTAACGTGTGTACAATGTTATACTGAATTAGGCAGTGACGGGAATTAATAAAAAGCCAAAAATCTTCCGATAGGGAAATCCCAAATTCCTTTTGGATGAATGAGTTGAAGGTGCACTCATCTCCTGTAGTGCGTCATAGAATAATGAGATTCTCTGTTCGGACCCCGGCTATCACTAAGGCTTCTATCCAAGGTGTCGGACGACGTGTGCAGATATTATTCCGTAGTTGAAGATATCTTAAAAGATGGCTGCGCTGTAGTCCAAATCTATCTATTAACTGTTGAAATGACATGAAGGCATCGTTTGAATACAAGCCTTTTAATTTACGAATTCCCAGTTCCTGCCACACGTTGAAAGCTCCGTCTGCACATGATGGAAGGAAAGAGTGGTTAGCTGTAACATACTCATCGATAGTGGTGGTATGGATCTCTGGTTATAGTTATAGTGTGCACTTGTCAAGGGAGTAGAAGTAATATTCCACCAACACAGTAAGGAAGGCAGTCCTGCAGACCGTGGGGGAGTAACGCTGTATCATCAAGTAAGAGGGAACTTATTCTTAAATTTGATGCCCAGTAATAATGCAGGCAGTGCAAGTCCTCCAAGGCCTTTACAAAGATGTTCTTTCTTTATTCTATGCGTTTTCCAGTTCCATATAAACGACATAATAATGGCATCCAACTTTTTGAAGAAAGATTTGGGCAAAAAAATCGGGATATTTCGGACCAAGTACAGATATTGCGGGAGAAAGACCTTACTGAGTTCACTCTTCCTATAAATGAGATAGGGAGCGTCCTCCAAAACTGGATGTTGTTTTCTAGCTTCTCCAGTAGAGGGAGACAGTTTTCTTTCACTAGTGAACTACATTTTCTTGTTATTGAGATGCCCAGATATGTAATTTTTTCACAAGTTATTTTAAATGGTAGAGATGTAAGCCACTCACTACTTTCAGATTTGATGGGCAATACTTCACTTTTCCCCCAGTTGGTCCTGTAACCGGCGAAGGGGCCAAATCTTGTCCCAATTGAAATTTCTCTAAGACAGCTGAGTATAAGTAGATCCTGTTGCACCTTAGAGGAGTAAATTATATTAAATAGACGCCTTAGATTATTAAGGGAACTCCTATCTGCTATAAAGCCTGTTTGATCTGAATGTACCAGTTTATCTATCACCATACTGAGTCTACTCGCTAGTGTTGTAGCCAGGACTTTCTGATCCAAATTTAATAAAGAGATAGGTCTATATGATCCCACTTCCTCCAAGACTTTACCTTTTTTGGGGGAGTACAGTAATAACTGCTTCATTCAATGTTGGTGGTAAGGTGCCCACATTGTATGCATGGTTGTACAGTTTAAACAGATATGGAGCAAGTTTGATCTTAAACTGTTTGTAAACCCATCTGGGTCTGGACTCTTACCATTTTTAATACACCGATAGATTTAGTAATTTCTTTTGTTGTAATCTCGGCATGTAATCTTTATGTAATCATGTAATCTTTAATTGTAATGCCGAGATTTTTGTTTTTAATTCATGTCCTTATTTGCATACCATAGGTCAGAGAGGACACTGTGTGCTGTTGTGACAGCCTGTGGGCTGTAGCCTCGTTTTCTTATTGTTTCTGTGGCTGCTGTGGTCAATACAAATATGAAAGCATTAATTTATTTGATTATTGAATTTGTTTGTCTAGTTTCGTGCCCCCTGTCAGCAGAATGAACTTAAAAAGTAAAGTAAGTTGACTCAAACAACATCTACACAAATAACTCAAATCAAAAATGGACTCACTCTATTTGCAAAACAGTGAATGTAACACATGTAAAATTAACTGAGCTTCTAACATGTTTTTAACGCCTGTTGACTAAATGCAGCACAGCTCCAGAAACAGCAAAGACAAAGAAATGAGACGTGACGGGACAGGAACTGTTGAGCTGCAGGACGTTGAGAGGGCAGAGCAGCAAATACTTTACATGTAGGTCTGGATCACATGCTGAAGAATCTGTCGTCCCTCTGATGTTCAGACTGGCTGTTTGCTGTGTGACTGGATGACGATGAACTGATCCCAGTTCAGTCTGTACGGCTCTTGTTTCTGTGTGATGGAGGATCACAGGCCGCTTTCTGCTCCTCTGTCTCTCCTCTGTTTCTCTACCCGTCGAGCTGCAAGAGACAGAAATGAATATAAGATGTTGGATGATCACAAAGCAGAAAACCATCAAACATCTGCACTAAAGCTGAGTCATGTTAAACCTCAGTGAGTCTGAAAACAGTCATGATGAGAGCACAGAGGCTCTTTGAGCTCGTCCACCTTTCCTCCAGGTAACAGCAGTGATGCTGCTCATGATGATGAAGCAGAGCAGTCCAATCAGTGTGCGGACAGTCATGTGACACAGGTGATCAGCAGCTGGAAGACAAAGAAACATCTGGAATCAGAGCCTCATCCACCACACCAGGACTTGTCTGCTGGAGCTGTCAGTGGTTTAATTCTTGTCATACCTGCGTTTTCCTCTGCTGGTGGTGGCAGTTCTGTTGTTGTTACCATTGTTACCACTGTTGCTGTCCATTCAGTTGGTAAGAGCGGTGGAGCTGGAGGTGGAGGTGGTGGAGATGGGCGTGGTGGAGGAGGGGCTGGTGGGGGTGGGGGCGGTTGGGGTGGTGGAGGTGCCTTTTTCCTTCCAGCTCCACAGTTTGTCAGGAGGCAGAAACAGCAGTTTGAGGTATCAAAGTGTTTTTGAATGGCCGTGGAACCAGGAGATAACAGCAGTCACAACATGAATTGTGTGATGTGCAACAAAAACATCTGGTATCACAACTGAATAGTAAAGTACACCCTCCCCCACTCGCCCCCAGCCATTCTTTGCACGTGTTCGTTTCTTTGTTTCCACGTCCTGTTTTATTTCGCTCGCTGCGCTTCTCTGCCACCTTGTGTATTTCCCTTTTTTGCCTCATGCTGAAGGATGTCTTATTTCCTAAAATGAATGAGGAGGAGCTACATCCAAGGATACATAGGTCTATCCTGTCAGAGATAAAGGAGGCATAACGCACAGCTGGAATATACAAACCACAACAAGGACTCTTTCCCCCTTCTCATTTTATAATTACACGTCCTCATTAAAAGAGCTTGATGTTACCTGATGGGATCACGGTCAGCTGTCCCCGAGTCTGAGACGGCAGCTCTCTGAATGTACAGGGACCCGCCTTCCAGCACTCTCTCTGCTCCACGTCACTTTGCCCCTTACAGAGCGACAGCAGCTCAGAATGACCTGCTGATTCTCCTGAATGGCTTCATGGATGAAACCTGCAAACACAGAATTCGTAACAAGACTCTGATCATTTACCTGCCCGATGCAGCGAGAGGACATAGAGTCCGCCAGTACAAACCAAGAGCTCACAGTTTAACACAGACCGTCATGAAAACAGTGAAACAAGGAGCAGATTAAACTGTTTGGTTTCAGTAAATGTGCAAAGTTCTTACCTTTAGTGACATTAGAGCCAAGAATGAAGACAAAAAGACTGCAGATGATGTTCACCTTCATGTCAGGATGGACATTATGATTCACCAAAGGCCGACAACAGGAACTCTGTGGTCACGTATGTAGGTCTCTGGTGTGAGCTCTTTTTATACATAGCATCTAAACCACAAGAAAACACAGTGTGCAGTGTTGGTGTGACACTAAAGGTGGACACACGTATGTACGATTGTTTCTGTTGGTGTCACAGATCTCGGGGTTGGACACTGTCCTGATTCTTTGACTGAGTCTGGTTTTCCAGCAATTAACTGAAGAAACGCAAAGATTTCTACTCAACAAAGTGAAACAGAAAACCAAGTCACGTGACTCTGCATCCAGGTGCTTATTATGAATCATAACCTTACCAACTTTAATCTCAGTGATCAACAGGACATACTCGTATAAGCTGCATGTGTAGAATCATTTTAGTCCAAGTAGAGTTTTGAAACCTTGTTCCACTATGGAAGCATCTACCACCATGTTTTCAGACTCTTAAATTTAGGATTCTTTGATTATAATAATAGTTACATCGTTTCTGCTGCACCAGATTTCATTCATCAACAAAATTACAGTGATGTGACTGTCAGTCATTTGCACGTTTAAAGGTTTCAATAGTCAGAGCTGTGAAATAGAGCGTACACGTTCATTTGCTCTCAGAAAACCACATGAGCTCACTCACCACAGACCTTCAGTGCACAGCACAGGTTAGACCGCTGGGTTAGTTTAGTGCGACAACAAAACCAGGTGCATGTGTTTGGTCTGTGCTGTCACACTGACCTTGGTCCTGTGAAAGTCTCTGTGTTTTAGTCCCATTTTCACCTTGAAACAGTCCCTTACAGGAAAATCCAGGAACAGAAAAACATGTTTTTGAAATTCCTGTTTGTCTGCAGCAGATCACAGCACACCTGTGATCACCTGACATGTCTGCTCACACACCATTTTATTTTACAGCTGGAAACTTTTATTTATTTTTATTAACGCTCCGAGTGCGTCACTAGGAGGCGCTGTGCTCCACCTTCCACATAAAAGCCACAGCAGTACACCGGAAAGCAGCTGCAGCTCTCCGAGTTCCTCATTAAAACTTCCCCCTGCAGCGCGCAGCACCTGCGCCATCCTCAGGTGTGCTCCCAGTGATTAATAAAAACAAAACCCTCGTGAGGGGCTGCAAGCTGCCGCTTTCGCTTTGTCCCCACTCACGCTGCACTGTTATGTAACGACTCCCACGCTTCATCCCCAAAACTAAAAATGAGAGCCCCATGCCAGCCCCGCTAGCATCGTTTACTACCACGCGGATTGTTTTGTTTATGTGTGCACACTGGCTTCTTCTTAAATTCGTCCACAAACTGGACATAACGCAGAAATCATATCTCTCTGCCTGGATCCACGTGAGTTCACCAAAACTGTTTTTCTACTTCTAACCCGTGATTGGCTCCCCTTGCCTGTCAAACCCTGACATTCCTAGCGTTCACTGGCTTGCTACACATGTCAATCAAAATACGACCATTTGATTGGACCGAATCACCTTTAAAGCCCTTCCTCACTTGTTCTTCTCAACGATAGGCTCCCTGGCAACCCAATAGTAGTCTCTGAATTCTCCTATTGGCCCAATATTTAGTCAATCACACATCCCTGTGCTGTGATTGGCTTCTCTAGCAGACGTGGGCGGTAGCTCTGCCCAAAAGAAGCGTTTCCTTGTGCTGTCATATGCGACGTAAAAGGCAAGGACCTACAGTTCAAGAGGATACAGAAAGTTGACATAAATAAGGGAATTTAGAGCAAATATATATTTGATTAGTTTGAATTATAAATGATATCTTTACATCACACCGCCCAGCTATCTTGATGCGGACGCTGGAGGCGGTAATCTGTCTGTTTGTTTAGCTAGCTGCTATCGAGCCTCCTGCTCTTCAAACACACCGCCTGCGGGGCGATGGGTACGGATCTGTTGTCGGACTTGGACAGCCGCTTCTTCGCGGATAACCTGCTGACGAGCGAAGACTGGGGTGAGGCAGCATTTTGAAGCATTAAGGGTGAGGCTGAAGCATTCAGAGGAGGCTGACGTGATAGCGGGGGTGTGGATGCATCGAGAAGGCGAGGTCGTCGGAGCGTCTTCGGCGCTCATTGTTCCCACCGTGACATCTGTGTTCACGACAGAACTGGTCAAATATATTCGTATATGATGATTTTTGGGTTGTGTTAGAGCGCACGCGACTGCAGGGCTGTCCTGTGCACGCACTTCCTCCTTCAGCCTGCTCGCCCGGACGCGCCGGTGTGTTCAACACGTTGGCTGGAAACGTGAGCTGCTTTAATTTAACCGCACACGTCGCCCTCTGCGTGTTGTTCCCCCATTTCCGCTAAAAACCCGCATTAAACCGCGTACTGTTGACATGTTTCAGGGCAAAGCTCGAGCCGCGGTCAGGGGGAGGAAGGGGGCTGTCACGACTGTCGTGATCAGCGCACGCTGTTATCGCGATATCTGCTGGAAACTGTTAAAAAACCTCATCAGCCTTCTCTTATCTCCAGCTTCACAATAACCCCGAGAAAGGTGGTGGAGGGTGTGCTGTTCCCTTTGTTAGAATAACATGTCATGGATAACCAGTCAGATAGAACAGCCGTGCTGTAGATGTAGCTCTCTCTGTTATGTTAACATTTTTAAATAAAAAAACACGTTTCCAGGATTTACCTGCCTGTTAAACAGTGAAGTAGGTTTACAACCCGTTTTATTGTAGTTGTTAGACCAAAGAATTTATAGCGCCCTGCCGCTGCGGTAAATACAGTTTCATCTAATCTCACCTGAGATTAGATGAAACTTTAATGATCCCCCTGAGAGAAGTGGGTCAGAGCAGCAGCAGCAGGAAGAGTGAATACACCTGAGAACAAGAGACGCTTATAAAGGACAATAACGTGTAAAACACAGCTATTTCTGACCAAAGTGCATGCATGCTGTATGTATGCACACAGCAGCACAGGAGGCGGAGTCATCACATATAAACTTCTGTGTGTAAAAAGTTTAGGTTTTTTATTTTGTTGGTAAGAGAAACTCTGCTATTATTATCCACAGATCAGTGTGTATTTATCAGCTTCTAGAAAATAAAATGGTATCAGCATCTATAAACATGACAAAACAGTAAGAGGAGACATGAGAAACACCATTCAGCCCTGCTGTGTGTTAATGGTGCATAGTTTGTCCACAAGGGGGCACTCTGCAGCTTCCTCGTTGATAACAGCTATCGGGACATTTAATCTTTCTTAATCACAAAAATATCCTGTATTAGTCAGTAAATCATTTTAAAATCTGTGATCGTAGCGTCTCTGAGCTCGAGTTCTGGGATACTCGAATACTTTACGCCGTCTCCGGCTGAGCTGATGGACTCATTTCTAGTCCTGTCCATCTGCTCACACTTCAGCTCCGCCTCCCATCTCCAAACCATCACAGCAGGTCTCACCTCCATCTTTAAACCTGCTGCTGTCCTTCTGTCACAAATCCTGTGCAGAGATCTGGAGGATTCATAAAAAGTAAAGGTCACATGCAGATTTTTTGAGTGCTGCTCTGACAGCATGTGGCTTCAAACTCCAGAGGTGTGAGGAAAGCATGACGGGAGAAGCAGAGTTGACACCATCGCGGTGTGTGCGTGGTTGAAGCTGGTTTTGTTTTCTCTCATGTATGTGGACTCGTGTCCCCTGCAGATGCCTGCCTGTTCCAGTGTGAGAGCATGGAGGAGGGCGAGGACGGGGACTTCGGCCGAGGCTTGAAATACGACGCATCGGTACGTTCGACACACAAAGCTCACGCTCTGCTTTCTGTGCACGCCTCACATTGAACCCGACACCCTGCGACCAGCACTTTCACACGGTGATGAAATCCAGTGTGTAGCTCTGCTGCTACACTTACAGCTAATCCTAGATCATCAGCACCGTCAGATGATGTAAAACCAAAGTGTTCAGCCGCAACATTAAAACCACCTGCCTGATACTGAGCAGTGAAGACGGCTGTGAGCCTGCAGGGCTGTGTGGGCTCTGCCTCTGGGACCTGGCCTGCTGTGACTCGCTGGGCACATTTGCGTAGCCTCACAGAGCTGTGAGCTCATTATTTGACTGTCTGATATTTATGAAAATGACGACGCTGAGCCCAGCGATCGCTGCCTGATTGGGTCTTTCGAGTCGCTGCACTGCTTCTCTGATTCGTCACTCCACTATCACATGACCCACAAACACATCCTGGATAGCAGGAGATCAACATGTACAAGAATAAACGGACAAATAATTTCTGAAGTAGGGATCATTTGAGTTTTAACAGATAAATTGATTTTGCTCAACTACAGCAGCTTTGCATGAGTAATGGTTTAAAATAAGCCTTCTTATACTTCCACTGGACCTCACTGCAGCTGCTCAGTTCATAATCTGTCTGAAATGAACAGTTTGAGTTTGCCCCACAAACAGGTTTGAAGAGCAGGGGCGTGGTTTCTGTGGCCGAGACCTCCATATAAGGAATATTTCCCCTTTGTGGCTTCAGCTGCATCAAGAGTGGGAAACAGCTGAGACTTCTAGACATGTTTAATATCTACATCAGCCATCGTAGCTGCACAGTCAGGAAGACAAAGAAAAGCAGAAGAAGCTTTTTTTAGCACCAGAATCTTTGTTTGCTTTGTTTGTTTGTTTGTTTGTTTTTTAAATAGAAAAACAAAACTTTCAAAGTAAAAGTTTGTTTTTCTGGATTTTGGTTCTTCAGATTAAAAGTCTCTGAAACAGACTGACACATGACTGTTTTGGTTAGCAAGCTGCTGTGAATGCAGTGTTTGCTAGTTTAGCTGTGAGCTTAAAGTGCTGCAGATGGTGATTAATAATTGTTATGACTTTAACGATCAGCGGTGACGTGGCGTGTGTTGCGGAGCTGCTTCCTGGTTGAAGCTGCAGGTTCAGCAGGATGTTTCCTGGTGTTTTGTTATCTGTGATCTGCAGGACGTGACCGACAAGTTTACTGAATTGCAAACAGTTTCTGCAAACGTCCCACCTTAAAATAACGATGGAAATATTTGGCGTGCTGCTTTGGCCCTCAATGAGGAGAAATGTTTGCTTCATGTTTATCACCTGCTTCCTGTGACCTTTGACCTGAATTGAGTTTCCACATCACAGCTCCTGATGCTTCATGCTTCAGCAGATTTACGTCCTCACAGAAACTCAAGTTTTTGTCTGAGTTGTTGTAGCTGCAGATCACAGCTCCGCCCACTTTGCTGCTTTGGTGACAGCGGTGTGATAATGAGACACACACACACTCTCGTTTTGGTATCTTAGTGAGGACATCTAATTGACATAGGCGTTCCCTATCTGCTAACCGTTAACTATGAATGCCTAACCCAACTGTGACCCTGACACTAACCCCACACTTTAAGTCTCAAACATGCAAACTCGTGAAGACGGGCACGTTTGGGCTGTTGGTCCCCACAAAGATATCTAAACAGGCGCATGCACACACACACAGTTGCTGGGTCTGATTGTTTACTTTCTTTGCTCTCTCTCTCTCTCTCTCTCTCTCTCGTTCTGCCAGTTCGACAATGACCTCGTGCTCACCCTCGATCCTGACAACCCTACGTCGCCCTGGCGACACCTTGACGACAACCTTCTCACAGGTACATGGCGGTCAGCGGACCGTGGCGACCTTAAACCACCACCGTTTAGTGTGAGTTTGATGTAAATGAGCTGTTTCCTGTGTGTGTTTTCTTTGAAGCTGACGCTCCGGCCATTAAAAACGAAATGACAATAACGCAGCCGCTGCCGGTGGAGATGTGTAAGTCCCTGTCGGGTTTCTTTTCATCGGGTTTTGGATCGTTTGTACGTTTCCTGTGGTTTCACTGTTTGTCGTGTGCAGTGTTTCAGGTGAAAGCAGAGCCTCCCTCGCCCCCGTCCTCGCTCAAGTCCGAGTGCTCGGCCTCTCCACCTGACCCACAGGTGTGTCTCAGTCAGTGGGTATATTATAGAAAGCTAATGAACACAGACGGGTTTGTTATGGCGTTTAAAAAGATGTCCTCGTTTCTCTCTCCTGCTCAGATCACCGTTAAAGGCGAAAATCCTCCGACTCCTCCCTACATGTACGGAGACGTGCTGTCGCCTCCTCTAGGGTCCATGGAGGTTACCGTAGCAACAACAGCACCCCCAACACAAACCCAGATTGCTGCGGTGACACAGACGCAGCTCCAGACGCCGCTGACGACGCCGATCCCGGCGGTCATCGGCGGGCTACAGACGCAGGCTACAGGTACGACCGCTCGCCCGCTTATCCACTGAAAGCAGCCAATGGGAAAGCTGGGTGTGGTTTGGTTGCTTTGGTGATTGGTGCACGAGCGCAAGTTTTCCAGGTGTGGCTACAGAGGACCAGTGTTAGCTTAATGAGCAGCTTCCCTGGCTGGGAGTCATTCTCCACGTCAGGAAGCATCAGAAACATCAGGCCTGCTTCTCCAGCTTCGTGTAATCAAATGTAACCTTTGTCCAAGAATCACACAAAACAAGAAGAACGTCTCCGAGGCGCCTGGTTAGCTGCTGTGACGCCGAGGTCAGACTTTAGCCTTTTGACACAGTGATGGACAATCTGAAGCTCAAAGTCTGATTCAGGGTTCTCAGTTTAATGAGCTGTGATCAGCTGATGGCCATGGAGTGATGTAACAGCCACGCGTTCAGAGTTCATCAACCTGCAGGCTGATGACGAGCTGCTGATTCAAGCCTGATGTTCAGTAATGACAAATAACCAGCAGGCAGAAAGCGTCGCTGCAGGGAGGCTGTTAGAGGTGTGTGTGTGCGTGTGTGTGTGTGTGCGTGCGTGCGTGTGTGCGTGCGTGCGTGTGTGTGTGCGTGCGTGCGTGTGCGCGTGTGTGCGTGCGTGCGTGTGTGCGTGTGTGTGTGTGTGTGTGTGTGTGCGTGCGTGTGTGCGTGCGTGTGTGCGTGCGTGCGTGTGTGCGCGCGTGCGTGCGTGCGTGCGTGTGTGCGCGTGGCGCGTGCGTGTGTGCGTGTGTGCGCGCGTGCGTGTGTGCGCGTGCGCGCGTGCGTGTGTGCGCGTGGCGCGTGCGTGTGTGCGCGTGCGTGCGTGTGTGTGTGCGTGCGTGCACTGATACACGTTTATAGGGGAGGTCGGGTCTCTCGGGGAAATATAAGTTTGTTTTGCATAACTGCACTTTAAACATAAAAGTTGTTTTTAGGCAGGCGACGTCATACGAGCTGCAAAAATGAGCGAATGTCTGTGTGCAGATTGTATTCTGCTTGGTGTTGTTTGTTCGTGGCCGCTGCACACGTCGCTGCACACGTCGGTCTAAAAACAGGATGTTCCCATGCTGGTTAACTTTGGCTCTGAGCTGCACTTCAGTGTGAAGCAGCTGTGGACGAGTCGGCGAGCACAGCACCGGCCCTTTGTGTGAGAGGTGAAAGAGTTCAGGTGTGTGAGCTCTGCCTCAGTGGCTCTCTGCTGTTTCCAGGTGTAAGCCTGCTCAGAGAGCCGGTGTGAATAAGGCAGCAGCTCAAAGCAGCTTTTATCTGAACTGTGGGGAAAACGGAGCGTCGGCGGGTCGCTCGAGCTTTCATGTTTGGGCTCTGCCTGAAGGGAAAGCTCTCAGTTTACTGGGCGACTGTGGAGGTGGAGCCTGAACATAATAGGTCAGTCCCAACAGACATGAATGTCTCATCTGCTGCAACCTGATCCTGGTTAAAGGCAGAGAAAAGGCGAGTGTATCATCATCATCATCATCATCATCACCACAGCGACTCACTCTGAGGCTCGCCGCTCACCTTAAAGTGTCTCTAATGAACATCAGAGGGTTTGGATTATAAATCCTGGCAGTGATGGCCGTATGAAAGCACACGCTGGTGTCACGTTAGCTTACCTCTGTATGCGTGTGCGCGCTCTGCCAGCAGGATGTGGAGGAGTTTAAATCCTGCTCAGGGTCAGACGCGTCGGGTAACCATGACAGCGAGAGGACATCACTGAGTGAAATATGTTTCCAGAAGTTTCTGAGTGATTGAACTCAAACTGCTGTGTTTATCTTCTAAAATCAAGTTTGTCATTAAAAGTTTGGAGCATTTCCTGCTCTGTTGTGGACAGCACGCCTGCAGCGCTGCAGAGCTGCAGCCACACCGGTTGTTCTGTGCGAGCATGCAAACGACGCACGCTAACAAACCTGTTTGTGTACTTTGGATTAACTACAGCGTGCGCGCTCCGTCCTGTTTGCATGCTGAGCCTTAGCGTCGGGTTTCACTTACGCTGTCGTTTAACCAAAGAGCCGCGAGGTTCCAGTCTGACCTGTGAGCGCCGCTGCAGCGTCTGTTAAACGGCGCCGTTTTAACCTCTGACGCCGCCTCTTTGTCTCTTTCAGTCTCTCTCAGTCCGAGCTCGGCCACGTTAAAGGCCAACACCATCCTGAGCACCAAACCCCCCATCCAGCCCCGACCCGTGTGCGTCGCCACCCTCCCCGTCTCCCAGACCGCCACGCCGGCCAAGGCGCTCATACTGCAGGGCCTCCCCTCCATGGACCAGACCAGACCTGGTAACAACATCCTGTTTCTTCCTTTACTAATCCTTCTGTTTATTTCCTTTCCCATCACCGTTTCTTTTATACATATCTACTTTTATGTTTCACATCTAAATAATTTAATTTATTATTATAAGTTAATATATTAATTTATTTCTGCCTTTGCTTTTCGTGGCGTTTCACTTTGTGCAGCTGATTTAATAATGTAGTCGGGGAATGAGTGATGACGGAGGGATGCTGGAGTCCGACCTTTAACCTTCCTAAACAGTCATGTGTTCAGTTCTCGTGTGTCGAGGATGCTCTGAGCAGATTCGTCTTCATCTTCTCCTCTTCCTCCTCCAGTCGTCATCTCTCCGTCCGTCTGCCTCGGCTCCACGCCGGCCATCGTCAAAATGGAGCCCGTCTCTCCCAGCATCCCCCAGCACTGCTCCAGCCCCACGGCCCCGCCCACCAGCAAACCCATCGTCCCGGCGACCACGACTTTGCCCGGCAACAGCTCGAACGGCATCGATGTGAGTACAGCACTGACGTTACAGCCAGTACCCACAATTCCTCACTCTGAGCCTGTGAACGGATTACATCACACAACTTTCACACAGCTCCTCCTCTTCTTCCTGTCCTCTCTTTTTAACTTCCTCCTTCCTGTTTCCCTCACTGACCACCTCCTCCTCCTCAGATGAAAGTGCTGAAGCGGCAGCAGAGGATGATAAAGAACCGCGAGTCGGCCTGCCAGTCGAGGAAGAAGAAGAAGGAGTACCTGCAGAACCTGGAGGCTCAGCTGAGGGAGGCCCAGCAGGAGAACGAACGGCTCCGCAAGGAGAACCAGGCACTGAGGGAGAGACTGGCAGGGAAGGAGGTGAGACTCCAAGAAACATCACAACACACGAGTGAAAGGTTTGATGGAAACCGCGCGTGAACCGTTCTGCCTGCTGTTAAACTGTAAACGCCGGGAGCAGCAGGACAGCAGCGGACACACCGGTTGGTGGAGTCCTGCGAGCTGGACGTTCTGGTTGTTCGTGTTTTCCCTCTCAGCTCTTCAGCTTCACGCCATTCCTCAGCCTTGTGATAAGGATCTGATGTGTGACAGCAGCATCAGAGCGCCAAGCGTGGCGTTCAGCGTAATGTCGCTTAACCTGCTGCTGAGTGAGGAACGTTCTGTGAGACGCAGCGTCTCTGCGTAACGACACTGAATGATCTGCTGAGGGAGCCAAAACCACCAACAGGAAGTAACTGAGACAAAAGGGGAGGAGTCAGACGAATAAGAACAGAGTCAGATGGACCTGCTGCGTCAGCGTTCAGGGTCATTCTCTCATCGTGTTCGTGTCATTTCAGGGCGCCGAATCAGCGAGTAACAAGAGAGCCGTGTGCGTCATGGTCGTCCTCCTCTTCATGACCTTCAGCTTCGGACCCGTCAGGTATCGTTTGCGACTCGTCGTGAAAATATTTGCCGCCGCAGATGTCGGCGCCGCTTTTGATCAGCACGTTCTGTTCTGCATCACAGCATCACAGACAGGAAGCTGGCGACGGGTCTGCACGAAGACGTGGTGTCGTTTACAGGACGGCGGCTGCTGGAGATCGAACAGCACCAGCAGGCGCCGCCGCCGCTTACCAACAAGGTGGAGGACAAGACGGAGACGGAGGAGGACGGAGGAGACGAGCGATGGAAGAGAGCGGAGGCGAAATACGCCGCAGAGCCGTATCAGTTCAGGTGAGAGGAAGCTGATGTCGGCGTTTTGTGACATCACTGCGACTGTCGGCTTTGAGTGTTTGTGCTGCCATCACACCACAGGAGCAGCTCTGAATACAGAGCGCTTCAGCAGAGGCGGAGCTTTATCACACAGAGAGGTCAGGGGTCAAACACCCAGCCACAGCAGCACCAACACACACACACACCCACTGATACACCAGTGGGTGTGTGTGAAAGTGTCCACGCTGTCACAGTTATCAGCTGACAGACACGTTTAACAGAAGCCCGCCTGCATCAGACCGTTTCTCCACACTGAAACAAACGTGTGTGTGTGTGCGTGCGTGTGTGTGCGTGTGTGTGCGTGTGTGCGTGTGCGTGCGTGTGCGTGTGTGTGTGTGTGCGTGCGTGTGCGTGTGTGTGTGTGTGCGTGCGTGTGCGTGCGTGTGCGTGTGTGTGTGCAGAAACCTGAGCGACGTGTTCAGTGATGTGAAGGACCTGGTTCTGCAGGACATCGACCGTTACTTCACCTCCTCTGACTGCCGGCAGTTCAACCGCTCCGAGTCTCTCAGGTGAGTCTGACTGTGTTAGGATCTCCACGCTGGCGCTGTGGCTGGCGCTGTGGCTCGCGCTGTGGCTCGCGCTGATGTGAGGAGCTGCAGCTGTATTTAAACCTTCCTGCTTCTGTTTCTTTGCTTCCTCTGAATCTTGCAGGCTGGCGGACGAGCTGAGAGGATGGGTCCATCGACACCAGATCGATCGCAAGAAGTCCGGAAAGCCGAAGATGGCCAAGAAGGCCAAAGTCGCCCAGGTGAGGAGTCGTCTTCATCTCCCAGAGTTTTAATCCTTTAATGGAGAACAGTAGTTGGTCTTCAGCTCACTGGGATCTGTGTTTTGTGTCACTTGTGTCTCGTTCTGCAGCAGAAAGCTCAGCAGAGGAAAACCAACTTCTCCAGATATCTGCCGATCCAGACTCACCGCTCCATAGAAAGGTACGACGCGCTCTTCATCGCCGAGCGCAGACCTGCTGATGGTGCAGCAGTCAGCCTCAGCAAGTCAGACAGGAAGTGACATACATGACCATCGTTTAAAGAGTCTTTAAAAACATCCAAAGCTTAAATCGCTGAATGTTTCTGTGCTGCTGAAACTCAGTTATAAAATATTTGTGCTGATTGTTTAAAAAAAAACAACTTTTATTATAACGTGAGCTCATGTTAGCTGAGAAACACTTTTGCTGTGTTGTTGCATTAATGTTGGTTACTGTCCAGCCTGATGAGTCTCTCCCTGCTGCAGTCAGCTGCAGGTGCTTCCTGGTCCTGAGGTCACCTACAGCGACTTCCTGGACGCCATCGACCGCAGAGAGGACACGTTCTACGTGGTCTCGTTCAGACGGGTATGACGCACGCACACACACACACGCGCACACACACACACAGCAGGCTCTCACAGCTGTGCGTGTTAAACGGCGTGTCTTCCTGCAGGATCACCTCCTGCTTCCAGCCATCAGCCACAACAAAACCAGCCGGCCCAAGATGTCCCTGGTGATGCCGGCCATGTCTGTAAACGGTGAGTGTGCACGCTGTGGCGCGACAGGCTGCAGTGCAGCTGTGAATCACTCGGCGAGCGCCGCCGTGCACAGCTGACTCGGTCACGGCGGCCCAGCGAGCGCCGCGCCCTCATGGTGAAGATAAAAGGCTGTCATTGGCTCAGCTGCTGTTCTTCTCCTTATTGATACAGCTGTCCTGATGATGATGATGATGATGGTTACTGTTATTATCATTAACCAGCCGCTCTTCCTCCATCTCCCTCCTCTTCCTCAGAGAGCCTCTATAACTCATCTCAAGGCTACGAGATGATGATGCAGGTCGACTGCGAGGTCATGGACACTCGGATCGTCCCCATCAAGTCGTCCGCCGTCCCCCCCTCGCTTCGAGACCCACCCCCGCCTCCCCCCTCCTCCCACGGCAGCTCCAACCATCACCACAGCAACCACACCTCACTCCGAGGACGCCACCAGCACCACCCCTCCTCTTCCTCTCCGTCTCAGAGGCAGCCTTTACCCGCCCGCCGACGGACAGCTGAATACTTAATCAGCCAATCAGAAGGAGTCTGAAGGTCGGAGGTTAAAGGTTGGAGAAAGACTTGAAGTATAACCTCACTGTCCCTGCACCAGGTAACGGTTCCTCCTCCAGCAAACAGGAAGCTCCTCTCCGCACACAAGTCGAGTTTCCTGCCGTTTCCCAAAAGGTGAAAATTCAAGAAAACAAATTGAACTTGAGGACGTCCCACAAACGCCAGCATGTTTGTAAGAACGACAGCGGCGTGCATGCTGCGTTTTAATGTTTAACAGCGAGAACGCAGCGTGGAGAAGCTGCTCCATGAAACGCCCACAGCCACACATCTGTCACCTAAGCTCCGCCTTCTGTACCTCATAATTCAGACAGAGGACGAGCTGAGCTTCTTCTTTCACGTACAAACAGGAAGTCTGTTCTAATGCTCTGAAAGATCCGAGTAAACGTCAGAAATAAACTTTACAGAATAAATTCAGCTCATTTACAGGATCAAGTGTAACGTTCATCCTTCAGAGACACCGAGCACAGCGCTGAGACGTTAACCGGCGCCAGCGTGTTTTTCACGTTTTAGTGAGTCGTAATTATGAGATACAGAAGCCCAGAGGAGCTGCAGCGCCTCTCAGCTGTCAGTCCGGCAGCTGCTGCATGAAGCAGGAGCCGCAAAGATGTGACGCCGTCCGTACGGCGCGAGGTGTGGCATCTAAAATATCGCCAGCAAAAAGCCAAACCAATGAAATTCCACTGAGAGTGAAACAAAAGCAGCTCGTTTGGTACTTCTCTGGATTTTCTGTGGTACAGCAGTGAAATCGTTTCTGCGTCGTGCGTCAGCCGTCGCCTTTATCAATGTTTTGTTTTTTATGCTTGTTTTGGAGCGGTTATTTAATAGTTGTAAATATGAGTGTAGATATCTTGTCACCTTTTTACTTTTTCTAATTTTTGTTTTTTCACAACAAAAAGTAAAAAAACAAAGAAAAATATTTTGTATTTGTCGGACGGTCCGGCGTGACTCTGTGCTGGTCGTTTGAACTCGGGATTATCTCCTGATCTAAAATATTTATGGATATATATGCAGATTTTTGATCTTTATTATTGTACAGAATTAACGTGTAGAAAACTTCATACAGTTTGTTTTATTGTGAAAAATCTTGGCCTGTTCTGCTCACTTCCTGTCTTTTTTTTTTTTTTTTTTAAGTTTAGACTCTAACAGAGCAGCTTTGCATGATCCACAGTTCATAATAATCCTTCTTTATCTGATACGGGGCCAGTTTATCCTCTGTGTGGAAAAATAAAAAGCTGCTTTGGCCACTCCCCTTTAACCTTTCTTTTGAATTTTGGGTGGGGCTTCTGTGGCTGAGATGACCATATTAGGGATGCTTTCTTTGTGACATCATCCAGAGCCACAAGGAGAAAAAAACTGCTGAAATTTTCCATTTGAGCTCCTGGATCATAGGACGATTGTCCATTAGTGCACATATGCTTGTGTTTACCACGAGCACAGAGGGCGGGGCAAGAGACCTGGCGGATGAAAGCAACCCCCAAATGTACAGAATAGCTCCGGCCCGCTGAGCTGACGCTGTGACTTGTTTTTGAGTATGTACGAAATTTTCAATCGTTTAAAAAGTTTAAAGCGCCCAAGTTTCACCCATCAGGGTCACGTTTGCTCAGCATTATGGGAAATGTAGGATCTGCAGCCTTTCTTACAGTGAACATGTGGGAAAACCTCCTCCTGTGTTAATGTCGTTTCACTTCATGGTGTTTTCCTTTCATACTGATGTTACTCTTCATGTGTGCAGAGAGGAACGTGGAGGATATGAAGGTAAACTTTTCCTTTTAATGGTGGTTTGAGTTTTAAAACACAGATGGAGCAGAAAAACGAGATTTGTCAGCTGCTCGTTGGTTCTTTCACACACAGTCGGCTCATGTTTCACTTCCTGGTTTCTGTAATCTGAAAACGCACTGAAAGCTGTTACTGAACCTTTGGGGTGCTTGTTGATCAGCTGACATTATGACATCACGCATTTAGATAAATCCTCAGGAAATGTTCTGGTTTGTGTCTGTTCATCACAAGAATGATGTTTGCATTCTAAATGTGGTTCAGACGTAGTTTTATTCAAAACTCCGACCTTTGACCCGCTTTAAGAGCCACCGTCTGCTCTGCAGCCTGTTCTTGTACAAACCAGATTGTGAGCTCGCTGAAGCTGCACATATGAAAATGTAAACTGTCCTTTTTTATGTAAAGGGAATAAAATCATGAATGTGTAAATATTTCACAGGCTCCTGCTGATTGGTCGCTGCCTTCATGTTAGCAGGAAATGAATCAGAATCAGACGGCTGAAGGTTCAGAGCCGCGAGCTCCGAGGAAGCCGGAAGACTCACTGACCCCTCACTCACTGACCTTTCACATCACAGACTCAAAGGGGACTTTTATTTTTCTCACTGCTCACACTGGATTTTTTTTAAAAAATTAATTGTTCACATTTAATTTCATAAGTCAGGGAGAAAAGAAAGCAGGTTGAGGAACAGACAGGAGAAAAGTCTGTCCATCCAGCAGAGGGCACCAGAGTGCTGCAGACTGACACTTCATGAAAGAAGAACACTGACGGAGGCTTTACCTGTGCAGGTGAGGAAGCTCAACCTGAAGAGACGACCTGCCTGTAGCAGACTGAGTCACAGCGCAGACACGGAGCAGTGAGGTGGCGCTCCCTCAGGCATGAATACACGTGTAGTGAAAGGCGGGGCCGCCTCACCTGCTTAGATTACAAAAACAATCAAACACTTAAAGTCACCTGTCATAGGAGACAAAGACTGCAGCAGCATGGGGTCATCACTCAGTCACATGACCTGCTGTGATGTTTAGTTTCGCCTCAGTTTCAGAGATCAAAACTCAAAATGTGTCAGTTTGATGGTCCGTTAATGTGAAAAACTACAGATGGAAGAATCTGAAGACATAAAGATGAAATATTTTTAAGCTTCCCTCTAAATTCAGATCTAATACCTGGGTCGTGTTTGTGGTTTCCTCATGACGGCCGTTTCGTGCAGACTGAATAGATGCTGAGCACTTCAGCGTGCTGATGCTTCAGGCTTATCTGGCACGCAGTCCCAGCGTGGATGTTTATTTGCTCGTTCAGTGAGACGCTGTGTTTATAATGGAAAATCGTCCACATGCAGTGTTCGCATATACGGCTCCCTGTTACAGGATAATCAGGACAAACTAATTCTTTATTCTTTAAGACGTTTCCTGACTGGCTGTAAACAGATAATACTCGTAATTACCAGCCTGTTAAAAAACAAACAGCAATTAAAGGAGTAAAAGGAGAATTTACTGGCTCGGGGTGACGTCAGCAGCCGGCCGCCTGTTTGTTAGCAGTGTTTGTGTGGGAGACAGTTGTGTGACGCGGTAGTCGTACACAGCTGAAGGAGAATCTGTTTTGGTGGAACTCTGCTGTGTGAGGTCGACTTTGGGCCGGCCGTCCAGACGGAAGTCTTCACAAAACATCATCCAATCCTGAGCCACGCTCGGTCAGTGGACGTGACCGAGCGTAAAAGCAAAGAATCGAGCTCCCGATCAGCACGTGGAAGCATCCAGCCATGAACCAAACACCAGTCATGTTTATAACCACATTTTAAAGACATTTCTGCAGGACTGAGGCTCAGTGAAAGCTGCTGGTGATGTCGCAGAGCTCTGTGTGCGCGCTGCTGTTAAACAGCTGTTTAGTTTTGTTTCTGACATTTGGGGCAGAGCTCTGTGAAGAGCCGAAGCTTTAGCACCACGTCCACAACGCAAATAAACAACTATCAGAGCCGCGGGCACAAAGTACGACTCTTTATACCAGCACAGCTGCTTTCTTCTCCAAACGTCTGAGAGGGAAGCGCCTGCATACGGACAGACGCGTTTTAGTGTCGGCGCGAGTGACGTCTTCGTCCATCTCCGAGGCTTCAGATGAAAAACTCATCAGGCTACCAGACACAAGACGACAGTTCGGTGTCCCGAGTTTCCGAGTCCATCGCGAGTGTTTCCAGCGAGCAATAATATGAAGGTCAGCGAGAGGAACGAAGCGAGGAGGGAATGAAAACACACGGCAGTTTGTTTTATGAGGGACTCCTGCAAACCTCAAGGACGTGCACACGGCGTCACGAGATGACATCGACCCCGTGGTGCTGACGGCCCGAGGCCCGGCGTTCTGCCCGTCGCAGCAGGTGTCTCACCTGCCAGAGACGCCAAAGACGAGCCGAGCTCACGGTCTCTGGCTGCGATTTAAAGGAGGGGAGGAAAGAGAGGTGCAGTGGAAACAAGGCAGCGAGTGTCTGGCAGCTGACGCGTGTAAATCGGTGCTAATCTGGTCCTGCGGCTTTAAAGAGGAAAGTCGTATTTTCTCTTTGCCTGCCTCGCAGAACAAAATCATCCGTCTGCAGGAGGCTGAACGTAACTGCACAGTAATCCAGACCAGACCTGGAAAAGTGTGCAGAAGCATCAGCATCGACCAAACACCAACCAGTCCACATAAAACACCATCAGATTGAAATAATAATGGTTTAGGGTACGTGGGGAGTCTTTTGATGCTTCCTGCATCGTGTCATGGTTCAGTCATCATGTTTCTCTGAACCTCACAAAGTGTTTTGTTGCCTAAACCTTTATAGAACCACTAGGATCTCTGAGTGTTTCCCAGGTGGGCGTGGCTCTCCTCCCGTCGGGGTGCCGGGCACACCTGTGCTCCATCAGCTCACAATCAGAGCCAGTATTTAAGGAGCAGCTGCAGCAGCCTCTCCTCACCAGACTGCCTGCTGCTTTCTGATGGTAGCGTTTGTGCGCCGTGTCGTTATCTCGATGTCTTGCCTCTCCTGTGCTGACCTTGTTGTCTGCAGGTTACCTTGGCCTGGGCTCAGAATCCACTATGTTACCTGTTTCGCTCACCTGGTCCCTCGTTGCCTTTTTCGTCCCTCGTCGTGGCTCGTGTCTGAACCTGACCTTCAGTTCTGCACGAGCCTGCCCTCCTGGACTCCCTGGACTCTCAGACCCTGGACGGATTCACGCCGAGCATCCTTCCCCTTGACAGGATCAGTGCTCCCCGTTCCCCAGTAAGTTATCACGTGTCACTCCCACTAATACACCTGCTCAATTATCAGCTGACCCCGGTGGATCCACAGAGGTGCCTGTTCTCTCTCTGCGATCACCTGATGCTCCAAACATTTGTGTTGTAAAGCTTTGAGTCCAGGTTTTACTACGGCCGGCGTGGACCTCGATGTTTGTAGCTGATGGTCACGCCGGCACGTGCGTGCATCCATGTGGGCAAACGCCATCGATGATTTCACAGCTTCTGTTTCCTGCCAGCAGTGACGACACTATGAAATCATCCAGCTGTTGTTGTTTTCTGGGTAATCTGAAGCCTGGGCCAGCGCTGGAAACTCTGTCGTTGTTTTGATCGCTCGGTTTAATCAGTGTGGACGTAACTCGATCTAATTTTCACCCACAGTGGACGTAAATCCAGATGTGGTTTGGTTTTCTGATGATGATGAAGTAGGAGGAAGGAGCAGCTCTGGCAGTTCGAGCTGCAGTGGAAAAATAAAAAAGGAGACGAGGATTTTATTTGACGGTAATCTGCAGAGCCGCACGCTCGTCCTCTGGGAACGTCCTCCCAATTCTGGTGGCGATGCGTGAGGCGCTGCTGCTGATTGGAGCGTTTAATACGAGCAGATGAAAAGAGCGGAATCGTAGCGGGATGGGTCGAGTTTAGCCCGGAGCCGGGCCCACGGGATGGAGACGTTTATTCCAGCCTGAAATACGGCGTCATGATGGAAACGAGCAGCTGCTACACGATGACTCAGAGTGAAAGTCACAGTGAATCAGGGGTTCTGGGAGAAGCTGGCAAGCATTTGTCCTAAAGTAGAGACAGATGAGACAAACTGGGAATACTGGGAATATGAATCTGTGACATCAGCTTCCTCTGTGGGTTTTACTGTTGGAGCCAACCTGCACATTAAACACGTCAACAACAGTGAATGATAAATCTGTTAACTTTAATTTCAATACTAAACAGAACTGACGAGATGAACCGTGTGCTTCAACTTCCCAGTCTGAGTGTTTTCCTCCTCATATTCCAGCCGTACGCACACAGCACAGCTCTGCTACGGACACAGAGTCCCTGTCACAGCACGCCTCCACTCCTGTGGATATATTCACAGCACATCTGTATATAATCTGCTCTCTGCACTTCTGATTGGATGCAAACTGAAGCTAAAACTAAACCCTGTCTCAGACCTGGTGACTCGCTGGTCAGTGACAAAGCTCACGGGAACCTTTAGCTGAATAACTTTTACCTGGTGCATGTTGGGAGCAAAGCAATCCCAGCAGTCCCAGTGCTTCTTCCACTCAGGACGGCCTCACTGCACCGATCTCTGCACCTACGACTGCATGAGTTTGTGCTGGTGACAGATCCACTGTGTGCAGGTATGCACATCCCCACATTCGTAGTTGATATGAATGAGACTGGGACTTAGTCGTGTGTCAGGACTGCAGTAGATGCAGCAGCATGAATGTCAGAGTCCTTTCAGTCAAACTGATGCTGTGATGAGGCTGGTGGAGTCTGCGCCCGTGTGGGACTAGTTTGTGTTTGTGGACCGACTGGTTCTTCGGGGTAAACTAACTGTGGCAGGATTAAGTGTTAACATGTACGTGCTGTGTGTGCGGGCTCTTTAATGACTCGCACGTTTCCCTGCTGCACTTTAAATAACCGAGGCCTGTGCGGCCATCGCTGGATTCCCGCCGCTCAGCTTTGATCAGCGTCGATGGGAATCTCTCATCTGGCCTCAAATGTGCTCGCCAGCATCGTTTTAAACATGTAGGGTTTGAAACAGAAGTAGTAAATGTATTTTTCCACCTGTTTCTGCTTTACCTGCTCCTCCACAGTCTCAGCTGTGCTGTGGTTTCCAGGCAGCAGTGGGCTCTGATGGGCTCAGAGGAGCCGTTAACAGCCGTGTTTCCTGTGGAGGTGCAGGGAGCTTTAGCTCAGCCAGATGTTTAGGTTGCACCGATGGCTTTTACAGCTGTGAGGGAAATATGCTAATGTGACCCAGCGTCCTGCTGACTTCTGTGTGTTTCTCTTTAGTTTAACATAACTCTGCTTTTTTCTCCCGGCACACACAACAGCTCAGCTCTTTCTGTTTCATGCTCTGCAGCTTCAAGTGAATCTGTCTGAGTTTCTGAGTCTGTGAAAATCAAACTGGCCTCTCCAGCTGGAGGCTCGTTGCTTTATTTTTATTATAAATATACAAGAAAGCTGAAGACGTGGAAGTTTGCGTTTCTTCATCACAGGCATGGATTTCTCTGTAATTCCTGGTTCCCTCTGCTGCACCTGTGATTCCCCGGCTGGGTCCACTCCCACTAACCAGCCCTGTGTGTATTTGTAGTGATGTCTTCACTGAGGTCACTGTCAGAGCATCTGTTTAGACCCACTGTGGACTGGGATGTGGTGACTGTGGAGTCTGATTACAGTGATGGCTGTGGTGTTTAAACAATGCTCAGTCGGTGCTGATGATGCAGAGTGGGTCTCCACACCATCAGCCTGACACACAGCAGGGCTGCTTCAAACGGACTCATCAGCTCAGGCAACATTTTCTCCAAACTCGACCAGTTTCCAGATGTTAGCCACCAGGAGCAGCAGCTGGTGTGGTTTTGTCCCACCTGCTCCACAGTCTGACACGCTGCATGGTCAGACGTGTCCGTCTGCATGCCTCGGCTGTAACGCTGATTATCTGAGTTACTTTTACCTTCGCAGCCTGAATTTTTCCCCGTCAGCATATTTGGCAGCATCATAATACACTGTTTCTATAACATGATTGAAAACCATTAAATGTTCTTCCTGCTGGATGTAAATATTTGATCTTAGCACAGAGCACAAGGTGCTGTCTCAGAGCCTTACCTGGGGACTCCCGGTCAGCCGGAGCAAACAGAGCGCCGTGCTGAGCAGAAGAATTTATCACATCATAAATCCATGTTTATGAAACTGTCCAGGCAGGACGGAGAGCCAGTTGGCCGCCAGTCAACGTGCCTCGGAGCAGGAAGCAGATTCAGGAGTTGCAGCTGCAAAGCTGGAGCTTAGATTTAGTTCCACTGGGTCGACCCTCCAAACCACACAACGGGGGAACCGAGTAAATACACACAAACAAACCGCCTTGTGTTAATCTGTCCACAGAACACGGGTCCAAAACAGCTGATTCACGTCCCACCTACAGGTTTTTACTTGTAAACTTTTATATTTTGATTTAAGTTAAGTGCAACACTGCTGTCATGATGCCATCTGAGATTTTACAGGAAATTACTGAGAGACAAAGTCAAGTATTAACTGGACCCTTCGTGTTTGTCAGCTGTCACAATGAATGAGGCCGACGAACGCAGCTCCCAGCACCGCCGACTGTTTGATATACTGATGACTCTGGATGTTAAAGGAATGATACGTCTGCAAATAAGGTGGGAATACCTGCTGTGACTCCACCCGCTGTGACTCCACCCGCTGTGACTCCACCCGCTGTGATTCTGGACTCTGCATCTGTCTCAACGTCTTTATTTGAAGCCAGGTGTGACGATACGAGGACAACAGAGTGGGTTTATATGCTAATGTTAGCATGCTGCACCAATAACCTGTATGGATGAACCCACAGACACACACATGTGCTAAAGTATGCTAACGCTCACTACATTGTTATAATGTTATTATTACCTCACGTGACTCTGTGGGGCTCTGGATCAGGGCACAGCAGCTTCACACGACCTCGTTTCACACAACACGCATAAATGGGAAAAACTCCAGGCTGAAAAGAATCAAATATTCTTGAAACAACAACAACAAAGCTCTTTTTGAGCCCAAAGATCTTTTTAGCTTTGACTGCATGGAGCTGTTTCCTCCTCACAGGCTGTTTAATGTTGTCTGCAGGGCTTCACCATTCGTGCAACAGATGAAGTAAATATTAGTCATCAGGCTGTTTCCTTTTCAACATTTACTCAGCCTCAGTTCATCCCCTTCAGTCAGCAGAGGTCCTGTTTGCTGCACCTTTGGATCAGGCTGCAGGCACGGCGGCACAGAGACTCGCTGTGATGAAGGAATGAAGCCGAGTTTGTCTACCTGAGACCGGCTCCTGAAACCACATCCCACAGACGCCGTGTTAGCGTGTGAAAGTAAGATGTTCACAGCCCGGAGCAGAAACAGGCCCCTCTGTGCGTGCAGATGCAGACTGATGAGGTTATGGAAGCAACGTTCTACCTGAGACCGGGTTAC
Source organism: Mchenga conophoros (assembly GCF_057382185.1). Lineage (NCBI taxonomy): Eukaryota > Metazoa > Chordata > Actinopteri > Cichliformes > Cichlidae > Mchenga > Mchenga conophoros. The sequence goes on from NC_140546.1 coordinate 2,071,955, forward strand.
CCGGCCGCTCAGCGCGCCGTCATCTGACTCCAGCACATCAACATGGGAGCAAACAGTGAAACGCTGAGGGTTCAGAAACAGCTGTTTCATGGTTCTGACTCAATGACGTTAAATACTTTTAAAGACGAGAATCAGAGGGAAGGAAGGGGCATGACTTCCAGAGACATGATTACCCTCAAAGATGGGAGCTGTTATCAGCTGGTTGGTGATGGGTCAGCGCCTCAGGCGTGTGGTCGCGTGTATATTTTAAAGAAAACAAATCTTTTGTGTCATCTTTGACAAATCTGAGGAAAGTTTACACAAACAGAAACGTGACAGAGCTCCAGACGCTGTAACTGAATTATTCCCATAACAAACATTAACATGAAACATCCTGTTTGGATTCAAACGAGTGGCTTCACTGTGAATGTGAAGTACGGGGTGGGACTGTGGAGCGAGATGTTTACCTAGCCCGACAGAAAAGACTGACCTCAGAAAGAACGTGAGCTCCTCCACATTTTAGAAAGCCGCAGGCTGGAGCTCATATGAAGCCATATTTGTGCTCTGAGATTAAGTCGAACCACATGGACCTGCCGGGACTGACACACGAAGCCAGAGGCGTCCGAGTCAGACGCTCAGTGTCGGGTTAATGATGTTTGCTTAGCTCGTGGCTGCTGTTTGTTCTGGGCTCTCCGCGATGTGTTCGTGCGCAGTGAGACGATCCGTAAAACACATCCTCAAACACGCCGAGCATCATCCGACAGGCTGGGGGTCAAATCTGATTCGGCACATAACGTTGGTCTGTAACACAAACAGGAAGTCCTTACATCAGACAGCATTACTGTGAGCGCTCAGGCTTTATCCGTCTGTCCTGGGTTATGTTACAAATGAGACGCTAATCACTAAACGACTCTAACTGATCGTCTTTGACACAAGGTGAGGACATTCATAATAAAACTGGATATCAGAGCAGGAGTCGTTACACTCGTCACAGGATGAAGCTCTTCTGTAGTTTCTATGTATTCATGTAAGTCCATCAGATTTCCCTCCATCACCACACACAGCTGATCACATCCCGGAGAAAGAAAAAGCTCGGCTCCAGATGGGATTTCATTTGCAGGTGTAATTATTACTGTGGACATAAGGCTGAGAACGTGCCTGGGACTGGTACAGTCACAGGGCAGATGGAGTTCAAACCCCTCTGCTGTTCTTACACGAATGCTGCTAAACAGGCCGAGAGGAGAGAAACCAGGAAATTCTTTTGCCAAAATGCAATCTTGAAACCATCGGCTGACATCTGCTGACGATTTAGCTCTTTGTGACCTTTTCTCATCTGCATCAGCAAACAGTAACCAGCAAACATTAAAGGATTAAAGTCGGCCGGGCGTCTCCTGACTCTGGCTGAAACCTGCTCGCTGTCCTCAGAGGCTAACGCCATGTGGACAGGCTAACGTAGAAGATGGTCCAGCTTCAGGTGGACCACAACTGTCAGCCTCCCAGTGAAGCTCCAGAACATTGGAGAGAGTCCCGGATGGTCTGTGAGTTTGGACCGTCTGCAGGTGCTCTGTGAACTGAAAAAGGCGTAAGACTGCAGGCGTCCCCAACTGTAGGGTAGATGATGGAGGGCGAGACCTCAGTCCGTGCTGCAGACGATACATTAGAATAGTCGTTGGTGGACTCTGATCTCTGCCCAACATCATCGGCTCCTCATAATTTATATAGAAGGAATTTTGAGATTTTCTCTTCCTCTTTCGTTCCTCAAACCGTGACAGGAAGCAGCTAAAATGAGATTTAACACCTGGAGGCCTGAACTCAGCTGGAACAGGGTGGAGTCTGACGGGCGAGTCGGTGCAGCATCTGTGACGATGCTGAATCTGTTTCCTGCCTTCACCTCTGCTCATCAGCTGTGAGCAGTGAGTGAATAAGATCACCGGTAAACCAAATGATGTCCGAGCTCTTCATTAAGCTACATGTACTCTGCCAGCTGTGCAGCTGTGTGTCTGCTAAAGGTGATGAAGACGGATGCACGTACAAACTTTGTCAGCTTTTTAAAAATGGTGTTTGTTACAGGTCGCTGCTTTCTTGAGAAATGAAGACGAAGAAACGATGACATGATGAGAAGCAGTTTCTACACGTTAATGATGTTTGAACCAGGACAAACATCTGCAGCAGACTGAACCTATCAATGCATTTGTGTTTGTGGAGCAGTAAAGTGTTTATAGTGAACGATAAAATGACGTTTTACTTTTCCACACACAGAGCTGTTTAATGCAGAGTACGGTGCTACTTACTGCACACTCCTCTATTAAGCTGCTGCCTGAGTTGAAGCCTGTGGCCGCGGTTCAGCGACGTCTGCGTGTAACATCAGGAAGAGCTGCTGCAGAGGGACTTCAATGTGTGTCAGCACCGTTTCAGGTGCACCGGCGGCTGCAGCACATCTGCATACTCCTGATGTTTCACCTCAAACAGGACCAGAGCAAACATAAAGTGTCCCTGCAGGCTTCTGCACGGCATCGTGCAGAGAGGAGCCGAGTCCTGGGTGATGGCGAGGATGATGACGGTGCTGCTGGACCTACATGACATCACTTCTCTCTACAGCGTGCCTCCAGTTAAAGATTCAGTTACCGAATCCCCCGATGATAAACGAAACCAGCATCACAGATGTGAGCTGAGGAGCTGCTGGCTGCAGCAAACAGAAGCACCGTTGTGTTTTTAACGAGCGCTCGTCACACGACGGCTGCGTTTCACGTTTGGATCGCACACTGGAAGCATTTGGGACGTCCGGCATCACTCTCACATGTTTTTATCCTTTTCCTTGCTGAGTCCGTGTCATAGTCAGAACGATAGATCAAGGATCACCACAGCAACGTTTTTCCATATCAGCGTGGAAAACGTTGATGTTCCTCACATGAATTTACCAAAGTGTGAAAGACTGAAGGGCATCTGTTTTGGTTTGTCGTGAAAACGACGGCAGGCTTTTGTTGTTTGCATGATGAGACTCATTTTTATTTTCTTAGCACGATATTGAGTTTAGTTATTATTTCTATTACGTCGATATTTGATTGTTCAGGTTAAATGTTTGGTTTTAAATATCAAATGTAAAAACGTCTCGATCACAGACAGTCAGGAAAACTGCACGTGTTCAAACATCCTGTTATTATAATAAATCTTTCTCTACAACAGAAACTTTATGATAAGTGTTATTCTCACTGTGACTGTAGCAGAGGTCAGAGGTCAAACATGCATAGGCTTTTATCAGTTTTGGACCGTTGACCTTGGCGAGCTCGGTGGATGCGAGCCAAATATTATTGGATGGTTGCCATGACTCCTCGCTGCACCGCTGCCAGACACGTAGAGTTATTACAGATGATAAGAAGCTGTTATTACTTTGTTATTGCTTTTCTCTCTGTCGCTCCTCGCTGCTCGGATGTTTGCGACTCTGCATAATTCAGATTCTCTTTCTCATTTACGTCGGAATACTTGGGATTTCACGGAGGACTTTCCTCCTCCACGCGGGCACAATGGCTGCTTTCAGCTTCCGTGGGAACACGTCTCCCAGACGTGACTTTTCATTTTTCCTGACAGTGACATGAATTTTCTTTGCTTGTCATATTTACATCTGCAAACACTTTAAACACCAGATGAAGCGTGTTTGGCTTCGTGTGTTTCTGTGGTTAATATCCATCGTTGTCTCGCTCGGAGGTCTTTGAGTTTCGTGTGGATTTGACTCCCTGTGGGTTATCTTCAGCCTCAGTGGGGTTACAGAGTGACATGTATCATGTCATGGTTTGCCTCGCTGTAGTTATTTTGTGTCTGTTCGATAGAGTTTTTAGAGCTACGTGTTCAGACCCTTTATAATGGAGGCTGGGGCCCTGGGCCCCCGGGGGCCTATAGAGCTGTAGTCGCCTGGATCGCGGTGTGAGGAGAATCGAACACTGCGTCACCGGCTTCGGACCGTACGGGGCGACTGGGCTGGAGGCTGCAGACGGCTGACAGCGCTCTGTGTGTCTGTGACATATGAGCAAGCTCGCAGGCATCTGTGTCGGCCTACAGCGAGGCTTTTCCCACGGCGTGACTCGGCCCAAACAAAGGCTGCCGCCGACGCTGGAGCGCGTCCAGCTCCACCATCTAACCTCATATTTCTGGGACACATTCAACCTTTCACAATGAAATATTTCCTCCACAGCAGCACGAGAGGCGGGTGAAGGCAGACGGAAAACCCCGAGCCTTTGAGTCACCCGCCTGTCCGTCTGCTTTTCAGTTATTTTAAGATAAAAGCAAAGATTTTTCATAAAGACATGAATGAAACTGTGGTTTTAAAGCTCCATCTGTCTGTCAGAGGTGGAGGCTTCCTCCACGTCTCTGTCCTTCAGCCTTTTTTTGAGATGAGATGATCGGGAGCTGCACATGCTGAAGGAACGATGGAGGGGAAATGAGACAGAGGGAGGCAGAAGCTCTTATAAAGTCTGCCCCCACGCTCCCTCTCCGCCTCTCAGCGGGGCGATCGCTGCGACGTGTCTTGATGTTCTTCCAGCATCGCTCTGAGATGGAGAAACCAGAGGTCGGTGGCAAACGCACAGAAACACAAAGAAAACACATCAACAAGCAGGAGAAAAGCCGATTTTCCCATGAAAGCTGATATTAGCGAAACCTCGGCGTGACCTGTGCTGCTGATTGTGTCGCACACGTGTGTGCGCACGTGCACGCGTGTAGATCAGTCTAAAGAACGTGCGTATTACGATGGCTTCATGACAACCTGACCTGTCGTCGCTCACTGCCAAACTGAACAAAGCTCACCTCAGACCTGCTTTGCTCGCATCATTCACTGTTCATGCTAAGCTGCTCAGCACAAACCAAACGCAGCACAGAAGCTGTTCACGGCTGCAAATGAAGGATTTCAGTTCATGTCAGTGTTTCAGAAGTGCTTTGGAAATATTTTGGATCACATGTGCAGATTTAATAAACCTCATTGGTTACAGGCTTAGCCAATAAGACTTACTGGATCCTTCAGAAACACGTAGCAGGAAGCATCAGAACCGAAGAAAAAAACTTTGAAGGTGGTTTCTCTTTGAGTTTGTAATCCGGTCATGCAACACAGTTTTTCTACCCTCGGATCTTTGTGATGTCATAAAGATGGGCTAACCCTAATATGGTCGTTTTTACGAAGTTGTCTTCAGCAGTTTGGATGAAGTGAGCGGGGTCTGTGAATAAGCAGCAGAGGTGCACTTTACCTCCGAGTCATCACAGCAGGTTGTTGTTGTTTGTTCTGGAGATTTCTGATCGATGTTTGGTGTGTGTGCACATTTTAGTGCACCAGTACTGTAACTAGTCTTGTATATTTTTGCATTGATTCTTTATTATTGGCCATCGCTGCACATATTTATAAACTAGAGCTCCACATCTGCCCGGCTGACAGGCAGCTGATTGGTGGAGACGCTGCTCTGGGTTTGTGTAGTAGGTGTGTGTGACTCGCGCTGAGGTGCTGAAGCTGCTTCGACTGGAAAATGTGAGTCAGCGCTCGCAGCGGCACATGCGCCCATCTTTTACCCGGCGTGCGTTGGCCTCCGTCACAGTCATGCACTGCAGAGGCTGCGTTTCTGCTATGCTCATCTGCTGCGACGGGAGCTTGAAACCTGCAGCCTATGAGGACCCGGGTCAAATACACAGGACTGTCACATAAATCAAGCTGTTCTATAAAAACCTCTCTCACCCTTTTTCAAATCCAGTGTGTATTTGAGGATTAAGCACATTATGTGAGGTTTGGGAGGCTTTAAGACTTATTTCAGGTTTAGCCCAACACCAATGACTGAGGGGAAGATTATTGAGCCTAATTATTTGGCAGGCAGCACTTTGTTCCACATCACCCACCACGGGGCAGCTCTGGGTTCTGCGTCTTTGACCTCTGCACGCCTCCGGCTTGTGGGCAACACGTGTGAGGCGGAGCTGCTGGTTTAAAGACTTCATTCATGTTAAAGCGGCCGTGTTTATTTTGTGCAGATGTTTAAATGCATGACCCTTAAATGTGACACGAGTCTGCTCCCTCTGGTTGTCAAACTGACGGTTTTACAGCGAGGCGACGGTTAATGACCCGTTAGCGCAGGGATCGCTTCCTTCCCGCGCTGCAGACGGCAGGTCAGCAGGTCAGATGCAGAGGACGTGTTTGGGCTTCAGACTCAACCGCCGCCCGTCCCAACACGCCGATTTTTTTCAGCTCAACTTTGTGCTTCTTGTCCGTGTTTGCTTTGCAGAGCAGAATCAGAGTTGGCAGGTTTTACTTTCAGTTTCTCACAACTGCTGCTTTGTTTGGCAGATGTGCAGCTGTGTTGTAGTTCAGGACGTTTGTGCTGCAAAAATCATAAAACTGTGGTCAGGTACCAGTGGCTACCATGAACATCCCTGATGACGGCGTGGTCTCTAACGAGTCAGGAAGGAGGATGAACCCGGTACGAACAAAGATGCGTCAAAAACAAGCCGACTTCCTGGTCAGCTGACGATCTGTGTCCAAATGTATGTAAGACTGATTATAACTCATCTGTGTGTGTGAGAGTGTGTCACTGATTTAGCTCTGTGACGATCAAAGCTACAAAACCATCATGCAGCTGAGCCTCGGGCAAACCCAGCGCTTTACAGCAAACTTCCAGAGAAACTCTTCAATAAAGCAAAGTCGAGTCCAGGATGCTGCCGAGAATAGAAACAAATAAACGAAACGAGTCCTCAGAGTCGCACGCAGACGTACCTTCATACCTGCTGCTGTGAAACACCAGTAAAACCAGAGGCTCTGTGGGTGACGTGGGCTCAGTGCCTGCTGGTGGCTGCAGCATGACATCAGCGCGGGTCAGATTTTCATTGGCGTGCACGGCTCGCGTTCAAACAGGCCCATCAGGACCCGTCCGTCTGTCTGGCTGCACGCCTGCAGAGGGAAAACCTGCACAATGAAATGCTCATAACTCATCTGTTTAACTCACCAAGCGTCTCTTACCTAACGGAGCGCTGCTCTACGCTGCGAGGGTCCCGCTCCGACGTTACAGGACACCAGGGGAAAATCGCACAGCTAACCAGGCGAAACATGCACTTTGGTCTTTGTTCGACTAATTCAACCCAGGCGGACGATTTATGACATAAACTATGTTACAACTTTCAACAGACTGTTTATGGACGAAGGATTTCCCAGAGTGCCGTTTGGATGTGGCAGCATCATCATTCTTCTTGCTGCCCACTGAGGCCGGATGATGGAAACACCCACGGCTCCTGTGAACGATGTCTGCACGTCGGAGCAGGAAACACTGACGTCTGTTAGCTGCTCACAGTGCTGAAGCTCCTCAGCTCACCTGTACTGGGTTCTCACCAGTTTAGCACCAGTTTGAGAACTACAGGATAATCTCCCCTGTGGGTTTGTTGGTAGAGACTCATGCAGAACATGTGCAGACCTGGGCGTCCTTGTTGCACCGCTGTGCCATGTTCGACACGTCGCCAAAATCATCTCCAGAGACGATTATTAGGCAAGCGAGCCTCTTCATCATACCATCAGTCATCTGCATATGTCCCAACTCCAAGCTGTAAACACTTCAGTGCTTATTCAAGTGTTTACTCTGATTTTGTGGCAACTCAGCTTTTCTCTGAAACACAAAGAAACTGCGTTTTGTAACAAAGTCACATCTGCCCGTCGCAGCTGCTCGCGTGTGGTTTCGTGGTGGAGGTGAGAGCAGGAAGTCATCAGAGCACAAACGGTTAGCACGGTGGAAGCTCCGAGTGAGGCGGCACACAGGGAGCCAGTCATGAGGTCGACCGCAGAGCGGTTTTTCACTTCCACATGAATCAGGTTCAAACCGCCGTCGCGTTCTGTCTGACTCGGCTCGATCTCATCGTCACATATCCAACAACAGAACGTCAGCCTGATGCTGAGCTGCAGACGTCTGTTAGGACGGCCTCTTTCAGACCTGTCACATGATTATTATCCGGTCTTTAAGTGATGACGTGACGAATCCTACTTCCGGGTCTAAAGTAGTCTGCGTTTAATATGGCTTTTGTGTTGTTAACATGTTTAATGTTTTGTATTTTCTTCTATTTGATCTCAAAAAGCTCCTAAAACAGTCAGTGATCACTGTTGACCTCCCTCGGCTTTTATTACCGCTAATCATTTATTTAAGCTCAGTTTTTAAAACCTTACGATGTAACTACAGCCCAGCCCATGCAGCAGTATATGAATGACTAACCTCGTATTGTGGATGGATTATCTCAGTTGTTCTCCTGGCTGAAGTTTGGTCCTTTTACAGCATCCTGCCATGCGATTACATTTGTTCCTGACCACCGAGAACACTCACGTTAACTTTTATCCAGTGGAAAAAAAGTTAGCTTGTTTATATTATGCTAACATAGCTGTGTCGCTAGCGGTCACGTAGCACATCATTATATACCAGCTAGCCCAACTTCAGTAACCCTACAAACGTCACTGCTGTTTAGTTTTCTGTCTTCATTTATGTTGGAAGTGATAACAGAGCTGTACGTTTTAATTTGTTTCCAAAACCCCGCAGTCAGGACATGCTATATTGTATTTAGATAGAAGCTAGCGAGCTAACTCCCTGCTAACTTCTAACTCCGTTAAATGTCATAAATTCCGTTTTCATGGATGCCTGGATGTTAAACTCAATTGTTACACCTGGTAGAGCAGAACGCTGATCATTTTATTAAAGATGAAAGACTTTAGACAGTTTTTAACTCTCAGTGATCCTGCCGGGATCGTTTGATTTATGGACCTGCAGCGGAGTTTGAGCCCAGACACGACTGGTGACGTCAGACTGAACGACCAGATTGTGATTCTCAGAGTTAAGAGGAAGTTCTGGATGTTGTGCACGATTAATGGACCGTAAAATGTTTCGTTTCTCTTTCATCTTCTTGATTTATTTATTTTTAATGTTTGAAACATTCAGAGTGATTCACTGTTAAGTTATTTCAAACAAGCGTCCTCTCGTCTCCACGCCGACCTGCTGAGCGTGGGCGAGCGCAGTTTCTGAAGGCCGTCCAGGTTCAGACGCCGTACACGGGCCTCCATCAGTACTGATGGAATATTGATTATTTATTTAGTCCTTTTAACTGGAGATATGAAATGAGTTCCAAACTTGCACCAGTGCAGACGAAGAAAAGCTCGTTCTTCCTGCTCCTCTTCCTTACTTTGGGTTTCTTGCTTGTTTCGTTCGTCGCCTCTGTTTCAGCCTGTGATGTCCTGGCTGTCAGACAGACTCTTCGCCCTGCTAATGAGCCGTTCCCTCTGCTGTCATTATGACTTCACCTCCTCTCAGACTTAAATGGCTTCTTTCCTCATTTCTTCCTCCAACTTTCCCCTGAGGGAGCGACCTGCTCTGTTTCCACTAAACTTAAACTAAGTTAAACATCAGGAGCATCGAATCCGTCAATCAAACAACAGGATATGAAACATGTGCAGCAGCGGGAAAACCTCAGCGTCCGCCTGTTTCCTCGCGTTAGGACTAAAGTGTGACAGCAGCAGCTCCCTCTGAGGAGGTCCGCTCGCCACAGCGCTAAACTCTGTCTCCGCCCACTTTAACCACAGACTGCTTCATCAGCATGAAGAGCCTCAGCTTCTGAGCAGCTGATCAACAGTTTTTAACTTTATTTGTCATAATTAATAACCTTCAGTTACTGTGGTTTGGACTCATTAAGGTCAGACTGCTCTAAGTACAGTTTCATATGTATGATGTCACTGAATGGGTGTGGCATACGGGCATCTCCACCCCCACCTGCTGCTTGTAGGTGAAAGCCAGTCAGAAAAGGGTGACATTAGAATATGTGGAGCAGGTCAGGCGGTTCACTGTGTTCAGCATCTTCAGGTCAGATAAAACTCATTTCTCCACATTGTCACGATTTCTCTTTGATGAGTGCTTGTTGGAAGTTTGCTCCGACAGGAAACAGGCCTGAGCTTTACACTGCTGCTCGCAGAGCCCAGCTTTGCACAGCAGGTCACAGAAATGAAGACGTGCACGAGCAGCGGCGACGCCGTCATTCACGAGTACGACAAACCGTCAGCAACGCCGGCTGCATCGTGCACGACGGCATGACTGCGATGAGCAGGGTCAGGGGGTTGCAGGGGAAGCTTGAGTGGATTTAACCCCAGCAACACACGGTGAGTGATGCTTTAATGGGAATCGGGGCTCTGTGAACGCCCTGTTGTGTGAATGTTGCACATGTCTGGATCCCTGCAGCCAAGAGATTCTAACTCACGAGGTGTTCACGCATCACATCCTGTTTGGCAGCACATCTGGACAAAGAGCTGCAGTTTTTAGACTGAGCTGTGGTGGGACAGCAGCACTCAGAGCTCCACAGTCTCTGCAGGACTTTCCACTTTTCTTACTTTCATGTGTATAAAATTCACCAATTACGTTCTAACAAATATGGATCAGGTGGACAGAAACTCTGGACTCTATAACAGCGAACTCGATGCTCAGGCTGAGCTTTGACACAAACCAGAGTAGTTTGGGTCATTAGTGGGTCAGAAAGTGCCAGAAACCTCCATGGAAACCAAATAAATCAGTGACCTGCACCGACTGTTTCCTCAGACTCGATCTGTCACAGTTATTGACGGGACAATCAAGACGTGGGCGTCAGCTTCAATCGCTCTTTTCCCACTTTTACAAGCTCCAGCTCTGGTTGCTGGCTTGGCTCGGCCCGCCGCACATGTGGTACAATTAGCCTTCGCTTCGTCGCGCATGTGTTCCTGGTTTCTGTGGTATTTCAGTCATTTCTGAGCTCCCACGGGAACCGCAAAAGCACCGCCGACCAGCCGCGGGGGCAAACCGAAGACTTCTGAGGTCTGCAGTTAAAGGTGGCAGTAAAGACGGTGAGCTCTGTGAAGCACACGAGGGAGCACACAACACTGCATGCATGTGTACGAGCATTACAGATGCTTTAGCTACACAGAACAATCAAATATTAATACTCAGGTAAATGAACCGTTTTAGTTTGTTTGCAATTTAGAATTAGGATCATTCATTTGTAATAATTGTAATTATACAATAATGAGTTTGGTATTATGTTTCAAACTCTCAAATTTACATCATCTCAGTGTGAAGCTGCATCAGCTGACTGATCTTCTTCTTCTGTAGCTTAAAATCAAGTTTGACTCGTTCCTGTTTGAGGATGTATGAAGGTAAATATCTGCGTGGTTTCATTAGAAGCCTGGAAGTATTGTCCCCAGCATCAAATCTTATTTTGAAGGAATCACTGGGAAGTTGCTGACCTCTGCTAAACTTGTGTCGGTAGAACTGTGAGGTTTTCAGACTCTTTATGATCTGAGCAGGATTTAAAATTCAGACGAGGTCGCAGCCTGAGCGCACCACGCTGTGAGACTGCACTGCTGCTCTCTTCATGCACAAAGTGCAAATATTGCTGCAAAATCCTCAAACAAAAGCACGCCAGAAAGTCACGGAGCACCATGGTAATACAAAACAGGGCTCGTGGTGAGAGGGTGGAGGTCAGTGGGAGGTCATCGGGTCATGAAGCTGGTGATAAATTTGGACCATAAAGCCCTGAGTGTGCCTTCAGGTGTCGTCTCACACCACACGTCTAAACTAAAGGCAGCTTCAAAACTGAGTCACTCCCCAAAGACACTCACATCGCTAAGGTCTGCAGTTAGGGGCGTGGGCAGGTGGCTGCAGGTGTGCAGTCCGGCTCAGGTTGGACGTGACCTACCAACAAGGCTTGCAAACATCATCCAAACACATTCTTGCAGCAATAAAACAGCACGAGGGACTAAAAATGTCTCCCAGTCCCAGGAGTCCTTCCTCCATCTTTACTTACAGTCTATGCTTTGAATCAGCACACTGTAACTTTGTCCAAACCTGCAGTCACACATGAATGAAAACTCTGTCACGCACCTATTTTACATCCTCTCTGAGCAACACGAGCGCCCGCAGCCACACGCCTGTGTGGAGTCAGCTGGGTCCTTCAGCGCCCGCTAACCAGCAGAGCGTCCTGCAGCGTGGGACGCAGACCCCTCTGAAACACATGAGCCCCTGAAAACATCTAAAAATCAGATGTTTTCCATCTCCAGCCCTCCGCCCAGCGGGGACCTGTAAAGCCCACAGAATTACATCAGAGGGAAACAGAGGAGGAAGAGAGGAGAGAGGGAGGAAAAATTCTTCAAGTATGAGAAAATTTTACTGCACTCCTCCTCCCCTCCCCTCCTCTCTCGCTCCGTCCATCACCCTCCTCGTCCTCCTCCTGCCGGTCAGTCAGCGAGAGAGCCGGACTGAGACGAGACTTCAGCACCGCTGAGGGAAACTCCTCACCTCTCTGAGCAGGTAGGATGCTGCTGCAGGACCAAACTCTGCTGAGAGCGAGGTTCATAAACATTTAATATGAATGTAACGCAGAGCAGATTTCATTTGAAAATTCATCATTTAAACAGCAGAACTGTGCAGCCATGATTGCTGCTTTTCTTCATTCGAGGACGAGGGTGAAACGAGCAGCTGCTGTTTTACATTCAGTGCCGACGATGTTTCAAAAGGTTTTAGCTTCATGTTTCATTTATTTTAAATTGCTTAGATATTTATCTCTTTATTTTTTATGAGCTTTGCAAGAACACGAGTTTCATATTTTGGTCATTTTTATGACTTTTACAAATAAACTGAAAAGATTTCTTTTTATTTGTTGGTTGAAAAAAGATTTAATTGTTGGACTTTTGAACTTTTGTCTGTTTTCTGTCAGTTTAACGACCAAATTAATTTGATCTCATCAGCTGTAGCTTCACAGGGGAGGATTTGTGGGTTTTGGTGATAATAATTGGCAGCAAATGGAATAGATTCATGTTTTTCAGACATTCATTCATGTAAAAAATAAATCATAATTTCTTTTACATGATCCAACGATGTGAAACGTGCCGACTGCTGCAGAGCTGTGACGGAAATCATAAAGCAAATATCCAAATCAGGATTTTACAGAGAACCAGGCAGTAATGATGCAGAAATACAGACAAAGTAAAATGTTTTCAGTTTTATGTATAAAGCCAAAGATCAGAGAGACTCGTGCATGTAATAACGCATCCTGCAGCAGAATCGATGCAGGCTTATGTTTGGACGTCGTCTCTGTGACACTGAAGTCTCCGTCCTCTGTGATGGACTGAATCAAATAACTGCTTTGATTAAAAAAAAAAATCTGCTATTTCACTCATCAGCAAGTCAATCAGCAACCTGCAGGACTAAAAACTTACAGCAGTTCATGACTGCCAATAACTGCAGTTCCTCTAATGTCCACTAGAGGCCACATGTTAGAACATCTGACTTCACAGCAGAATCAAACATTTACAGGTTTACAAGCTGCTAAACAGCTACTTTCCCCCCTTCATGGTAACTGTGTACTGCTGCTAGCTTCATCTCTGAACTGCTTCTTTTTAATGCACTTATCTGACCAATAGCATGGCTGCTGTGAGGGTACACACACAGTCCTTCCTAACATTTCATCACTTTGTTACTTGGCAAACATTAGCAGGAATCTCTGCACCCACTTTATGGAAGCAGCTTGCTAACTGGGCTAGCTAGTATTAGCATTTACCTTAGCGCGCCGCCCTGTTGTCCATATATGCTAACCGGGTTGCAAAAACACTGAGCCCTCAAAACACAGAATCCAGAAACCAGTGGCTGATGTCACAGTAACAACTTCCATTTTTTATGTACAGTCTGTGTTGTTGCACCCACAGCTGCCAGATTTCCTCACTGGACTCTTGCTGCTGTGATCCTCTGTGGTCTCGGGGAAGCTTTTGGCCAAAGCATGTAAATGTGCTTCCTGATGTTCCTGATCTTTCATCATTCTGTTAGCACAAATGTTAAAGTTTCACAAAGTCAAACCCGTTTCCTGTTTCTGAGACCTGAGATCGCTCATGTATGTCTGAAGGTTGTGACTGTGTTACTCGATATTAACTAGGTAATAGTAGTTTCTGGAGTTGCACCCCTGCTTGCTGGTTTGAAGCCAGAAGAACATTTATAGGGTTTATAAGATCTCCTCCTCCTGGTCATTACAGTGCTATCAAATGATTAACCTGAGTGTGGGCGTGGAGCGACAGGTTTGTCACATAGTCTGGAAGCAGTGAGGGAACAGCCTCCAGCAGCACTGAGAGTAAAGGTGAAGAGCACATGAGAAGCCTTCATGGTGTATTTTGAGAATTTGTATTGCCCTCCTGAGGTTCTCCCGTAGCAGCTGGAACAGCTGTCACAGGCAGCTATTTACAAGGTAATCGTTCTCACTTAGACCCACTGAGCAGAAACTGGCCGAGGTCCAGACTGAGATCTAAATCAAACCGCACATGCAGAAGCCTCTGTGTGTCGGTCGAGTTAGCAGCAGAGAAACATGTGGACAGACGGAGAGGAAAGGCCCCTCTTCTGTGGAACCAGCTTCCAGTTTGGATTCGGGAGACAGACACTATCTCTACTTTTAAGATTAGGCTTAAAACTTTCCTTTTTTCTAAAGCATATAGTTAGGGCTGGACCAGGTGACCCTGAATCCTCCCTTAGTTATGCTGCAATAGGCTGCCGGGGGATTCCCATGATGCATTGAGTTTTTCCTTTCCAGTCACCTTTCTCACTCACTATGTATTAATAGACCTCTCTGCATTGAATCATATCTGTTATTAACCTCTGTCTCTCTTCCACAGCATGTCTTTATCCTGTCTTCCTTCTCTCACCCCAACCGGTCGCAGCAGATGGCCGCCCCTCCCTGAGCCTGGTTCTGCCGGAGGTTTCTTCCTGTTAAAAGGGAGTTTTTCCTTCCCACTGTCGCCAAAGTGCTTGCTCATAGGGGGTCATATGATTGTTGGGTTTTTCTCTGTATCTATGAAGCGCCTTGAGGCGACTTTTGTTGTGATTTGGCGCTATATAAATAAAATTGAATTGAATTGAATTGAATTGAAAGGTTCAGGGTTCAGGGTTCAGATCCAGAGCTGAGCTGAAGCAGAGACATGATGGACGAGTCCTGAGGACACCTGCATCAAAAGTTAAATTATTCTCATAGGAGGCTTTAAAACAGCCAAAGACAAATAACAGATAGAAGTCAGGCTGGTGCAAGCTGAAGCTGAAGAGGCATCAGGATCCACTCATCACAGCTTCACTGCAAACATGCTTGTTTCACTCCAGTGGACTGAGAGGACACACGGGTGGTTACTGAGGCCGACAGACCATTCACAGAGCTACTTGTTGCTCATAAATATGCTAACAATGTAAAGTAAAAGTCATGTAACCAGGAGGAGTTTGCAGTGTTTCCTCCTGCACATGAACAGGATTTAAGGTGTAAGTATCTAAAGAAGTCTTACAAACATTCACAGAGCTTCAATTTTGCCTCTTTTTTAAGTAAAGAAACTCTAAACTGGGATCTGTTTCCTCAGATGCTCCACACATAATCCGCTGTTTGGGGCCAAATTGCACTTGAAGTAATATTCGGCGTTGCCAGGCCCCGGCCTGATCCGCATGTCAGAAAATCGGCTGCAGGATAACAAGCTACTCTTTCAGACCAAGTTACTTTTTCCATCGGGTTTTTATTGGCCGCCATGCTCCGCTGACGGGCCCATAAACAGCTAATTGCCCCCTATTCCGGCTAATTGTGGCCAAAGTGGAGTCTGCTGCGCTAACATGAAATTTAAGGTGAGCTTAAATGTGTAATTCTGTGTCTCTTCCAGTGGGAAAACCCATGGAGAGCAAAGGCGAGAGGAAAAAATCCATCACCTCTGTGACTGAAGCGAAGTGAGAGCAGGTCCAGATCTGCAGACTCTTTCCAACTGAGTCCTGGAAGCAACCGGCTCCGCTGTTACCGGCAAACGTCCGTCAGCATCGATTTCCCGAGCGGTCCGGCATCTTTCTCCTCAAACACCCAGGGAAGTCTTCTCCTGGTGCCACCCTGGCGATGCTTCCTTTCATCCCCTGCCTCCTCCTCTTCCTCCTCCTGGCCGGCCCAGCCCTCCTGACCCCGTCAACCTCCAAAGAGCTACAGTTAAGGGGTCAACGGACACCAAGGGACACCAAGCAGGACTCCTTCAAGGTGATTAAGGGTTTAGCTGAGATAAATGGGCCGACTCACGGCAGTTCAGTGGTCATCTGGGTTAAACGAGGGTCAGTGTGGTTAAAAGGTTCAGGGAATTCTTCTTTATCTGCTTTTATTTGATGGCCCCTGTAACATCTGACTCCGCAATCACAGGAGTTTTAAGTTTTCATATCTGTCTGCAGATGATTCCTTATTGCAGGAAGAAGCCAGTGAAGGCCAGTAATGAACATACAGGCATCTCATTGTTAGGACGTTTGAATCCAGAAATCTGCTCAGGAGATGATGCAAAAGCCAACTGCACAGTCAGAGTTCAGTTCCAAGCCGTCTGCAGTCCAAGCAAAGAATAAATTGCAGAGACCTATCATCAACAAACTCTCGATGTGTTTTAACTGATGACTGACGTCTTTGCTGCCCTGCGCTCCAGCACATTTTAATGTTGGAAAAAGCAGAAAGTTAAAGCCATAAACCTCCTGCGCCTTCTGTAATATATCTACCCCGGCATCGCCGGACTAATGTGCAAATGTGAATTTGTCTGGAACCTTTTTGTTGAGCTCCAGTTTCCAGCGGGCACAGAGCAAACTCAACTAGATAGACGAACAGCCAATCAGAGGAGCTGCGATGAAGGATAATGCTAATGGACTCTTTCAGAAATGACACTTTGTGCTCCAGAGCAGCAGCGATTATTTCACCCCGAGCTCAGTAACATGAAAAAAGGTGGCTGCAAGAAATCCACAGTCCAAAAACCTGACAAAGTCCAAACACAGTCAGGAAGACGACTCAAAGGTTTAGACTCAAACACACTGATGGGAAGATGGACAATACGACACAGGAGGACTCAACCAGGACAACAGGAATGTAGAAACATGAGAAGCCATATGTGGAACAAACCAGCAGAACACAGCATTGAGAACATGAAAACTTAACATGAAACAAAGTGCAATGATTGGTGTTTTCTGCTGTTGCAGGTGGTCATCTCAGAGGGCTGTGCCACTCAGGGTGATGCATCTGATGGGAGTACAGGAGGTAAAGAGTCTGACCTGAAACAAGAACATCCAGAAACTGTAGTTTTTCACAGCAGTGGGGGGTGTTGTAGCTCAGCTCCTACTGCAGAATATAATCACAACCAAATGTCCTCGTTTGCAGGTAAAGAAATTGACCTGGCGCCTGGTTCTCCTCTGGTTCTGACCCATAAGATCAAACTGGTTCCCTCAGATTCGGCGTCTGGGTCTGGATCTTGTGGATGCGACGCTGACTTTGCTCCGCTGCGGGAGCGGCTGGAGAGGCTGGAGAGGGAGGTGTCAGCCCTCCGGGAGACGTGTGGAGGGGCTGAAGGAAACTGCTGCAGCTCAAACGAAAGCAAAGGTAAAACTGGATATTTCTATTAGATCGACCACGTTTCTTACCTTCAATATTTATCTGTAGAGCAGAAAGACGCGACTATCAGCGGGCACACTTTTATGTCAACAGCACTCTTACAGAGCGCTAACAAGCCTCCGTTACAGATCCCTGTTAGCATGAACTTGGCAACAGTGGGAAGGAAAAACTCACTTTTAACAGGAAAACTCCATCAGAACCAGGCTGAGGCAGGGACGATCATTTGTTCTCCAGATCATCCATCAGTGTGTGAATGTTGGACACAAAGCATAGAAACACGGCTTTAACCCTTTAAGTCCTACCATAGAACCAAGTCCGCCAGAGCTTATATTATATTTTTACATGCTGTGGAGCCATTTTTGGGAGCATTTCAAGTTGCTATACATCAATACAACCATTATAGCCCAGATTTTAATGATATGTCTGCATTAAGTGCATAGTAATTACACAAATTGCAAAAACTTGCAATAAACTACAAAAAAATTGAAAATCGTTTTTGTTTTTTTAACATATATTTCTAGTGAGAGAAATTTAAGAGGCTTATCCCTCAAAACTGTAAATACAAAAAAGTTTCACAAAATAGTTTCCCACCACAGGAAATTTATTTTGAGTGTCTTCATAGTTTTATTTTTGAAATACAGCAATTTTTATACACTGCAGGAAAAACGAAAATAAATATTATAGTGCAAATTTGCAAAAAAACAGCATGTGCATCAAAATAAACTATTTCCAGCTGTGCAATATGAGTCCTAAGCATCCCAGAAACGACACAGAAAGTCATAAAGTCAAACATAACTTTTAAAAACACCAGTATCCGATTATTAAGTGATGACGTGACGAATCCTGCTTCCGGGTCTAAAGTAGTCTGCGTTTAATATGGCTTTTGTGTTGTTAACATGTTTAATGTTTTGTATTTTCTTCTATTTGATCTCAAAAAGCTCCTAAAACAGTCAGTGATCACTGTTGACCTCCCTCGGCTTTTATTACCACTAATCATTTATTTAAGCTCAGTTTTTAAAACCTTAGGATGTAACTACAGCCCAGCCCATGCAGCAGTATATGAATGACTAACCTCGTGTTGTGGATGGATTATCTCAGTTGTTCTCCTGGCTGAAGTTTGGTCCTTTTACAGCATCCTGCCATGCGATTACATTTGTTCCTGACCACCGAGAACACTCACGTTAACTTTTATCGAGTGGAAAAAAGTTAGCTTGTTTATATTATGCTAACATAGCTGTGTCGCTAGCGGTCACGTAGCACATCATTATATACCAGCTAGCCCAACTTCAGTAACCCTACAAACGTCACTGCTGTTTAGTTTTCTGTCTTCATTTATGCTGGAAGTGATAACAGAGCTGTACGTTTTAATTTGTTTCCAAAACCCTGCAGTCAGGACATGCTATATTGTATTTAGATAGAAGCTAGCGAGCTAACTCCCTGCTAACTTCTAACTCCGTTAAATGTCATAAATTCCGTTTTCATGGATGCCTGAATGTTAAACTCAATTGTTACACCTGGTAGAGCAGAACGCTGATCATTTTATTAAAGATGAAAGACTTTAGACAGTTTTTAACTCTCAGTAATGCCATAGTGATCGTTTGATATATGGACCTGCAGCGGAGTTTAGACCCAGACACGGCTAGTGACGTCAGACTGAACAACCGGATAGGCTCATGAGGCACTGATGGTAAAAAAAACTACATTTCCGCGAAAATGACGCCACTTCCGGTTTCGGGCAGGTCATGGCGGACATGCGATAGTTCGCGCTGACGTCTGTTCCAAGGTAGGAAGTGTTATGAACAGCTGATCGGATCGGCAAAGCGTGTTTCTGGAATATCATGTTTTTGTTGCTGCAAGTGCTTTTTATGCAGTTTTTGCAAAACTATATGTGGAAGGAAACTGTGACCGAGGACAAGCTGATGGCATAAGATGCAAGTACAACTCCTCCGGTTTCATATGCAAAAAAATTATTGCGCTAGCTTACGTGGTTGCAGTGCTACCGGGATTTAAAAATAGTTATGCAAAACAGAGCGTGCCGCTCCGACCGGCTTTAAAGGGTTAATGGGTGAATGTTGTATAAAGAGCTTGGCGTGAGTGGAAAAAGTCACCTGATCGAGCCCTACGATAAGCTTTCACAGCTTTATGAACTCTCACTCAGCACTTTTCCCTTCTTAGATCCCTGAAGCCAGTGAGGAGCCGATCTGATGCTTCATGGACGTTTATAATTTTAGCATCTTCATTTTAAATATTCTTAAAGTTCATCACATGCCGAAGCTTTAATGACCGGCTGCATTTCTGTCATTGTCATATAGAAAAGCCACATTTTCATGTCACGTCTAAACATTAAACGAAACGTGAAAAGTTTTTCATTCACGTGCAAAAAAATAAAAATTCAAACTGAATTTGAGACAGTGATCAAAATCATTCGTCATGCATGAACGAATTCTTTATACCAGGCTGGAAAAAATGATGTTTTTTCATACCAGAGGACTCAAAAGACTTAAAACAGCTGGAGGAGCAGGACCTGCATACAAACCTTTAACAGACACAAAGTCGAGGTCGTGTTTGTTCCACCTCAGTGCCAAAAATCCAAAAGTAATAAATGAAATAAAAATCAAATGTTTTCAAACTTTATCAGAAAGACGTGCAGCAGATCGTGAGTCATGTTTTCAAGGCCTCGAAGCTTCGAGAAGAAATAAGTTCAGGAGCTTTAGGAAAGCCGAGGTTTTCCATCACATGGCTCCAAAGTCACCCACAGTTGATTTCATCAGTGTGGAGCTGATGATGTCCTGCAGCAGCTCCACAGTATGAACCCCAACCAGCCAAAGATCCACTCTAAAAGCACCTGAAGCATGTTGGTGAGGTTAGCAAACAGAAACTCCAGACCAAATGGAGCAATCAGCTCACGCATGGATGAAAAAGTAAATATAAACCGAACTCTGGCACAACCAGCAATAATCCTATTTATGAAAATAAACACTGGGGATGTTTGGGAGGATTCTGTGGCTGCTGATCAAAGAGACGCAAACAGAAAAACATCGCAAGGAGAGGAGGAAACACGAGAGAACAGCGATTAATACGAGTCTGCATCAGCAGGCACTAACCTCCCCGCCGCGCAGCACGGCGGCGCTCGGCATACAGAGCAGCAGTCGGTCTTACAGCGGCTGATCTTTAGCTCGTAATTACAGTGAAAATGACCCAAGATGTTGTTGGTCTGCAGCACAGTGTGTGTTCATAGCAACATATGTTTAACAAACACTGGACTCTATTGGATTTGTTAAAGAAACGGTCCCTGTGTGCGCTCCAGGTTTTTTTTACTGCCGAATTCTTGTTTTGTGAGGGCATCGCTTTGCAGCAAAGTCTGTGACAGCAGCGTCCAAACATCGACAACACCAAACGTGTACCCGATGCCAAAAATGACACGCCGGAGGAACGGGCCACGAGGAGATGGAGGTGCCGCTCTCTGTTTCCCAGGACGTCCCTTTTCAATCTTTGCTCCACGATGACACTCGGATTCATAAACCTTCCTTTTCACTCGCATTTAAAACACAACCAGAGTGTCAACAGCAGCGCAGGATCCATCGACTGCATTACTGTGTGAATCTGTCTCGCACCGTGACCTCGAGCAATAACAGACCAATGAGAGGCCACAGACATGTCTCTGCTGACGATTAGCTCTCTGAGCATGTGGTTTCTATTCTGTAGGTTTTTGTCTTTGTTTGTTTTTTAAGTTGATTTCTTGAAAAGGTTTCTCATCATTTCACATAGAAGTATACAAA
Organism: Mchenga conophoros; assembly: GCF_057382185.1. Lineage (NCBI taxonomy): Eukaryota > Metazoa > Chordata > Actinopteri > Cichliformes > Cichlidae > Mchenga > Mchenga conophoros. Next base: position 2,093,122 of record NC_140546.1, read on the forward strand.
CATTTATCTGCGTGCAGGTTTTCTGCAGTTTGGTAACGAAACACAGGAAGTGTCGTCTGTGAAGGTTCTCAGTCATCCAGCTCATCGTGGTCTAAGAAGCTCGGAAAGAAAAGCATCTGGACTATTCTCTACTTAATCACATTAGCCAGGTGTGAATCGGTCGTAGGTCACGATCAGCCACGCTTCAGGTCAGCTCATTGTGAAACCCAGCCCCACCCTATCATGTGATGTCCTGAGGTCAGGTGGCCGAGGATGTGAGTGGGCGTTTAAATCTAAATCTTTCTCTTCATGTGTGGAAAGCTGACCTGACAGCTGAGCAGTCTCTGACAGGGTTACAGGGACCCACAGTGGGAGGCGTTATCTACACCTGGAGGAAACGTTAACACTGTGAATGAATGAAATATGAAACATCTAATACAGAGCAAAGCGAAATGAAAATGAAAGTTTTTTGACTTTATTTAACATTACTGGGCAGCTACCTGCTGTTTCCTACACCCTCCTTCATGCTCTCTCAGACGTGCATCAGACCTGTTGAATATTTCACCACCATCTGTTATTATGTGTTCTAATAGCTTTATGTTAATCTAATAAAAAAGTAAAGTAGACTAAAGCTGTATTCTACTAATAGAATATGTGTTTTTCTTTGAGTGTGTGATTGGATTAATTTCAGAGATGATCACATTACAAACTGGCAGAGATTAACCTGTGAGCTGTGTGTGTGTGTACTTGTATTACCTGAAACATGGGGACCCATAGATTGTGAGGATATGGGGGTCTGATTTGTGTTAGGGGGAATAAAGTAAGACTGTAATTTACTCCAAAATCATTACCCAAAACTGGATAAAAAGTTAATGTCCTTTTTTAGTTTAGCTTCAGTTTTTTTAGTTTAGCTTCAGAAAAGTGAATGTTTTGTCTTCTGAAGTGATGGAAACGGGAGAGGACTGTTTGTGCGTCTCTGTCTTCAGCTCTGTGCCCAGTGTGATCTCAGCCCCCACCTCCGCCCAGTCCACCCTCTGCACCGCAACAACACACACACACACACACACACACACACACAGGGGATAATCAGTCACAACAAGGCTGTGTTACACTCTATTTAGAGAGGATTAGACGTCCACCCCCCTTCACTCTACCCCCAAAACTGAGGCAGTGCAACAAAGGGTAACTATTTGGTTCTAACTCATTCAAGACGCTTCATTCATCCTCCAACAAACCACATTTATGACTGAAGTGATGCTGATGGCCGTCTTATGTTTTGGATATCTAAGAATGCATTTGACCTAGTCATTACTATGATGCAGGATATCTGCATACCGTCAATTAATGCTTCAATCTTAAATATGATCAACCTATCTCTAATGATCGGCTATGTACCACAGGCCTTCAAGCTGGCTGTAGTTAAACCTTTACTCAAAAAGCATCTCTAGACCCAGCAGTCTTAGCTAATTATAGGCCAATCTCCAACCTTCCTTTATATCAAACATCCTTGAAAGAGTAGTTGTCAAACAGCTAACAGATCATCTGCAGAGGTTTATTTGAAGAGTTTCAGTCAGGTTTCAGAGCTCATCACAGCACAGAAACAGCTTTAGTGAAGGTTACAAATGATCTTCTTATGGCCTCTGACAGTGGACTCATCTCTGTGCTTGTCCTGCTAGACCTCAGTGCAGCGTTCGATACTGTCGACCATAATATCCTATTAGAGCGATTAGAACATGCTGTAGGTATTACAGGTACTGCGCTGCAGTGGTTTGTATCATATCTATCTAATAGACTCCAGTTTGTGCATGTAAATGGAGAGTCCTCTTCACACACTGAGGTTAATTATGGAGTTCCACAGGGTTCAGTGCTAGGACCAATTCTGTTTACATTATACATGCTTCCCTTAGGCAGCATCATTAGAAGACATAGCATACATTTACACTGCTATGCAGATGACACCCAGCTCTATCTGTCCATGAAGCCAGATAACACACACTCGGGTTTCCAAAAAAGAAGTCAGGATTTCTTTTAGGATCTCTGAACTGATGTCACAGATACTGTAGCTTGGTTCAAAATGGTTTAAACTGAATTTAGCTTGTTGCCGTGGTGATCAGGAACCTGTTCTTGACCTCTTCCTGTCCATCAGGTGCAGGATGCTCCATCAAACCAGAGACCAAGGAGTGCCCCAGTGAGTGCAGTGATCAGGGTCGCTGCAAGGATGGCAAGTGTGTCTGCTTTCCTGGATTCAGCGGGCCGGACTGCAGCCAGTCCAACTGTCCCGGGGACTGCAGCAACAACGGGAAGTGCGTGAATGTTCAATGCGTGTGCGATCCTGGTTTCACCGGTCCTGACTGCTCCCTGAAAGCCTGCCCTGATAACTGCAACAATCACGGCAGGTGCGAGAAAGGCAAATGTGTGTGCAACAGTGGTTTCACAGGTCCCAGCTGCTCCGATGAATCCTGTCCCGGAAACTGCAAAAAAAGAGGGGTCTGTGTTAACGGACAGTGCGTGTGCAATCCTGGTTTCACCGGTCATGACTGCTCCCTGAGATCCTGCCCCGATAACTGCAACAATCAAGGCAGGTGTGTGAACGGCAAGTGTGTGTGCAACAGTGGCTTCACAGGTCCCAGCTGCCTCAACAAATCCTGCCCCAGCAACTGCAACAGGAGGGGGCGCTGCATTAACGGGCAGTGTGTGTGTAATCCTGGATTCGCTGGGCCAGACTGTTTAAAGAGGACATGCCCAGACAACTGCAATGACCGTGGGAGGTGTGTTAACGGTAAATGTGTCTGCAACAGTGGCTTCACCGGTGCGGATTGCTCTGAGGCAGTCTGTCCTGAAAACTGCAACAACAGGGGGCGCTGTGTGAATGGACAGTGTGTTTGTGATGATGGATTCACTGGCGAGGATTGCTCTGAAAGAACATGCCCAAATGACTGCAACGACCGTGGCAGGTGTGTTAATGGTAAATGCATATGTGACAGCGGATTCACAGGTGACGACTGCTCTGAAAACACCTGCCCCAACAACTGCAACAACAGGGGGCGCTGTGTTAACGGACAATGTGTCTGTGATGATGGATTCACTGGCGAGGATTGCTCTGAAAGAACCTGTCTAAACAGCTGCAACAACAGGGGGCACTGTGTGAATGGACAGTGTGTTTGTGATGATGGATTCACTGGTGCAGACTGCAGTGCTAAAGGCTGCCCCAACAACTGCAACAACAGGGGGCGCTGTGTGAATGGACAGTGTGTCTGTGATGATGGATTCACTGATGCAGACTGCAGTGCTAAAAGCTGCCCCAACAACTGCAACAACAGGGGGCGCTGCTTCAGGGGGAGCTGCGCGTGTCGTCGGGGGTTCACAGGACCAGACTGCAGCCAGTGTCAGGAGGGGATGACTGGGCCCAACTGTGATGTCGGTGAGTCAAATCTTCCATTTATCTTCTCCATATCTATCTATCTATCTATCTATCTATCTATCTATCTATCTATCTATCTATCTATCTATCTATCTATCTATCTATCTATCTATCTATCTATCTATCTATCTATCTATCTATCTATCTATCTATCTATCTATCTATCTATCTATCTATCTATCTATCTATCTATCTATCTATCTATCTATCTATCTATCTATCGAGATATGTGTGCACGAACAGCACAAAGGAGCAAAGTTGCTCCCAGTGTAAATGCTATAATTCACTGTTTTAAGAAAGACAGCTTGTTTATTTCCCCACCAAGCCTCTTTAAATTTGACTTGGTAGGCTTGGCTTTAACCACAAATAGTCAAGAGTTGGTTACATTTATGGTGGGGGCATGGACGGAACCAGAAGCTGAACAGTAAGGTGGAAAATGAAGCCAGAGCACCAAAACTGCACTTCCTGTAATGTCCGGTTGAGTCAATCCTGACCGATTACTTTGCCCAACAATACAGCAGGGAAAATGTCAACAGTCTGGTAGACAAACATCTTGATGCATGCTCAATCAAACAGGTAAGTAAACCCCCAAGGTTTGATTCTGTTCATCTGGATGTAGAGCTTTCAGTGGGAGAAACGTTTCGTCACTCATCCAGGTGACTGAAGAAGTCACCTGGATGAGTGACGAAACGTTTCTCCCACATCTACGTCCAGATGAACAGAATCAAACCTTGGGGATCTGGTAAACAAACATAGTTTTTGTTCCTGTAGATAATAATCTCTTAACATCAACTACACCCAGGGTGAATTTCTTAAAAGTTGGAGTGTATAGCGGTGTGGGTTAAAGTTAGGGACATGGTTACATTGGTGTATGTCTTTCCTTTATTTTGTGTAAAATGCATGTTTGTGTCTCATTCTTATCTGAAGAACATTTGTTCACCATGACAGGATCACATTTAATTGCAGTGGGAATATCTGTTTGCAACAAATGTGCACAAACCACACATTTCTTCTAAAACTGTCATTCTGGGGTTGTTTAATTTGATACAGTGCAGCATCAGCCGAGCTGCGTACTTCTTTCAGCCATGTTTTCTTGTTGTTGTTGTTGTTGTTGCCATTGTTGTTACCAGGGTGTGGTAGGCTATTAGCACGCCTGTTTGGAGGTTGTTCACGCTGCAGTGATCTGAGTGAGCAGTTTCATTACCAGAGCGGTAGAGTCCAGACCACATAAAAACTCCCTCAGACAGCTGCACAGGACAGCCGCATGTGTGTGAGAGTTTTAAGTGTTTTCCCAAATGCAACTGACCACTTACTGGAGTGGAGGGAGGGATGTCCCACAGCCTGACAGCCCACTGAGTAAACTCAGAGTGGGCAGCAGAAAGTGTGAAGTATGTTTCCATCCACCTGCTGCAGAGACCCCAGTAATGACATAATCAGGAGAAACTGTTGGCATATTTAAATGATGCAAAAACGTTTGATTGGAAACAGATTTTTTGTGAACACTGATTTTCCTTCCTAAACATAGCTACAGATGCAAATACATAACACTGAACCAACATCCAAATATTATGATTTCCTTTAGCCAACGTTGCCTTTTCACATTATTTTAGACAGTTGTCATTTATTTCTTTAAAACATGCAAGTTTTTGCTGTTATTATATTATTTGGGGGGAAAACTGCTCTAGTCACTCCTATACTGAAAAAACCTTCTTTAGATCCTAACACCTTTAACAACCTCCGTCCGATTTCCAATCTACCCTTCATCTCTAAGATACTCGAAAAAGTGGTTGCAGCTCAACTTCATTTACACCTGGTTAATAATAACATCTACGAGAGATTTCAATCTGGTTTTCGCTCATGTCACAGTACCGAAACTGCTCTACTTAAAGTCACTAACGATCTTCTAATCGGAGCTGTATCTGGTCTTCTCACCATTCTCGTCCTTTTAGATCTGAGCTCAGCCTTTGACACCATTTCTCACTCTGTCCTTCTAAGCAGACTTTCCTCTCTCTGCATCTCTGACACACCCCTCGCCTGGTTTCAATCATATCTCCTCGACCGCTCCCAGTTTATTCAACTAAGATCATCCCGCTCTCGTCTATTCCCCGTCAGCTCTGGTGTACCTCAAGGCTCAGTTTTAGGCCCTCTTCTCTTTATAATATACATCCTCCCTCTAGGTACCATCTTCCGCAAATTTGATCTTCAGTTTCACTGTTTTGCTGATGACACCCAGTTATATCTCTCTTGCAGACCTGATTCCTCCCTCCCACCTTCTTCCCTTACAGAATGTCTATCCGAGTTAAAATCCTGGTTTACCTCTAATTTTCTAAAGCTCAATGAGGATAAAACTGAGATCCTCCTTATTGGCACCAAATCCAACCTTTTGAAGGCAAACCATTTCTCACTCACCATCGATAACTCCACAGTTTTCCCATCTCTTCAGGTTAAGAGCCTTGGTGTCATCCTAGACAGTTCACTTTCCTATAAATCTCACATCAATAACCTCACCCGTTCTGCCTACTTCCATCTACGTAACATTAACAGATTGCTTCCTTCTCTTTCCACCCAGTCTACGTCCATTCTTGTACATAGTCTTGTTACCTCCCGTATTGACTATTGCAATTCTCTTCTGCATGGTCTCCCCCAAAAATCCCTCCATAAGCTTCAACTGGTTCAGAACTCTGCTGCTCGCATTATCACCAGAACCCCTCCTACCAGCACATCACCTGTTCTTCAGGAACTTCACTGGCTCACAGTGAAATTCCAGATAATATTCAAACTTCTTCTGCTCACCTTCAAGGCCATTCATAACCCCGCTCCTCCTTACCTTTCTGACCTGTTAACCACCACTTGTTCTGCCCGTTCACTTCGTTCTTCTTCTTCTATCCAGCTTGCTGTACCTTCCTTCCGCCTCACCACCGTGGGAAGCAGAGCTTTCAGCTGCTCTGCTCCCAGGCTGTGGAACTCTCTGCCCCCTGAAATAAGAAACATTGGTTCTCTCCCCCAGTTTAAATCCCACCTCAAAACTCATCTGTTCAAATCTGCATATTCACTGTGAATCCACTGTTTGTTCATTTTATCTTGTGCTTTTGTTTTATTGTTCTTATTCTGCCACTAAATGTTTTATCCTATTGTAAAGTGTCCTTGGGTGACTTGAAAGGCGCTCATAAATAAAATTTATTATTATTATTATTATTATTATTATTAACTGGATATTTCCCTCCAGTTTATGACCACGCGCTGGTCAGAGATGATGGTTGGTTTCCCAGTGCATCATGGGAATCCCCCGGCAGCCTACGTCTATTGCAGCATAACTAAGGGAGGATTCAGGGTCACCTGGTCCAGCCCTAACTATATGCTTTAGCAAAAAGGAAAGTTTGAAGCCTAATCTTGAAAGTAGAGATAGTGTCTGTCTCCTGAATCCAAACTGGAAGCTGGTTCCACAGAAGAGGGGCCTGAAAACTGAAGGCTCTGCCTCCCATTCTACTTTTAAATACTCTAGGAACAACAAGTAGGCCTGCAGAGCGAGAGCGAAGTGCTCTAATAGGGTGATATGGTACTACAAGGTCATCAAGATAAGATGGGGCCTGATTATTTAAGACCTTGTATGTGAGGAGCAGGATTTTGAATTCTGGATTTAACAGGAAGCCAAAACAGGAGAAATCTGCTCTCTCTTTCTAGTCCCTGTCAGGACTCTTGCTGCAGCATTTTGGATCAGCTGAAGGCTTTTCAGGGACTTTTAGGACTTCCTGATGTAATGTAAACAGAATTGGTCCTAGCACTGAACCCTGTGGAACTCCATAATTAACCTCAGTGTGTGAAGAGGACTCTCCATTTACATGCACAAACTGGAGTCTGTTAGATAGATATGATACAAACCACTGCAGCACACTGTAAAAAAAATATTGTAATATAAAAGTATTTACTGTGTATTTTACAGTTTTGTACTGTTCTTCTAGAATATCATTAAATTTAAATAAATAGACTGATTTTACATTTCTAATGTAAATTAACGAGTTTGCAGTTCGCCTTGTAATCAGAAGGTTGCCGATTCGAGCCCCGGCTCGGACAGTTTCGGTCGTTGTGTCCTTGGGCAAGACGCTTCACCTACTGGTGGTGGTCAGAGGGGAATTGTAAAGCGCTTTGAGGGTCTCAAAAGCGCTATATGAATGCAATCCATTATTATGTAAACCAACTGTTAACTGTATATTTCTGTACATTTAAGTATTATTATTCATATTGCCGCATTCATTGACCTTTTTATAGGTAATTTCATTGTTTAATCACATTAAAATGTTCCTAATTTAATGTTTAAAAGCACTTGAAAAAGGCAGAATCCCGTGTAAAATTAGGGCAACAAACTTTATTGTCATTGCTGAAAATAACCGTATTTTCATGAGGAAGTTCTTTTCTGTTATTTTATGGTATTATTTTGGCGCCCCAGCTGCCACAGTACCTGTAACACCTACAGCGTGCTCTAATCGCTGCACTGACATATTACCAGCTGTAAAAACAAAGTGCAGGTTCTTGACAGCGACTTGCTGCTTCCTCCAAATATCATATGTTCATTATTCTCCACTGTTGTTAAGCAGTCATAGCAGTGGGACATGCTAAGTACTGAAGAGACAGTCACAGCTTCATCATGTTGATGCCATTACTGGCCCAGTGTGAGACAAAGTGCTCTCAGAGAAAACAACTGAAATGTCTGCCTGAACATAGAATAGAACAGAATAGAACAGAATAGAATAGAATAGAATAGAATAATCCTTTAATTGTCCCACAAGGGGAAATTTGGTTGTAACAGCAGCCAGAAAGACACATATACAAACAAACAGGACAGAAACATTTTTCTTACATATTTACATCGAGGACAGTGGTTCCTATAAACAGAGAACTGTACAGTTATTAAATTAAATAAAAGTAACTACAGATAAGAGGCAAACCTAAAAAGGCACGTCTAGGTTTCTTTAAAGTGTTTGATTGAAAACACTCAGACGTGCACATTTTGTTCTGATAAATGTTTCTTTTAGTTTTTGTGTCTTTAAATGTATGTTTGTGTTGATGTGCCTTCCACATGACGGCCGTTGGCTATAACTTTAATCAGTTGTTGACACACAAACCCAACAAACATCAAAACGTTGTGGCAGCTGAAATCGATAAAGCTTAAAGGAACCATCACGCAAAACAGAACAGTGAGAGTTGACGTAAAGCAGCGAATAAACCACCAAGGCCACAGTCTGATAGACGCAGACACAAAGCAGATGGGATCAAACGGAGAAATATTTATCAGTCTGATGACGTTTATGTGCAAAAGAAACTGTTTGATGGAATAATGTTGCAGAATGGGGAAGCTTTTATTGTGAAGGCGCTCAGCCAAATAATGCTTCTTTACATGTGTAACACGCACGCTGAACTTGAGTAGCTGCCTTCCACGAGCAGCGGATCTTCCAGTTTGACTGTTGGAGGCTGATGGAGGCTGATGGAGGCGGCCTCCGTGAGCCGGAGGTGTTGGTCTGTTTACTGCGCCTGTGTTTGTGCCGTGCTGCTGCGGTGTGAGCGATTTAAACCATCCCAGAGGAAGTTTGAAATAAAGTCACGACGTTCCCTCTGGGAGGAAATAAAGTTAATCCAGACGCAGCAGTGGCAGGAGAGGCGGGGTCATTGCCGAGTCCGTCGGGCTGTTCTCATGAGCTGACTAAAGAACACTGATGGGAGAAGAGCAGCAGAAGGTGGATGAGATAAGCTTCTTTGTATTTTTACTTTCTTTTCATTAAAGAACAAAGAAGAACAAACACCTGAAGCAAATGAAAATTCAGCTGCTGTATTTGAAACAGAGCCAACACAGCTGTGGTGCAGAGGTTACATACATGTGATGATTACTTCTATACAGTGCTGTAACAGTACAGTAAAAATAGTGTGCACCTTTAAAGGTAAGCTGATGTTTTCCAGTGTTCCAGTGGACACACAGCACTGCTGTGGGTTGCATCAAGCACACAGGAATATTAATGTAAGTTACATTAGAGTGCATAAGCAAATAAAGAGCTTTTCTGATGTATTATCGCCTCAGTAAACTTACAGTGAATGTGTTGGCCAGCAGCTTCTTTCACTTCCACATCACTGAGTCCTGTTTGTGGTCACCAGAAGATTCCTCGATCGGTCTCAGCCAGCTCCCGCTGCTTTTCAATTTTACCCTCAAAGACTGAAATCTGCCTCTTCTTCCTCATCTGAGCTCATGCTGTGGCTCGGAAATCACAGACCTGAACATGAGCCTTAATGAGAAAACCACCCCTCATCACTGGAGCAGTGTCATTTTCAACCTGCACATCAGATCGAATGGTTTGTCCTGTTGTTGTGGTGCCAGGGAGCAGATGGTTTAAGGTTTCATTAAGGCTGATGCCAATCTCTGATAAATGCATCACTTTGGTTTGGGTAAGATGGAGGAGAAAAAGCCTCCTGCTGCAGGACAAACACTTTGCTTGTTCCACTGCATCAATCACAGGAGAGAGAAAACGAGGAGGAAGAAGACCTGCAGGGTTATTCAGCAGTGTCGACTGCACGGAGCATGGACAGGAACGTTTGTGATGAGGTGACTAAACTGTGGCGCCGATGATGTTCGTCTGTGTGTGATCCATCTGCAAGTCACTGAATACAGCCATTATTATTATTATTATTATTATTATTATTATTATTATTATTATCATGTTTGTTGTCACCTGATGAGTGGAAGAGCTTGAAACGTCACTCCTGGATTATACTGCCCCAAATATATTCCTTCTCTCACCCCAACCAATCACAGCAGATGGCCCCGCCCCTCCCTGAGCCTGGTTCTGCTGGAGGTTTCTTCCTGTTCAAAGGGAGTTTTTCCTTCCCACTGTCGCCAAAGTGCTGCTCATAGGGGGTCATATGCTTGTTGTTCTCTGTATCTAATAGCGTAGGGTCCACTGTACAATATAAAGCGCCTTGAGGCGACTGCTGTTGTGATTTGTTGCTGTATAAATAAACTTATTGCATATTTGCTCAGTAAACGTGCACTTGTCTTAAACAGTTGATAGCATGATCTGTTGATTGGCAGTCTGCTGTGCTCCACTTTCAGTGGTGGTCATGTAAAGGTGGAGAGGGCTGAGTGTGGTAGGCTGGCCCGCTCCAGCCACTGGGACAGGGTGGAGCTGCTGTAGGGCCTCCTTCCCAGATGCCATGGTGTTGGTGGATGAAGCCAGGTCATCTACCAGGTGAAGAGGTCGTGTTTGTTGTTGTGCTGCTAGCTGCTTCGCCTCTGTCCTATAACATGAGGTCAGCATAGCGCGGCGTCCGCTAAAGCAGGAATGTTGCTGAACAGGAGTTTTTGCCACACAAACACGTGGAGACAAACGCACACGGTGGTGTTAGCCTGAGTCTCATTGTGCAGCTAAGTCTGTGTTTCTCTCTTTCAGTCATGTCTGGTGTTTCCCGGCTGAGCACTCAGGACATCACAGACACGTCAGTCGCTTTGGTTTGGACTCCGCCTCCTGTCCAGTATGAGACCTACTACATCACCTTCAGCAGCCAGGTACGCGGCAGGTTAAGCTTTAAAGTCTTTGAGTTTCACTTCTCTACCTCCTCAGTGGTTCTTTGGCAGACGTGCACAGACTCCAGCATCAGATCACCTGAACTGAATTTATCAGTTTAACTGAAAGCAGCAAAAAAGGGGAAAAATCAAAAGTTTCATTCTTAAAGAAACGTGTGTTGTTCCCGGAGAGGGGCCCACTTTCTCCTGTGAGACGTTTGACGTGTCGTGTTGATCTGAAACTCTGCCATGTTAGACAGAAGCATCCACCATTAACTGCATATACAACACATACAGTAATATACGTGTTGTGCTATGACTCAGACCAGTGTTTCCAGTATGGAAAAGCAGAAAGGCCCCATTTAAAACTGAATAATTTTAATAAAATGAATAAAATGTGAAGCCAGCTGCTGTTTTTCTCTCACACTGTGGAACCACACGGAGACAGTCCAGTAAAAACCTGTTCGGCTCACGCACATATTTCCATAATTCACATAACAGATCCACAGTCCTCACTGTCCCCTTATCCAGGACCTTCACCAGGTCATGTAGAGAGGGTGGAGCAGTGTGGAGGACACACGTTTCTTTACAAGATCCTCAGTGAAGTTTCCAAAGAGGTCTGCAGGTAGAAATATCAAACTGCGGTGCGTCGTTGTGAGCAGCGTTCACAGCCTGAAGCACAAAACTGCTGAGCTCAAAATGAACTTCAAACATTTGACACACACCATAAAAATCCTGCTTTATGTGACCGCAGTCATAACAGCAATCACAGTCTGCAAACCTTAGAGGATATCCAAAGTGTAAGTGATGGGGGTGTGTTGGTCTTTTATTTTGAAGGACACGAACAGTCTGTCACTTCCATGACAAACGCCTGTAAGAATGATCTGTGAGGTTGGGCTGCAGTGCCAGAGGAGATCTCTGGGCTCCATAAACACTAAATTACTGCAGATTTTATGGCGTTAAACTTCAGTGACTCCGTCGGCTGAGCGCAGGTTTGAGACCAAAGCGCCGCTTTCATGTTTCCGTGACTGGAAGTGAAACTCAGCGTCTCCAGATGGCGGCGAAAGTCACAATTTTGAAATTTCAAAGTCAATTAAACAAAGAAATGTAACCTACAATAGTTTTTTCTTCGGGGGGTCATTTTAGCTACCACTCAAAGGTTTGGGAGGTGGAGGTTCACACATCCGCTCAGTTGCTGGTTCACTTTCCAGGTGGAGACAGAGCTCTGCTTTGGGGTCATGTCAGTAGGTGGATGTGGAGGAAAGCTACCCACTGCAGTGACCCCTCGTGACAGGGGAGCTGAATGTGCCTGGAGATTTAGATGGAGCTGCTGTTTATGTCTTTTTCCAGCTAATATTTAATAAACATCAGTAACCGTGGTTACTAGAGTGGGTTTGATTTGGAAAGTGATGGGGACATAAATTTGTTGGAGTGTCAGGATCCTGCCGGGTTTGGACCGATCAGCGCTGTGTGGACTCTGGTGGTCCCACGTCCACCTGTAAAGTAACCACTAGTGATGGGATTTCTTTATAGAGAGCCGGTTCTTCAGGTTGTTTTGTTGCTTTAATTAATTTATTATTAACAATAATATAAAATTATGCACAAAAGGAATTACTAATGTAAAAAAAAAAAGTGGTTTTATTTATATATGTTTATATATAAATATATGCGGTGGCCCCTAGAGACAAAACACGTACAAACTCCAAGAAACATTTCTAGCGTTAACTGAACTTCCAAACAGAGCTACTAGATCACTTAAATTACACAATTGAAAGCATGTGTGTATTGTTTGTGTATTTATACACAAGCACTCATATATATTCAAATAATTTTAAAAAAAGTTCATTTACCTGTTACTACCACACACCAAATCCAGTCGTTGGTACTTGCCGGCTTGTGTAGCCACGAGGTAACAAAAGCTCAACACTGCCCCCTAGCATCCTGGAGCACTTCTGTTGTGTTTTGTACGTGTTTTGAGTTATTATGTGTTTTGTCTGTAGCGGCCACCGTAAATATACTTTTATTTATTCACTCCACATAAAATGTAATAAATAAATCATATGATACAAAAACCAACTATTCACATTTCAACTTTTAACTATTTAAATTTTCAGCTTTTTCCTTTTAAACAAATTTAAAGAGAAACAACACAAAACACTGCAAACACAACACAATTAAATATAAATTAAAATATGAAAACAAAAAGAAATGCACATTCTCTGTCATATGGACCTGCATGAATAAACTTTCTGAATCCTTTATCATCTGCAACTCTCTCTCTCCCTCCCGCTCTGTTCCTGTGCTACTGAGTGTAACTACCGCCCCTCCCCCCTCTGCCTCTAAAGCACAAGGCGGGAAAAAGTGTGAGAGAGAGGCTGAGAGAAAGAAAAGAAAAAAAATACGGCTCACGTCGCTCACGTCAAAGACCCGGCTCTAAGAGCCGTTTCGTTCGCGGCCGACACATCACCAGTAACCACTCACTGTCTTTAAACACCCAGCATCCACCTTCATGCATAAACTCTTTAGCCTGCTCTACAACACGCTCTGTATTCAGTGTTATTAATACACGACACCATGAAGCAAATACTCAGTTTTGTGAAGTTTTATGATTTTAAAAAATCATTAGCAGTGTTGCTAAGCAACTAATTTTACATGTTTGAACTTCATAAGATGCTAATATTTCTCAGAGGTGCCTTTGAATGGCTTTAATAAAAACTGCCTGATCCTGGTTCTGTTGGAGTTCTTCCTCCCGCCGTCACCAAGTTCTTGCTCATAGGACTTTTGGAGGTTTTCTCTCTAAAACAGCAAAAATCAGTCGTGAATGCGTCAGACTGAGTGAGTCTGAGCCGGGACACGGCACAGAGATGTGTGTTTTCAGATCAAAGTAACAACACATCTGCCCTTTCTCTTTAAACCTCGGGCATTGCAGAGGTATGATGAGTCATCTAAAAATTAATTTGGTTTAAAAAATATCCTCATGGATCCTGATGGCTTTAATTATGACAGGACAGATTGACAGTAGAAAAGAAAGATGGAGGAGACGTAACAGAATCAAACCTGGACTCGCCCCAGAGTGGCTGCTCAGCCCACCACGACCCTCCAGGCAGGGCAGGGACTTTCACCAAGCTTCATTCTGTTGACAAAGAGTTTAAAAACCATTCACTAAATATAGAAACACCGAATCTGCCTCTCCTGTGAAAACGAATAATAGTAATTATGTATCAGTTAATGTCGGGCTGATGTTTGCAGCAGAGCAGCAGGAGGACGGCCGGCTGATGGATTTCCTTTTTCATTTCGTCTGCTTTCCCTCCGCTCATTTTGGCTTTTCGTTTAGAGCCAAACTCGTTCCATCGCAGCCGGATGCGCTTGGCAGTCGGAGCCCATGTGGAAGACACTAACACCTCATCTCCTGCTTTAATCATGTGCTGCATTTCCTGCTGATTCTCCTCAAACCACATATGAGCATTTTTATTTGCTTCCCTCACAGGAACCTTAAAGCGCTGACAGTGAGTGTCGTTAGCGACAGTGTTAGCAACACAAACACAATCATATCATCGTGGACGAAAATAAACTGCAACATAGCAACAACGTCCTCGGTCCGCTCCTCTGATGTTACCGCATGTAGGGGGTAGTAGCGTAGCTTTGTCTGATGAAGCTGTTCATCATTTGCTCGCTTGTAACAGCCGAGCGTGCAAGTTTGTGCAAATGAGTTCAAGGTGTTTCAGTTTGAAGCGTTAGACTGTTTAAAGTGATGTTTGCAGGACAGAGCAACAGCAGGACGTGCAAATATGTAAAAGTGAGCTGCAGTTTAGAGACTGTTTGACCATGAATGTGTATTTGCAGCCAGAAATAAGGATGTGATTGTTTCTGAGAGGACGTCATGCACAGAGACCTGCTGACCTGAAAAGCACCGAGTGGGTGTGGCTTATTTGGCAGCACAGCTTAGCTTTTCGTGATTGGATTAATGTCCTTTGGACAGACGAGACCAAAGTGGAGATGATGTCCACAATGCAGAGCAGCACCTCATACCAGCGCTCAGCACGGTGGAGGAAGGACAATCATTTGGGCCATTTGCCCGGACCTCTGTTCCCCAAAGTCGTCTGGAGTCAAACGTGAGCTAAAGCTCGGACAGGGTCATCAACAGGACAACGATCCAAGCACGGCAGCAGAACTCTGACAGAAGAGCTGAATCGAGCTGCTGTCAGAGTGCAGACGTCAACCTGACTGAGATGCTGTGCGTGAACGAGTGGAGTGGCCAAAGTTCCTCAGCGACGACGTCAGAGACCAAAGAAGTCACACAGGAAATCACCACTTCATTTCCTGCTGCTGACTGATGCAGTGTTGAGTTATGGTGCAGGTAGTTTTGCACAGGACTGCAGAGGATAATCATGTTTGTGAAAAACTAACTTCATTCAGCAGCCTTTTAGGCCATGTCCATGTTGGACATGTGGTCTTTCTTTAACGTGTTTATTTCTATGCAAATTTCCTGGAAACCTTTGACGACCTGAGTCAGGACTACAGCACGCTTCAGTCATGTGCTTTTAACTGAATTAATACCTGAAAATAACAGGTAACAATTCAGTCACATATGTCAAATATAGTGACTTATTGTGGCTCATACATGATTTCATTATCTAATAAGTGTAAACGTTTCTCTGTTTCCATTTCACCCATCTGGCACCAAACACTGAAACGGGAGAACATCATATAATTTTGATGAAATTACCAGTTTTTCTGGGATTATATGGAAACTGTTTGCAGGAAACCAGGAGTTCAAACTCCGTGTGCCAAACATGATAGAAAACAGCTTCCCTCCATCTATCTCAGTGTGTGGGTGGCGGGATGTCTGATGCCCTGCAGCCAGGCCTTCTACATATGGTCATTAGCTACGTGATGCATGATGGGGTCTGATCATTCTCCTGGTGTAAAAACACTAAATTGTCCTTTTAATCACAGAAGTATTGAGATGCTTCGTAACCTGGGCTTCACATGTTCATCAGTCTGTTCACAAACATGTGCGATCAATCGGCTGCAGAGGGCCTTACAGAAGGGAAAATTACTAATTGCGTTGGTATTTGTGAGTTTAGGAGCGGCAGGAGAGAGGGGGGGGCCTCGGCAAAACCAAAACACGTTTAAACTCGTTCTTTCTACATCACTTAAAATCAAAACTGTCACTGAGATGAAAGAAGTCGCTGCTTTACATTAAACACACACACACGTGCTGGCCTCCTCTCAGACATGTTTTCCCACACACACAGTTACAGTGATCGCCTCATACTGTAATTTTCTTCCCGCTCTGACATCATCGAGGGATTAAGACTTAGTAATGACTTTGTTTGGAACGACTAACAGCACCAGAGAGACAAAAGGAAGGATGGATGGATGGATGGATGGAGGTTAATAGGCGGAGGAAATGATGGAGACTTGGCCGAAGAGGGAACAAAACTGGAGCTGAACTTCAGATCGACATGTGTTTGTCTTTACGAACCCACCGAGGGGAGACGTTATCCTGAAGCAGTCCAAACACAGACGGAAAACAAAGAGAGACAAGCAAAGTAAGAGAAAACAGGAGTGGAATAGAAGGACAGAGGATGAGAGATCGGTGCTGATATGTGCAGTTACATGTGCTGTTTCTGGCACATTTCACTCGTCGTGTCTCCAAAGTTTGCATCATTTTATGGTGTTGGTGAAATGTTGGGCTCAGAGTCAGAGCTGTCCTCAGTAAGACGGCACCAGGCAGCTTAAAGTTCTCTCTGCTTTTTTTTCTTGTGAAAAAATGTCAAATATTTACAGGAGGTTTCATTTATTCATCGTTCAGAAGAAATGAAACTGATTTAAAAAATGTCCAGAATCCTAAAAATCACCTGTTTTCAACCAGTAAATGAAGGATGCGGTGCTTCTTTGCCTGCTACGCTTCATTTGAGCTAATTCGAGTCACCGGACCTCCTAACTCTATCTGTCCTGTTAAAGAAGCACTTTAAAGAAGTCCCCTGAAAAATAATAGAGCTTACTGTGCGGCTCATGGTGCT
Source organism: Mchenga conophoros (assembly GCF_057382185.1). Lineage (NCBI taxonomy): Eukaryota > Metazoa > Chordata > Actinopteri > Cichliformes > Cichlidae > Mchenga > Mchenga conophoros. The sequence goes on from NC_140546.1 coordinate 2,110,094, forward strand.
AGCATAACGTTCATAAAGCCTGCTAGCTCCCTCTGTGCTGATGCAGCCTGCTAACAAGCTTGGTCATATTAGCACTTTGACTCAGTTTAAGGCTTTCTTCTGCTTCCTGAGTATGAAGAAATAAATGTTGTGCACAGCAGGAGAGTACCACTTTCACTAGTTTGATGGGGAGGTTAGGTTAATGTGCTTATGTGCTGCCTAACAGGGATCATCGAGCTAGCTAGCATTAGCTGCTAACTTAGCACTTCAGCCTCTCATCCAAACATAGCTCCAAAACAACAAAGACAGCAGCGAGGTGGTGGCTGATTTACGTTCCAGCTTTGAAAAACAGACTTCCATCTTTTATTTACAGTCTCTGTGACAAACATGTTCACCAACAAAGAAACCATCAAAGGGTCAGAGGTCAAGGTTAGCTGGTTTTCTTGATGTCAGGAGTCGTAGAGGGCTGTTTCCTGATGTCTGACTGCTTGAAAGCCACATGTAAACCTCCCAGTAATAATTACAAGAATCTTTTTTGTGACGGTCGGGCCCATTAAGTCATTTGCTGGTTTGGGAATCCGATCAGAAAATGATCAGATGTGTCATCTTTGGAAAGGCAAAGAAAAGGTTTGGATGGCTCGCTGCGGCAGTCGCACTGTGAGAATTTGGCTCCGGCTTTCCGACTCTGGAGGTTTCCTGTTCCTGTCACGGCCGTCAGCTTTGAAGCGTTAAAGTCAGAGAAGCAGCGAAAAGTAGACAACAAGCCGAGTGGGCAGAGTGGGCTGACAGAGGTGGATGAAGTGAACTCCTCAAGGTCCAGAGAAAAAGATGCAGATGTGGGATGCTTGTTGCCGAGGAAACACGTAAACACTGTCAAAAACATGGCAACTGCCAGAGAGATGACATCACCGTGGACCTACAGCTGTGACACAGAGAGCGAGGGAGATGGGAAGAGAGCGAGGGAGACGACATCCGTCAGCGGCCGTTCACCAGACGGATAAACACGAGATAAACGTCACGCAAATAACGGCGTGTCACAACAAGCAGCAGCGAGAACATCAGGAAACAGAGATCAGTGTCAGTCTGACGGCTGCTGGTTTCATTATTGTTTCCAGTTAAACGCACAGAAACAGCAGCAGCGATGTGGACGTCTCAGCGCTGCTTTCTCTGGAACCGTTTCTGCAGTAGGAAGAAATGAAAACTGAAAGCACGCTGCTGAGTGGGAGGCTTTGATGATGCATGAAGTCTGGAGTGATGTTTGCAAGGAAGCGTGGTCCCAAAGCTCGTCTCTAAACAGAGAAGTGACTAAACGGTCATACGGGTGCAAGTGCAGGTCAAAGAGCGGAGCCAGGGCCCTTTGTTTGGGACAAACACCACGTCTGAATCCCGCCTCTCCGATCATTCAGAGTCACTGAATTTTACCAGATTTGAAAAGTTTCGTTTGGGATCTGTTGTTTCAAAGAAAAAGCTGAGACAGTGAGAGTATGTGATCTCACCGCAGACTGCTCCGTGATGTTCAGGTGCCTCGGCCAACACGAGCTGACGTTCGGCGTGTCTGCACGAGCCAACCTTTGATCCTCGCTGAAGCAGAGCAGGTGGGAACAGGGAACAGACTGGTGTTAATGGATTCACCTGTGCATGAATGAAACTGTTAGGCTGAGTTATGAACTCACTGCTCGCTGTTTCCTCTGGACTCAGAGTCGAGCATCTTTCTCCGTCTGCACGTCAGCGAGCAGCGGCGTTAGCTTTCACTGATCTTTAGGTTGATGAAGACTGTTTCGTGACCGCAGGCGAGTCGGTCGCTGCGTGCCTGAGAATGAGGAAACGCTTCCTCTGCACACTGCGGGCGGCGGCTCCTTCCAAGAAAATGTGATGTTATTAAAGTTGTCAAAGTTCTCACGAAAACACGGCAGCTTAATCCAGATCCGCTCCGGATCCAAGGACTCATCCGTGGTGTAGTTTCTGCTTGCACGCCGTCAGGCGGTGTAGCCTCCACATTCAGGCTGAACCATCGTCTCTGACAGCATTTCCAGAGCGTCAGACAGACGTCACTCCTCAGTCTGGATTTTCTCCTTGCTTCATTTCTGACTTCATAAACTCATTTTCAGTCACTGATTTCCTCTGTGGCAGCAAAACAAATCTGAACAGCCTCGAGGAAAATCCTGCAGCTCGCACCGAGCTAACCAACCAGTGTTAGTGCTGAAGATGGACACGAATCCAGGCCGGGGTGCAAAGCTTCAAGTTCCCCCTTTAACTCGTCGCTCAACGTGTTTTTTACAGTTTCGATATGAGACATACTCAGTAAATAAAGCAAACTCATATTTACTGAATGTGGGCTTGAAGCTTTAACGGTGTCTTTTATGTCGTTTGTGCGGATAAAACAGTCTGTGAGTCCAAGACGACCAAGTGACCTCACGTCCAAGGGAAGTATGAGTCAGTCACCAGTACAACCAGCAGCGCTGCCCAGCTGGGATCTCTGACTGCTTATCTGCATGAAGTTCAACTAGAGCCAAAATGCAGCTTCTGGTGTTTTAGGTTTCTGTGGATGAATCATAGAAACTGAAACTGAATAAATCAGTTCAAGCAGGTCACTCAGTTTCACAGGAACTCCCCAGCCCACAGCTCCAGAGTGTGTGTGTGTGTGTGTGTGTGTGTGTGTGTGTGTGTGTGTGTGTGTGTGTGTGTGTGTGTGTGTGTGTGTGTGTGTGAGTGTGAGTGTGTGTGTGTGTCAGTGCAGACATGTGTGACTTCATGAGAGCAGTTTTACTTTATCAAACATGTTAGAAAAATAGAAACAAGGATTGTTTTTAGAGTAGAAAACATAAACACGCTGTTCACACTCAAATCAGCTGATCCACCAGGCTGAACTTCCTGCCTGGAAGAACGTTTTAATATATGAGGAAAATATTTCTGACGGTTACTTTAAAAAAGCCGCACAGGGTTTAACACGAGCTCGCTTGACCTGCTGATTCTGCTTCCTGACCGATGCTGAGGTTTTTCTTATTCTGGGACTTAAACGGGAACAAAGTCCAGGCTTCGTCGACACACCCAGGCGGAGAAGAGGACGGCGCAAAGATGTATTTTTATATCGGAGAAAACCATGAAATCGTAAAGAAGCAGAGTCGCTGTGCGGCTGGTTTAGTCACCGTGGCGACGCCACGCAGCCTCGGCCTGGTTTTAGGCGTACCGTGAACTTGTTGGAGCCTCCATGTTAATGATGTCGTGTTTGGATCGAGGACGCAGATCCAGAATGACCTCTGGAGCTCCGTCGCCAGGAAGTCACCATAGAGACCAGCATGGCAACCAGCTGTGGTCCATTTACTTTACAACACAGTATCCAGGCATTAAAAGTGCAGCAGCCTTTAATTGGAGGGCAGTTTGAGGCTCCGACACACAAAGAGACTCGATTCTCTCTTAAGAGCCTGAATTAGAAAAGATGAAAGACGGAAATTATGGGAATGACGTCTTAATTGGGGTATTTTCCCTCTGAGCTGTGGACTGATGCATTTCTTATCACTGCGCTGACGTCACCTAAAGGTTTTCAAAGGGTCGTCTGAAATCCTGCAGCCGCTGAGACTGAGGCGTCTTTGTTAGACGAGCTTCAGCCAAGAAGGTGAAGCAGAAGCAGGAACTTTATCTGCCCCCAGTTACAACTCATATTTACGACAACATGGTGTTAATGTTATGATCTATGGTCTGACTTTCATGAATGAAGTCCAGGCCTCACGCTGACTCTGCAGGTTCATTCAGTCGCTGCCCAGCACAGGGTGAGAGGCGGGGCAGGTCTGTCACAGGGTTTATCAACAACATTCAGGACAGAGTTACAAACACATGAAAACAATACAAACAACAACAAACAACAACAAACCTGAAGAGAAGCAGCTCCTGTGCACTCGCACACATCAAAGCAGAGACGGTTGGATGAGAAACGACCCTCAGAGAGGAAATATTCATGAATCTCTTTGAATTCCTTCATTTCCTGTAACTCCAAATCATAAACCTCATTTTCCTACTATGATAAGGTTGCACACGAGTGGGAGGGGCAGATATGTCCCCAGGTGACGGACGCCGCTGATCAAAGCGATGTGTTTCCTTCTGTGTTTTTCGTACATCAGAGACTTTACGTTGTGTCCTCCCACTAGTTTAGGTTAGGGGTTAACCTCAGGGTTAGTTTCCCCTGAATGAGCCTGACATGCTGCACAAACCAGAAACAGCCGTTTCCAGACGTGCGGCGATGTCACTGATTTGCTTCCTGATTGTTTCTCATTTGCTTCAGTAAAGTTTGATTGTGGAAGCCCCACAGACAGAGTGGTGTTTCCACTCAGGCTCTCTCTCACCATCATCATCATCATCATCACTCCAATAGCTTAAGCCACGTTGGGTTCAGTTACAGCCAAATGTTACGTGGGCCAGATGCCGCACGACGTCCACCTACAGCAATAACTGAAACACAGCATCGTGGTTCTTTTGTGCCTTTGTTGTCATGCTGACCTTGCTTCAGTCAGGCCACTATTTTCAAAAGAAGATTATTTCCACTTGCATTGTTTGGGTCTTTTCAGGTACCTCCCTGCCTTCCATGTGCAGCAGACCTCTGACGAGTGATACGACACTAACTTGATCAAATACAACAACGATTTCAAAGGCTGGAGATGCCCAGAATCCATCTTATGATGCAAAGCTTTGTGTCTGCAGGAAGACGGGGATGACAGATGAACACCTGAAGCATCTGACAGCGTGTCTGTGGAAGTTCTGACTGTTCTCTGTCTGTCCTGACCCGACAGAAGGAGAGCGACCAGCAGATAACTGCGCAGGTGGAAGGCGGCCTGACCACCTACACCCAGACGGGCCTGGCGGCCGGTCAGGATTACAGAGTCGGCATCGTGGGAGAGATCGACGGCAGGAGAGGACGCGAGAGCACCGCTGAATTCATGACACGTGAGGTTTTGTTTCCTTCTTTGTCAGAAACTCCTCTGCTTTTCTCTTCTTACTAAATCGAAGCCACAATCGCTTCCACCCTCCGCAGATGGAAATGATTTTAACACTTAGATAACCATTAAAAATGAGGAAAGTCATACAGACTACACTGACTTTGAATAACTTGTGTACATCTTAGTCACTCTGCACTGAATTATCCTCCTTAATAGTGTTAGTTCTTTGGCTGGTTTACAGGAGTTATACCGTGATGGTGTTTAGGAGGTGTGATGGGTGTAGCTACGTTTTATCACGTCAAGTTTTGTGTTGTAACCATTCTGAGAACACCAAGTATTCCCCAAATACACACTGTGTGCAGATGTCCTGACAAAAGGCATGTTCTTCAACTCTGATACCTGAACCAGAAAGTAACTGTGCGCTGGTCCTGCTTTATGAAAGAGCCTGAAGTTAGAGAAAGGAGCCTCTGACTAGCATACTGGCACTTGAGAGCAGCTCAAATCACCAAACTGGCAGCGGGAGCTTAAACATTTCACTCTCGCTGCCCTTCCTGTGGGAGATGTAATCTGTGGCAGCTGCAGAGAAGCTGCCCGGTGGCTGGCGATGAAGAGGACGATTCAGTCTGCAGGAGTTTAGAAAAGGCAAAAACCGAGTGGAAGTGTATCGATCCAAGTCAGGGGGGTAAACAGGAACAGGTAGACGGCTTCATGTTACCTGGAAGAAAACATTCACCTGGCGTGTGCTGGACTTTCTTCTCTGTTTTCTTCACCTTCAGTTATTTCTGGTCCCACCAACCTCAGAGTTGTCAAGATGTCGTCCACGTCTGCGGTAGTCCAATGGGAGCCGACAGTGGGGGAGATTGACAGGTACCGTCTCACCGTAACGCCAAATGATGGAGCGGGGAGGAGTCAAGAAATGACCATCCCAGCTGACCAGAACTCCGCACAGATCCAGCGGCTGGAGGCCGGGCGTTTGTATGACATCCTGCTCGTGGCAGAGAAAGACACGAGCAGGAGCGCTCCAGAGACCACCCAGGTAGTCCCCGGTGAGTAGAGGCAATCACAGCTTGCTTCCACTCAGGTTAACGTCCTGGAAATCATTTTTCTTAGCTCACGCCATTGACTGTATGTAGATAATGGAGATAGCCTCAACTTTATATGTCAGAAGTGACCTCATTTAAATCATATTTAGCTAATGCTCACTAGCTTTGTTTGTAAGCTGCATCCATAAACTGTCAGATACTTGCTAATTAGTGCTAAGGAGCTAAAAAATAACGTAAAAGGAATTAAATTCTTGGCTGGTCGACTACTACATTTAATAGCAATTCCAGTGTTTAGTACAGTTTGACAGTAAGCCAAAGATATTTATCAGATAATTGCATTAAAAATGCTCCACGAGTCTCCAACAGCAGTCGAGAGGTCCAGTTCACATGGATGTTAGAGGAACTGAAGGTTACTGCTTGTTAAGCATTTTATATGAAATTTGTGGTCAACAATGTTAGTTAGAACTATGAAGTGTATATAACGTTTCTGGTCTGAACAGTAAATGCAGAGCTACCTCACAGCTTTCTAAAGGACAGACGGAGGATTCTCCTATAGTTTAAGAAAAATAAGTCCGGTTAAAGTCTCAGAAAATGATGCTTTGGCCTGATTGATTAATTTAATAAAGTGCAGTATGATGTTTGCAACTTTACAGTCAAAAAACAAGCTAAAGCAGAACATGCATGACCACGTATGACTCTGTGCATCCATACGAGTGTTCACCGTTTCTGTTGTGCTGTATGTTCACAAAAACCCAAGATAAAATCCTCACCTTGAGGCTTCACAGCAGGACTTCACTAACCTTTGTTACGTCTGGCTTTGATAAGAGCCTCTGGTTAGTTATCACCCCAAAGTTAGTCTGAAATGACTCACTGCTGAGTAAAAAGTTAGAAATTTGATAAGAGAGAGAAATAAAAGGAAGGAATCCAGGTCGTTGTTGTTCAAACATTTCTTTTCCAGGCTATGCTCGGGCCATAACAGCTTTTGTTCGGCTAAGTGAGCCTTTGTGTCCCGACACCTCATCATTCAATGAATTACGTCATATACAACACGTTAGTCGATGTCCTCCCCCGACCCTCAAGAAGAAAACGTACTTTTATCTGCCTCTAACCTCAGTCGTTATGTTTCTTTCTCAACAGTGATACGAACAGGTTTGTCCGAGGAAAACAATAATGACATTATGATATTCTCCTTGCAGGTTGAACATGGATGCTGCTGACCTGAGTTATGGTTTGCTCGGGCTGGCAAACTGTTGTAAATCAGGTTTCCTTAAAGGAACAATAATGATTAACAACCCTGCTTTTCTTTCTTTGTTAGGTGTGACTTCTTCGGTATTAAGGGCATATTATGATGATCTTAACACTTAATCCAAATACTCACTGCCTTTACATCCTTAGGAACGATATTACCAAGATTTCCCACGGCAGCTTCCCCTCCATATATTTCCAAAGAGTCCACTTTGACTACCCAGGCCTCCCTAGCGCCTAACCAAGATGTTAGCAGCATACACCAAGACTTGAACCCATCAGCCGAGGGACAAATATTTGACCAGCGTGAGAAGACAGAAGATGTGAGCAAGGACAAAGACTCCTCAACTCCTATAATAATTGCCAGAACTAAACCTCTGGTCAATAAAATGTTTTCAATAAATGGCACCAGCCCCAAACCCATCGGAAAGTCCATATTGCCAAGGAAGCAACCGCATTTCAATGCAACAAGAGTTGTGCCCAGAAGGAGACCTTTTAAAAAAGTCTTGGAGAGTAAAAACCTTAAACCAGGTGTCCCCATCATCAGACAGTCTGTGTCAGACCCAAGTATAGAGGCATCCAGCTCTGACAGAGTTGATAAAAATAAAGCTATGCTGCCTGGAACAGATTCAGAAACAAAGATCCAAAGTAGCTCAGAGGAATCAGCGGCTGCTGCTGACTTAAAAGGGCCACCGCATGTTGGCATTGCAGGCCATGGAAATGACACTGGTCTCGTTTCTCCAGAACCAAGTGGGACCATTCAAAGCCAAGAGAAGAAATGTCTAAATAAAATCAAAGTGACACATTCGAGACTCCCCTTAAAAGATAGAGGCAATGGGTGTAGGGGGGCTGAGCATGCTGGCATGGTAGAGAAAAGTCCAGACCTGGGTTCACCGCCTTCTGCAGAGCCAGACCTTGATTATAAACCAGATCCTTTACATAAACTTTTGAAAGACACTTTTGATAGTATGAACATCTCAACATTTTCTGTTCACCTGTCAAAATCATCAAACCTCTCAGTCAATGCAGACATAATTGGGAAACAGATTTTGAGAGGACTGAAGCCACTGCCATCGCTCTCATCCTCTTCAACATCCTCAGAGTCACAATCATCATCGCATTCATCAGCCTCAAGGACATCACACTCTCCAGCTGCACCACCATCACCTTTATCCTCACCATCCCCACCTTCACCTGGTTCCGATGGATCAACGGCAGGTTCATCGTCCTCGCAAATGTCTTTAATTCCATCATCACCTTCATCTTTACTGTCACCACCTCCATCCACATCATTGTCCCTTCCAACAACATCATCATCCCCTTCCAGATCTGATAAATTTGATTCACATTCAAGCAATGAGCTAAGTGAAAGCAGCAGAAGTAGCTCTGCGCCTGCACCACCCACAGATAGAAAACCACCACCAGAAGGTGGGGTACCTCGAATGAACACTCCTAAATATGGAATCAGACGCCGTCCATACGCAAAGTTTGGACCTTTTCAGAACAAAACCCATATAAATTCTAGATTCCGTCTCCCCTCCCATCGTATGAACCTTAGTCCTGAAATGACAGCAGAGAACAAACATCGGCCGACGAGCGAACTGTTGTCTTTACCATCTATATCTGCTTCTGAGGAATCATCCTCTGTTAAGGCAAGTGTACCAGTGAAGGATACAACTGGGTTAAAAAATGGGACAGGTACACCTGACTTATCTGGAGTCGAGCAAAACCAAAAAAATGTGCAGATAGAAAGACAAAGGATAGCAAATCGCTGTCCTCCATTCAAGAATTGCCGTTTTCTAAAAGGCGGACCTTTTCAGAATCAAACTCGTCGTATTGGACCTTTGAACCGTGAAACAGAGCCACGCAAAGAGCAGGTGGTTTCCAATGAGTTAACAGCTACGTCAGCCCCTTCTCTTTCCAAAGGGCCTGTGAGAGATGCAGATGATGGTGGACTTGGGACAAGAATCTCCTCCACAAGTTCAGCCACTGAGTTTAATCGGACACTCAGAGGAAGAGGAATGTCTTCCTTCCATCGCCCAAATACCAAACTGGGCTATATCTCTCGCCAACTATATGAAAGACGTTTAAAAAACGGAACCCAAAGAATACCTCAACGTCCGTATAACTATTCTCCTCACAAGTATTTCCCAAACAAAGAGGTAAATGCAGGCAGCACTGGAAATCAAACTGGCCAACTGGGAAGCATATTAACTCGCCAGAATGTCCAACACCCTATGCATCAAATTCCAATTAGAGAAGGAGATCAAGATACTGCAGCTGACCAGATAGATGGTCAAACCAATGTCCGATCACAGACTGAGAATCTAGGAACTGGAGACAGAGCTGTGGGGAGAGAAGAAGATATTAGCAGTACTGATTCAAAGCTGCAAGAAATAAATGACAGCGGAAATCCTGGCAAAAGCAATGGGACTGGAATTCAAGGCAGACCAACAAAACAACATTTCCCAAATTCAAGACCCTCCAGCTCAGTCACATTTCCAATAAGACAACCAGCAGCAAAAACTGTTCCAGCACAGCATCCCACCCACATTAGACACTACACCGGGGGTAGCCAAAAGAGTGAGAACCCACAAACATTTGAAAGTAAAACTAAGCAGACAAATCCTACGTCAGATCTTTCTTCGTCTGGAGTCTTAAGGGAACCTTTGGACTTTGTGGAAGTCATAAACCAGACCACTGATGGAGTCACATTGATATGGGACTCACCTGAAGGCAAGTACAAAAACTTTGTTGTGACGAGAAAAGACGGAAAAGAGGAGGACACAGAGCCAAAAGAAAAAGAGCATGACTACCACGATTCTGGCAAAGAGGGAGGCAGGGAAGAAGAGAAGACGAATCACACGCCTAACAGGGACACCATTTCCCAAAATGTAGGTAGTGAAGATGAGAACAGAGTGCCTGGAAGCCTTGTAACTCATGCCCCAAAAATCCAAAGCAAAACAATAGTAAAACCAACAGAAAATGAAAAAACCTTCAAAAAAGTCCTTCCTGGTTCAGCTCGGTCCTTCCGGTTTGAGGATCTGCCCCCACAGCCCGAGTACACCTTGACCTTACTGGGAAAGGGCCCTGGCGTTCTGTCAAGACTGCACAAGCTTGTCATCAGTACAGGTACAAGCTATTGTAACAGTAGAAAAGATGAATTTCTACTGTGTAAAGCTTCAAAATTACTGTCAGTGTTGTCAAGTCTCGTTCAGACGGCTCGATTCTTTCTTTTTGATCTTGTACCCGCGTCAGTCTTGGATCATTCAGAAGACTGTTCATTCAAGTGCTAATAACTAATAATCACTCGTCTTAAATGTGACTAGAAATGTGTGCTTACCCACTAAATGCTTCCTCCATCGTGGTTTCAAGAGCTCGGATGCTGTGGCGCTCTTGAAGACTGTAAGCTTGTGATTTACAGTTCCACATTCATCACTTTGTGTTTGTCATTCAAACAGTGGTTCAGTATAACTCACTTTCTTATTAACACATACTGATTTTGAAAAAACTCTCATGAACTTGTGTTTTCTGTTCATATTATATTTGTGCAGTCATTCTTCAGCTCTCGTGAATATGACAAATACTCATATTCATGACATTATAAAGATCAACACCCTCTCCACCATAAAAGACACATCCAGTTATTTGATGTCAACCCTCAGATGTGGGTTTACAAAGCTGTTTGCCAGATAGTCTTCTTAGTTTGTACTGGCCTAACTTGGTTAACAAACAACCTGCAGAACTTACCAGACTGCCACATGCAGAAAATTTACCAATTCTTTACAAAAAACAAAAAAAGAGGGAGAATCTTTGTTTTTTTCTCTTTGTACAAACATTAGGGAAGATTTTATGTACAAGAAACCAAACAGCATTCCAACTCTGTTGGGCATGATTAACAGAAGAGGACCCAGGATTGAGCCTAGGGGAACTCCACTCAGATGCACTGTTGATACAAACTAGTTGATCAACTAAGTTGACATCAAAGACATCAGTAACAACGTAACTCTCTTCATTCACTGCTACTCTGGTTTTTTCTCACTCAGGGTAAGCTAACAGCCATCTTCACTGACACCTCTTCACCTCTCTCCCAAACCAGGGTAAGACCACGGCTGGTCTCTCTACTTTCGGTCTGTTTTAACTTTTCGCATTTAAAAACGAAAAAGTAAATCAATTAGTAAATCTGTAAATGTGAACATTTTAAGGTAAATCAGCGCTGTACAGTACTGATGCGTACTATCAGTATTATACAGTACAGCATAGATTTTAATACAAAGAATAGTCTAATTCTCTTTTGTAATATACAGCTTAAGTCGTGCAAAAAATAAAAGAAATATCATTTATTGAGTGATACCGAGTCCTTCTGAGTTTTGGAAAATTATCTTAACTTCTCCCGATCGTTTCCTGGTTCTCACTTCCAGCTCTAAACAGTTAGATTAATATCTTAATGTGTTTGTGTTCATTCACTCTGAATAATCTTGTCAAGTGGTCTCTTTATCTTCCTTTGTTTTAACGTCCTTTATTCCTGCCATGCCTTTTATTTTCAGGTGAGACCGAGCAGCTAACTACTGTGTTAAAATGTCGTCACTCCCTCCTTTGCCCAGGAGCCATCTGCATTTAATTGTTACTTTATATGTCTGTATATGATTTGTATACTGTATATATGTTTGCATTGTACATATATACACAGAAACCCATTGAAGCACTAATAGCAAATGTGTGGATGAATAAATAATACTGTGCACACTGTTTTCACTCCTGACTCTTTTCACTCTACTTCAGTGTTTTTCACAAACCCAGTTATTATTTTTTCTTTCTCTTTGTGGAATTTTTGTATTTCTGCTGCTTGTTTTTGTCTTTTATTGATGTTTTTCCCTCCACTTCCCTTCCTGCCTTTCGTTTACCCCCCCTCTCTCGTTATATTCGATCTGCCCTCTAGGACCCGAGCCTCCCTCTAACATAGTCTTCAGTAAGGTGACGGAAAACTCTGTGACGGTGTCGTGGACCAAACCAAAGAGTCCCGTCAGCGGTTTCAAAGTCACATATACCCATGCAGAGGATGGTGAGAGCCTGGATTCCTATTGTGCTTCATTTCTTATTGGCTAGTGAATATTTACGTAAGCCAGGGGTGGGCAACTCCAGGCCTCGAGGGCCGGTGTCCCTGCAGGTTTTAGATGTGTCCCTGATCCATCACAGAATAGAATAGAATAGAATAGAATTCAACTTTATTGTCATTGCACATGCACAGGTACAGGGCAACGAAATGCAGTTTGCATCCATCCAGAAGTGCTTTAGTGATATAGATATATTACAATATATATTAGCAATAATATAGATATGTGAGTATATTACAGAAATTGGTCTATTATGGTATGTTATAATGTACACGGTGTGAAGTATGTTGTGAATATTCTATAACTATAAGTATGTACAGGCTGTAGTGAGTACAAGCTATGAACAGGATATGTACAGGATATAAATATGAAAAACTATACAGAATATGAAATAAATAACTTTACAGAATCTGAGATATACAGCTATACAGAAATGGGAACTATGCAAGTTGTAAACAGTTGTAGGATTAAAGATTATTGAATGTACAGAATGATTGTTTACACAGGGCTATACAGTAGTGCAGTTAAGATAAGTGAGGGTGTAGATAGTTTCTACAGAGGCTATATAAAGTGCTAGTGGTTGTGAGTGGTGGTTCACTCCATGTTATTATTGTGTTTGAGGGTACAGTTGTCCATTGTGGGTGTGTGTATGTTCAGTCCATGAGTTTAACGTGGGTCAGATGTCAGGAGGCAGAGTTCAGGAGTCTGACAGCTGTGGGGAAGAAGCTGTTCCGGTACCTGGTGGTCTTAGTCCGGAGGCTCCTGTAGCGCCTCCCAGAGGGCAGGAGGGTGAAGAGTCCATGTGATGGGTGACTGGTGTCTTTGATGATTTTCCCAGCCCTTTTCAGACACCGCTTCCTGTAGATGTCTTTTATGGCAGGAAGTGGTGCTCCGGCGATGCGCTGGGCAGTTTTCACGACCCTCTGCAACGCCTTCCGGTCCGAGGCAGAGCAGTTCCCGTACCAGACTGTTATACAGTTGGTCAGGATGCTCTCGATGGTGCAGCGATAGAAGTTCACCAGGATGTCTGAGGACAGGTGGTTCTTCCTCAGAGTCCTCAAGAAGAAGAGGCGCTGGTGAGCCTTCTTGACCAGCTTGGAGCAGTTGGTCGTCCAGGTGAGATCCTCGGAGATGTGGACTCCCAGGAACTTGAAGCTGCTCACACGCTCCACAGCCGTCCCCTTAATGTGGATGGGTGGATGTGGGTCAGCATTCCTCCTGTAGTCCACGATGAGCTCCTTGGTCTTCTCGGTGTTAAGCAGCAGGTTGTTTGTGTCGCACCACTCAGCCAGACGATCCACCTCCTCCCTGTAGGCGGCCTCATCGTTGTCACTGATGAGGCCAATCACCGTGGTGTCATCTGCAAACTTAATGATGGTGTTGGAACCATCAGCAGGTCTGCAGTCGTGGGTGAAGAGGGAGTAGAGGAAAGGGCTCATCACACAGCCTTGTGGTACACCGGTGTTCATCGTGATTGTAGATGAGCAGCGGTTATCCAGCCGGACATGTTGGGGGCGGTTGGTCAGGAAGTCCAGTAACCATTTGCAGATGAGGGAACTGATGCCCAGGTCTGTCAGTTTCCTGATGAGTTGTGAGGGGTGGATTGTATTGAATGCTGAACTGAAGTCTATAAACAGCATTCTGGCGTAGGTGTTGTTGTTGTCCAGGTGTGAGAGGACAGAGTGCAGTGCGATGGAGACTGCATCCTCTGTGCTCCTGTTCCGGCGGTATGCGAATTGGTGGGGGTCCAGGGTGGGGGGGAGACAGGATTTGAAGTGTGCTAGGACCAGTCGCTCTAAGCACTTAGTGATGATGGGGGTGAGTGCTACTGGGCACAGCTGATTTAAGTGGCTAAATTAGCTCCTCAACATGTCCTGAAGTTCTCCAGAGGCCTGGTAACGAACTAATCATGTGATTCAGGTGTGTTGACCCAAGGTGAGATCTAAACCTGCAGGACACCGGCCCTCGTGGACTGAGATTGCCCACCCCTGACATAAGCAAAGGTCATGTCCAGTTTCTAGATCAGGGAGCGAGGTCACAGCTGATGAGTAAAGACATCTGTTCCATCAGAGGTTTGGTTCAGTTCAATAACATTGTTTTCTCTGTGTGATTGTTAGATCCTTGCCGTATAATTTAAAGCACTTTGAGGCGACTGATGATTTGGTGCAAGACTTTATGGAAAATAAAAAATATTGAATAATTTATGACTTTTTATTACATGCAAACGTCTATTAGGATTACATGAATAAATAACTAATCCTGTGTTTGTGCATGCAGGCGAGCCGGTGTCGGTGTCTCTGGACTCAAAGGACTCCACCGTGGGTTTATCCAAGCTCTCACCTGGTTCTTCTTACGAGGTCACCGTCATCTCCACCCTCGGACTGGACGAGAGCGATCCAGTGAAAGACTTTGTCATGACGCGTGAGTCACGCGCTGTTGTTCACTGTTTATCTCAGCCTGAGATGACACACTGTTGTAAAAGTTCATAATTGAATCCACACATGGTTTCTTTAAACAGTTTCATGTTTTCCATTTTTTGTGCTTTTTTTTACACTGAAGAACTAAAAACAATTAATTTTACATGTTTTTGCTTCTATATGAGAACTGGTAGCTTGGTAGTGTTTGCAGCAGGTGCTGACCTGGAAATGAGCTGCACGGTTTTTATGCTTCGTCTGAGGAGACTCGTGCTGGATTTATTCCAGTCGTCTGTGTTATTTCAAAGAGCAGAGAAGGCAGTTCAGATGATTCCCATCCTAAACACAGAGTCTCACGGGGAAACTGGATGCTTTTTCTCATCTTTGCATATTTCACTGGTGATCAGTCTACAAACTTCAGTGAGGTCAGGCAATGGCTCCTGGCAAATACTCTTATCCTCAATGATAAGAAAACTGAAATTGTGGTCTTTGGCAGTAACGTTCTCCGTGCCAAACTTCGTGATGCTTTTGGTTTTCTCACTAGTTCCTTCTCCGACACTGTTAGGAATCTGGGCGTGTTACTTGACAGCTCCCTCAGGGCTCTATCCTGGCCATTTGTGGCCACTTTGCTTTTCGTTTTTCAACCATTTTTGTTCTGTTAATGCAAGTGGAATGAAACTTCCCAAAGGTGTGTATTTTTGTCAGATTTTTTAATTTTCAACATCAGCTCCTTAATAATGTCAATAATATTCACTATACACTAAATAGTTCCTCTGGGTTCTATCGTGGCCATTTGTGGCCAATTGAAACCCATTATAACCACCTTTTTTGATTCCTTGTTACTGACAGTACTATATCATGCAATTTAGGTAAAATTGCTTTCATTCTAAAGTCAACACATGAAAATTGTAGTTTTTAATGTTTTTTACCAAATGACATCATTTACCCATTTTTGGCCAAGCAAGCAATTTCATGTAATATTCTGAGTTTCTAGTAGCAGCCTTTGATGGCCTACCACACTCCAATGGACCAAAATAATGAAACAATTTTGACATAGGTTTGATCTTAAGGATCTAATAGTTTGTGTTTATGCATGACATTGCAGTACAAACATGTATTTGCAAGATAGACTGGAATAAATTCAAACATTACATAGGCTGCAGTGAATTTCTGTGGATGCAGGATATTGAGCTTTGAGGTTCCCAGTCACTTAGCTTTGAAGCACATGCTAAAAGCACTTTTACTCTTGTATTTTTCATCAAAAGATACCATACCCAAAATATTAACTCTAGAAATAAAAACAAAAACAAAAAAAAACCCCAATCACAGGACATTTTGCAGAGTTCAAACCTGCAGCTGGAGCGCAAACAACAACAAACACTGTTTGTAAACGTGTCCTGGAGTTTCTGCAGGTGCAGACAGAGCTACTGCTGTAAGTAAGCCTAACAGCTTCCAGATCATTTATTCTGGCAATATGGCAAGAAGGTCATCACTGCTTCAAGCACTGCCTATATGATCTGGTCAGAGAGCAAGGACAGCAGCAGTCATCTGTCCTTGAAGAAAATACATCTGCCCAAGATGAAGAAACCTCCTCTCCAGAAGATGAGGGGACAATCTTCAAAGAGACTGACTGCATCACCACTGATGAGTTCTAGCCAGTGCCCGAATCCTCTTCTTTGGGGGAGGATTGGGGTTGGGGGGCATGGAGGTGGAGCCCCCCCCAATGATTGGAGGGCTCCACTCACACCCAGTTCTCAGGAAGTGTTGTTGTTGTTGTGTTTTGGAGTGAAAGTGTTGAGTTCTGTGGTGATGAGCAATAAACGAGCAGTGTTTATCGACAGCTCTCGTGTCGTCTGTGTTTACTTCCACATTGGTGGCGCCGACTCCGCTCTGGATGCATCAGCAGCCGCCAGCCCTCTGCCTCCGGCTGCAGCTACGTTTGCTGTGGCGCTCGAGCTGTCGGACTTTTGGCTTCACGATCCCCCGTCGTGGTTCGTGCACGTGGAGGCCCAGTTCGCCCTTCGTGGCATCTCGGCTGACGACACGAAATATCACCATGTGGTGGCTTCTCTCGACCCGCTAGCCACCCGTCGTGCGTTGACGCTCCTCCGGGATCCACCCACCCGAGAGAAGTACGCCGCCCCTAAAGAGCTGCTTCTTCAGCGCTATGCCCTCACCGACGCAGAGCGAGCCGAGAAGCTCCTCTCCCTCTCAGGCCTGGGTGGTGGTACGGCTCTCGAACTGATGGAGCACATGCTGTCCTTTCTCGGACCGGACGACGGGGGATTCCTCTTCGCCCACATTTTCCTCAGACAGCTGCCGGCGGCCGTCTCGTTGGCGCAGTAGGCAGTGTGTCAGTCTCATAATCTGAAGGTGAGAGCCGGCCTCGCCAACTCTCCGCTTCTGGGCACGAAGGATTATCGCTCCCTGGCTGAGGACGCGGATCGTATTCTCTGGTTCAATATTGAGCTCTTTTATTTGGTCATTAAATTGCCTCACTGGCCACTAACACACCATGTGTGACATTGCTTTTGGCCATTCATCTCCCCCCCCCCCCCCCCCCAAAAAAAAGGAAAGAAAGAATAAATAAATAAAGTAAAAATAAATCATTGTAACAGTTACTGTTACTGACCTGCAATGATGATAAAAAACATATTAGGTTTCACCATTTATATGCTAAAAGATGTGAACTTTATTACTATTTTTACTATAATAATACATAACCTGACTGGTATTCAAAGGGTATAATATCAGTATAATTTGAATTATATTTTGGTTTTTATGACTAGAAGCGGTGCTAATTTAAAAAATCAAGTCAATGAAAGTAGAAAAATGTTTTAATATATGAATTTTATAGCATTTTGTAAATGTAAACAGGGGGTGGCCATTTTTGGCCACGAACAAGCTGAGAGGGATTTTTGTTTTTGTTTTTCTCTCACTGCACAAAAAAACAAAGATGCATAAAACTCATTGATACTTTTAATTATTGCTATGCATCTAACCTCCATCATGGTTAGAAAATAAATCAGTTTGCATGTATTATTTAGAAAAAAATGGGGATTTTTATGCTTTTATCCCTATGTAAATCATTACAATTATGTGATTTAACTGGTATTTAAAGGGTTAAAATTATGAATTTGATTGAAATTTTGATTTTCATGAACAGCCCTGATGCTAATCTAAAAAATCATGTAAAAAAACTGGACATTTATAGCATTTTGTAAATGTAAACAAGGGGTGGCCACTTTTGGCCACGAACAGTCTGAAAGGGTTTTTTTTATGTTTTTCTGCCACTGCAGAAAAAAACAATGTTGCATAAATGTCATTGATGGTGTTAATTATTACTATGCATCTAACCTTCATCATGGTTAGCAAATAAATCAGATGGCATGTATTATTTAGAAAAAAAACTGGGATTTTATGATTTTCTGTATTTATGAGTTGTTATGATTATGTGTTCTAACTGGTATTTAAAGGGTTAAATTTCAGAATTTTAATGAAATTTTGATTTTGATGAACAGCCCTGATGCTAGTCTAAAAAATCATGTAAAAAAAACTGGACATTTTTCTTAATATATAATAATTTTATAGCATTTTGTAAATGTAAACAAGGGGTGGCCACTTTTGGCCACGAACAGTCTGAAAGGGGTTTTTTATGTTTTTGGTCTCTCTGCACTAAAATAACAATGCATTATAATCAATGTTGATGTGAATCAATTACATGCCCCAGACTCTACTATTAATAATACAAGAAATTTCAGTAGCAATGCAATTATATAAAATTGCGAGATTTGAGGTTGTCGTCCAGCTGGTGCAGTGGACAAACAAACTGGTGTTTAAAGGGTTAAAATATAAAAAAGTAATAATTATTTTATATTTATGGAAAGAACTGAAGTTACTTAAAAGCTTTATGCAAAAAAAAAATGGCAAAAAAACAAAAATAATAAAAAATTACAGACCTAATCTGTAGGTGGCCACTTGTGGCCATGAACAAGCTGAAAGGGTGGTGTTTTTGAACAAGGCCTGAGGGTTAAACTTGATAAACAAGTGTCTGCTGTTGTTAGATCCAGTTTTTACCAACTCCGCCTTATTTCTAAGGCCAGGCAGTATATCCCGCATGAAGACCTGGAAAAGCTCATCCATGCCTTTGTAACTTCGAGACTGGATTACTGCAATTCACTCTATTTTGGTCTCCGCTCTGCCCTCCTTCATAGATTACAGACAGTCCAAAATGCTGCTGCACGCATTCTAACCAAAACTAGGAAGTTTGCCCACATTACTCCCGTCCTGGCTGATTTGCACTGGTTGCCTGTGAAATATCCAATTTAAAATTCTGCTGTTTACTTTTAAAATCACTAACAACACAGCACCGAGCTATCTTAAGGAACTCCTAAGCTCATATGTTCCTGCTAGGGCTTTAAGATCATCCTCACAGTTACTGCTGGTGCAGCCTAGATCTCGGCTGAAGTCTAGAGGTGATCGAGCGTTTGCTCTGGCTGCACCAGAGTTGTGGAACAACCTTCCGATTGGCATCTGGGCGTCTGACTCTATTCAATCTTTTAAATCACGGCTTAAAGCGTATTTGTTTAATCTTGCTTTTTCTACCGGTTAAATGCTGGCCTTGTTTGCAGTGATTTATTCTATTAATTTTCCTATCATGCTTTTATTTGCGCCGTGTATGTCATATCGCCATTGTGTTTTGATGGCATAGTTATATTGTGCTATAGTTATATTTTTCTATTGGTGGCTTTTTCCTGTGAACATAATTTTACACTTTTATTTTTTGTTTTTATGACTTTGATTATACTTGTGTTAATTTGTTTTATGTTAAGCACTTTGGCATGCCGTTGGTTTTTAAATGTGCTCTATAAATAAAGATTGTTGTTGTTGTTGTTGTATGTATGTATTTGGTGATTATCAGACTGGGGCGTGTGTCCTCTGGAGTGGAAAACTGAGAGAGAAACTTCAGGAGAATTATAGAAGTATTCATTTCACTTTTACTTTTAGGCTTTTAAATCATGAATATAGAGTAAAAACTTCAGCATTACAATACAGATTTATTTTAATCGTTAGTTGGTTAACTGGCATTTTACTTTCTTCACCGTGGCCGTGATGTTTACTGCACTAAACTTCAAGTTGAACCGATATAGCTGAAATGTTGCTGTTATAATTGTGGAGCGGGAGGTCAAGATGGGAGGTCAAGATGGGAGAAAGGTCATGATGGGAGGTCATGATGGGAGAAAGGTCATGATGGGAGGTTGTTTTGGGAGGTCATGATTCTTTTCGTAACCATTATTACCTTTATGTGTCTCTCAGTGCCCGACCCGCCGACACACCTGCGTGCCGTAAACGTCACCGACTCCACCGCCTTGTTATTGTGGCGTCCAGCGCTGGCAGCCGTTGATAAGTATTCCATCGTGTACGGCGCGGGCACAGGTGAGCAGGCTGTCTCATCTCACTGTTAATGCAAACTCATCATGTCTGCATCATGTCAGTTTCTCTTGCGTGTCTTAAATTCACCCACGGCTCCTCGTTGCTACTCCTACGTGTCTGACTAAAGCGTCCAGTCTGATCATCGTTTTGAATGAGGCAGTTTGCTTGTGTAGGTTCAGAGGTGAAGGTCACGGTGTCCGGAAACGCAGCCGAGCAGCAGCTCAGCGACCTGGAGGGATCCACCACCTACACCGTCACTGTAACCAGCCAGCTGGGCAGCCGGGAGAGCTCGCCGGCCACCACCAGCTTCACCACCACCGGCGGTCAGCACCACCTTTGTCTGTAGTTTGGTTTGTGACCTGAACAAACACGAACCTCATCAGTGTTCCTCTCCAGGCTCGGGGAAAGTTGGGGAAGGCCCGCAAGACCTCCAGGCGAGCAACGTGACTCCACGCACTGCCACGTTGTCATGGAAACCTCCATCAAAGCCCGTTGGTAACTACAGACTGAGCTATCAGGCTAAAGACAAAGAAATGAAGGTGAGCAAGTTTTAAAAATGATTTCCTGATTAGTCAGTGACTCGAGTTCAAGTCACGACAGGAAGCGAGGCTGATGTTCTTTTTACGCCTCCTCCTATGATTTTTCTGTGTTTTAACTTCTGAGAACACAATCGTCCGGCTTAGCATCGCCTCTCTGGACCAAAGAAAATCGAATAACATATTTGTTAAATTTGCTGAGTCCTCTTGTCCTCACCGTGTGCACATCTGGACTGTTTCCAGCACAGCTGCTTCTTTTGGGTCACTCTGTGGACGTTCACACTGCTTACACTTGTACAGGTGTGGAGTGACGATTGTGTCGATGGCCAAAGAACTGCTGAATCTTCAGAGTCATATAAAGATCAATCATTAGAAGGAAAACACGAGTTATTGTTATTGCAGACTCCAGAATCGCAGCAGTGATAGGGATTAGCAGGACCCTGGAGTCTAGACGCTGGTGGTGGTGAACACCTGGGAAAACTCCCAGATGTGTGAACACTGAGCTTCCTTGTAGAGTTTAAACTTAAAGAGGTCCAGATGTGTACATGGCGACCACCTTAAAGAGAACCTCAGACTCATTTTATTATTTATTTATTCGTGAATATCAGCAGATGTTGAATTTGATGGTTGTTTTTCACCAACCGTCAAAGGAAAACGTGGCTGAGACGTTCCTGTTTATTTTGACCTGATGTTTATAATAGCGTGCGTATCTCAGACATTCGTGAGGCCTGATTTCCGTTTGTACCGGCGGCAGGAGGTCATTGTGGACGGCTCGTTAACGCAGTACAACCTGACTGGACTCCATCCTGGATCCACGTATACGCTGCAGCTCCAGGCCGAAGGAGGAGGACAGTACACGTCCGCCATCTCCACAGAATTCACCACCGGTACTTCTTCGAGCCTCCGTCAGTGCTGTTGTTGTTCGAGATTTCCTCCCACCCTCACCCTCCGTCTTGCTCCTCCTCAGGAACCCTGCGGTACCCGTTCCCCACTGACTGCTCTCAGGAGCTGCTGAACGGCATCGTGACTTCAGGCGAGGCAGAGATTTTCCCTCAAGGCAGACATGGGACGCCAGTGACAGTTTCCTGCGACATGGAGACAGACGGTGGCGGCTGGACGGTATAAACTCACACCACAGAGTCATCTTTACTTTACGTGTGTTTGACTAATCTAATTACTAATAAAACACTTCCAATATAGTCCAGCAGTATTTATAAAACACGTTTACGGGACTCGATGGAGACCGGCTCGCTTTCAAAGGCAGCCTCGTGTCAGCGCCGCCTGCACTGAGCAGGTCTCGGGTGTTTGGCTTCCTGTGTGCAGGTCTTCCAGCGGAGGAAGGACGGCTCCGAGAATTTCTTCAGACGCTGGAACGAGTACATGGAAGGATTCGGGGACGTGAATGGAGAGTTTTGGCTCGGTGAGAGATGCTTTTTAATATCTGAGTACAAATCTGTACAGGACCAGGCTCCGTGTGGTGAGGAAACATATTTGGAAACACGGATGGCAGATGCAGCTTCCACAGAGTGCAGTTAAAGCAGCAGATTTGAGCACAGCGCCAGTTTAACTGGAATGACAGACATTCTCATCCCAGCCTTTTCTCATTTTTCTGTTGTTTATTTTGTTTCCTGTAATAAAACCCGATAAACTCGCCCCTTCAGGACTCGCGAGTATCCACAACCTCACAGCGATGAGCAGGATGAGCCTGCGGGTCGACCTGCGAGACGGCGACGAGTCGGTGTTCGCTCAGTACTCGACGTTCGAGGTGGCCAAGAGGAACTACAAACTGACTGTGGGAGGATACAGCGGCACCGCAGGTAACACGGGAACCTGGAACAGGTGATCAAAGGTTTTCAGCACCGCCGAGCTCGATTCAGGTTCAGATGTTTGCTCTGAACATCCTGATCTGCCTGGGTCTCATTCAGTCAGAAAAAGCCATCACACCAAGGTCACCTCTGTCCTACTGTAATGTCCAGACTGGGGGGGGGGGCAAGGCCCCTAAAAGCATGCCCCTGCCTGCACTCCTGGCCTCCTTGGTCTGGGACACTTCAGACTGAAACCTGCTGGACGGTCGTGTATCATCAGAGGTCAGCCTGACTCATAGCTGGCTGCTGCTTCTCACGCACGTCCATGCCAACTGCACTTGTGCCCAACACA
>NC_140546.1:2140442-2327942 GCF_057382185.1 Mchenga conophoros
GTTTTTCACCTTTCTGACTCTGGTGTGCTTTCTCCTCCCGCTCAGGATGTTTGGAGGCGGTCAGTGTGCTCGCTGCTTCCAGCCAATCCCAGCTTCTGATTTGGTCATGAGGTCTGGTGAGCTGACTTTCCATCCTCACTGCTTCTCCTGCCAGGTCAGCCTCCACGCTTCGTCTTATTATTTTCAGGTTAAAGAACTCTGAATAGATGCAGACGGTCTGTCCGATGTGTTGCAGGAGTGTGACGTGAAATTAATGCCGGGGAACTTGTACTGCATGCAGGGCGCCAACCTCTACTGTCAGTCTCACTATCAGAGTGACGGGGGCGTGCAGCCCCCCTCCGACCTGCAGCCCAAACAGCATCTAGATGGTGAGTGTGAAGAACTTCTGGGGCCTTTGTGGGCATCTTATTTGTTTTATCTTGTCGAGCTCTCCCACTCTGTTTGGATTTAAATGTCAAATACAGGAAGTTCCGACCACTCGACTTTAATCACTTTAAATCAGCTCCGAGCAGCATTTGGAGATGTTGCTCCCAGCTGGGAAGTCCTCCACTCACTTCACACATGATGATGAGCCCGTTCTCACTCATGGAGCTTTAAGTATTGCAGTCACTCCCACTCCCACTGTGGGAGTGACGCTCCCGCTCTGATGAAACAATCCTGTCACTCATGGAGTCGTCACGTTTACTGCCAAACAGTGAGAGAAGGAGTGAAAACTGATGCAGTGTTTGTGTCACAGCCTGAGCACCGAACCACACTGTGTGCAGAGCAACACAACAGTCACCTGCTCACACCAGCAGCTTTTCCTCATCTAAGCCTTTCCTAACATTCACATCAGCGGGAAACCAGCCCGGGATCAAACTACCAACCTCCTGATAGATGACCTGCTCGTGATGCCGAGTTAACTGGAGCAGAAATATCATGAAAACACGGCGACGGAAGTTTCACGTCCATGGAGGAAAATGTTGGTGTGGAGTCAGCAACCTTCCAGCTCTCACTGTTGATTTTATGTTTGCAGTTTTACGCTCTGACCACCGAAACTAAGATGATGTTTCCAACTAAACGACATATTCAGTCACGTTTCAGGACAGGTTAGATTTGTACCTGGGACGACTTCAATCTGACCACTTACCTGCAGGTCGCACAAGCCTTTAACGTCCATTTAACCCCCCCCGGATATTAAAGTCGGTCATCAAACAGCTTAAAGTACTAACGACGAGATCTGGACGAGTTGAGGATCAAACAGAGGTCAGAATAACAGATTCTTTATAAAAGCCGGCATTTACGCTTCGCTGCTCCGTAGTCCTGATACAGTCACTATGAGAGCGCTACGGAGGCCAGGGTGAAGACAGTTATTAATATTTATTATCATGAAACCATCAAACGTGATTTAAAATGCAGTTTAGTCATTATGTAATAAAATGTTCAAATCCTTTTCTCAGTCAAACTTCTCTAAAGTTCATTTTGAATGAAAGTTTTGTTCTGCTTTGTTGGTCGGGGCCGAATTCAGCCCAGGTGTCAGGTGAGGGGGAGGAGTCTGTCAGCAGTCCAGAGCCACGATCGGACGACAGGGCGGCAGGTGGGCGGATCCCCCGGAGGACCAAGCGAATCAGGACGTGCTTCCGCAGCGAGCAGCTCAGAGCGTTGGAGTCGTACTTTGCCCAGAAACACAACCCCGACGGTAAAGACTGGACCTGCCTCGCACACAAGACCGGCCTGCCCAAGAGAGTCCTGCAGGTACAAACGTCTGGAAGGACGGGCTCCTTCGAGGCCTCCGTTTAAAATGAAACGCCGCATTCTTATTGGCTCAGCAGTGTAAAAGTCAAAGATCCTCACACGCACAGGGTTGAAGATGAACACTGACTCACACAGTTCTGATAAACGATGAAGCTTTGCACCGTCTTTATTTCTGCTGTAGGTTTGAGCACAGGCTTCTGGAGCGGGCCGCCTGTGGTCATTAGAGGAAGTGCAGGTTTAGTCACTTCCTGTCTGGTTTCATTTCTCAGCCCCGACAGAGCCGTGGGGTTTTCTTCTGCTGCACACACATTTATCTCTTTCTGGTTGTTCTTCAGACCTTTTAGAGACATTTCATAGATTTGTGCCATCTTTGAGTTTTTGCATATTTTCATGCAATTTTCCTCCTTTTTGTTTGTTTGTTGTTATTTTGTGTGTCTGCAGCTGTTCTGTTTGCAGAGATGTAAAACAAGCACGGAGATGCAGATAGACTGTAATCATGTGCAGGTACACAGCTGTGGTGTGGGAGAGGTGGGATGCTTCCACTCACGTGGGCCCTTTGTCCTGAGATGAATGGAAACGGTGTGGTTTACTGTGGATTGTGGGCTGAGTGACAAACGTCTTCTTGTCCCTCTCGTTGTCCCTCAGGTGTGGTTTCAGAACGCTCGGGCCAAACTCCGCCGTTCCCTTCTCTCCGATGACTCTCAGGTCAACTCGCCCTCTGCTCTTCCGAGAGCTGCCACCATGGCAACCAGTCCCTCATCCCCGACCTGCTCCCCGCCGGACCGATCGCAGCCTTTTCCCACCAGCACCATCGACCAGCTGCAGCTGTCCCTGCTCACCTCCCCGCTCAGCGAGCAGGTCATCAGCCACCCCTCCCAGGAGCTGCTGCAAAGCCCCGACTTCTTCCCGGACTACGACTCCCAGAGCGCACCGGGGTGCATGTCCACCCTGGAGGTCCACGGTGACTTTGGGGAGGCAGGAGGTGGAGAAGTTAGCGCTGATGCTTTTGGTCCACATTACTGTTAGTCAGTGAAAACACAGTAAATACATGTAGACGGCGTTCAAACTGTGACGAGCTGTCGGATTTGTGAGGTTGATAATAAATATATTGTTAAAATCCAGCTTTCATGTTTTTCCTGTGACGTGTCGAGTTGTTTGTCTGTTTAGCATGAACCTAAGAGCTTGTTGAGTTTCATGCTCTGCTCTCACTGACGAGAGGCTCATGGTAGGAACAGGACACCACCATGACCTCGCCTGTATGATCTGAAACGGCATATTTCATTTTTACCATTCGTTGGCATCACATCCTGATCACATTCACTGTTTTTCTAATGAACGATCGACTTCCTCGTGTTCCTCGAACTACTTAACGAGTGCATGTGATGGAAACAGTGACAGACTTTCTCCTTTCAATCATTAAAAGGCCGGAGGTGAAGCATTTTTCTCAGAAATCAATTCTCAGCAGATCTGTGGTCACATAATTGGCAGTAATTTGAGCGCAGCATCATTCGGTCTGAGGTCTGGATCCGTCACAGAGACGATTCCTCATCATGAATGACATTCTTTCAGGTGTGTCTGTGTTTCCCCAGCGAGCTGACATTCATAACGAGCGGCGGTATAAGGAAGGAATCCCTCGCCGTCCTCAGAAATGTCCTAATGAGTCACCCTCAACAATCAAACGGCGATAATTGCCATGACTCGCTGGGCCTCTGTGATGAAGTGGGTCATCGTTTCTCAGAAGAAAGTATGAAGGTTATCGTGGTCGGCGCTCGCCTTCTCATGCGTCACAGGGCCGAGTGACCAATGGGCGACGGCGGGGCGGCAGAGGAGAGCGGGCAGTTTTTAAAAAGGTCAGATGTGGAGATTCTTCGAGGAGATAGAGCAGGTCATCGCACACGGAGCAAGGTAAGAGACGGCTGCAGGTTTCTGCTGTGTGTCTTCTTCGTTGGTGTTTTCAGTGAATTATTTCCAGATTAATTCGAGAAACAGCGTTTCAGTCAGTTTAGAACTTTTCATGCAGGTTACTGAAATATTAGAAATATATCAAAACTATTAAAACCAAAGGTTGGAGTTTATCTCAGACACAAACTGAGCTGTGAGCGAGATCTCTCTCTACTGTGAGCTCACCATGGTATGTTGAAGGCTTTTATTGTGAAAGACAAACAGGAAGAAGCCTTTTTCACATGTGCAAATATAGTTACTTTGTTACTGTACTTAAGTAGAATTTTCAGGTATCTGAACTTTAATTGAGTACTTTTTTCTGGCTACTTTTTACTTTTACTCCCTACGTTTTTTAAACAAAATGTATTTTCTACTGCTGATGTTTTACGTATCAAACTGAATTGAGCCTAAACAGAAACACATGAGAGGAAATCCTGTTTGTTTGTTAATCACCAGGTAAGATGAGATGAACGAGGAACAGCTGTGGGCCACAGTCAGGGGTTAAAGTTTTTATTTTTCCATATTTAACCACTGCTGGTACTTCAGCATCCAGCTCGCTCTACAGAAGGGGAGTGACGTTTTTAAAGTGTCAGGTAATTTGAAAGGCAGCGTTTCTATGAGCTCAACAAACATCAGCAAACACACAAACTGTGTGTTTGTCTCACAGTGTGCTGCAGCTGCTTATTTCAGGGGGAGAAAAGACAGGGAGCTTAGAGTTAAAGGAAGGATGCTCATGTTGCTAAATCTGTGTGACATGATGTTTTTCACAGAGTGAAAGCTGCTGCTGAACAAACTGAGTCACTTAAAACTGCAGGGTTAGTTTGCTGCACTGTGGTGGAGGTTACAGGCGGAGTCGGCGTCTACCATGTAAAACAGCTGCTGTTTTATCTTTTTCTCTGCTCGTGTTCTTTCATTACAATTAAAATTTAAACTGGTTTAAAGGTTTTATTTCCACTGATATTGTTTTTTTTACTTGAATACTGCAGTATAATCAGTACTTTGACTTATACTGCAGTATTTTTAACACTGGTATCTGTACTTCTACTTAAGTACTGAATATGTGTCTGCTGAAAAAATAAAACTCGTCAGCTTGAAGAAGTTTCTCTAAACGTTGTTTATCTCCGTACAAATATTCATTATTCTATCTGGTTACTGACAGCACTTCCTGTTTACTGGGCGGAGGCAGATTCAGGGTTTGTGTGTGTGATGAGACAAACTCAATAATAATGTTCACAGTTTTTTTCTTTTGGTTTTTACTTCAAATGCAGTATTTTTACCCTTTGTTTAATAATATTTCAGTTCCTCTCTCGACCGTTATCATCAGCTGATCAAAGCTAATAAACACAATAACCTGCTGATAAAAGTCTGTTTCTGTTTCCAGATGAGACTTTCTTTTCATCCTGGTGCCTCGCAGCTCGCCCTCCTCTCCTTCGCCCTCCTCTCCTCCATCCCACACCCCGTCACATCATACCCTTATCCTCCCACCGCCCTCCTGCCCACAGTGGGTAGATCTGAGCTGGAGTCCACCCTGCTGCACCTCCAGGCTGCTCTGGAAGAGCCGGGGAACGTCCGGAGTGAAGCCTGGGCCGAGTGGCCTCGAGACATCCAGCCAGGTGAGGAGGATGACCAGTCGTGGGAAGAAGCAGCTCTGCTGCAGGCCCAGAGAGGAGACCTGATGGCCCAGCCGTTGTCGCCCTTCCCTGGGGGTCACTCTCTGGAGAGAATGCACTACCAGGAGGGGGGAGAGGGGGAGGACGGGTGGAAGAGGAACGATGCTCTGACCTCCATTGCGGGAGGACTCCAAGCTGTCAGCCGTGAGAAGGGAGGGTTTGGTTTCCGTTTTGGGAGGAAAAGATGGACAGACGGGGAGTGGATGGAAGGAGGAGAGGGAGAACAGAGGAGGACAAGCGGAAGTGACGAGGACGGAGTCAACAGGGACAAGAGACGAGAGCGATGAAAGAAAGAAAGGCTGACACGCTTCAGAGGGGACTGCCAGATTACAGCACACATCATGAACTCTGTAAATGTGACACCTTTTAATTTCATTTTCAGAACAACATGGCACAAAAGTAAACACATAAACGTGGTAACCTGAGAAACGAGATTTTATCCTATGCTCTTGTTCTCCTTCTGAAACAATATGAAGGCTCATGTTACTGGATGTACAGAACAAGCGCGCAGCTCGTCGTGTCTAATCTGAAAGTGTAATATAAGCATGTGCACGGAGCTTCTGTCAGTGTGTGTGTTTGTTGGCTTGAACATGACTCATGAATAAAGAGCTGGGAGGTGCAGCTCTCGGCACAGCTGCAAAGGCTGGACGTTGTCTTGTTTTCACTCTATACTCTTCAGAAGCACCTTTACCTCAGGAACAACTGCACCAGCTCCTCCTGGGAGCAAAAAGGAAACAGCACCACAGAGTCCTCCTGCTCCAGCCACTCCCTCCAGGTGACATCACCTGCGCTTCATCTCCCGACGTCACATTTTCAGCTCCCTCCTCTGCTCTGACAGAGCTGCATGTTTGTCCCTTATTGACTCGTTTTTATCTTTACGTGATGACGTATGAATCCTGCCTCCAGGTACAAACTACCCTCTGTTTATTAAGGTTGTTGTGTTTTTAACTTGTTTTAATGTTTTGTATCTTGTTCTATTTAATCTGAACAAGCCCCTAAAAACAGTCAGTGATCCCTGTCGGCCTCTCACGGTTTTTATCATCACTGTTCATTTTAAAGCTCAGTTTTTAAACCCTTACGATGTAACTACA
Organism: Mchenga conophoros; assembly: GCF_057382185.1. Classification (NCBI taxonomy): domain Eukaryota; kingdom Metazoa; phylum Chordata; class Actinopteri; order Cichliformes; family Cichlidae; genus Mchenga; species Mchenga conophoros. The sequence continues at coordinate 2,146,879 of NC_140546.1, forward strand.
GCCCAGCAGCAGTATATGAATGACTAACCTCGTATTGTGGATGGATTATCTCAGTTGTTCTCCTGACTGAAGTTTGGTCCGTTTACAGCATCCTGCCATGCGATTACATTTGTCTCTAACCATCAGGAACCTTAACGTTAACTTTTAGTGGAAAAAAGTTAGCGTTCATCCTCCAGCTTCACTGTGCTAATGCTATGCTAACATAGCTGTGTCGCTAGCAATCACGTAGTACAGCGGTCCCCAACCCCCGGGCCTCGGACCGGTACCGGTCCGTGAGTCGTTTGGTACCGGGCCGCGAGAGCTGAGGCTCAGGTGTGAAATGTCTGGTTTTCAGCGTTATTTTGTTATTGTTTTGATCGTTTACTCTGTTTTCCTGGGTCTTTTCACGTGTGTTATGAATAAATCTTCTGTTTTTAGGTACCGGTACTAGTTTTACTCTGTTGTATTTATCCGCGACACCTTAAAGGCCGGTCCGTGAAAATATTGTCAGGCATAAACCGGTCCGTGGCGCAAAAAAGGTTGGAGACCGCTGACGTAGCACATCATTATATAGCATTATATAGAAACTAAAGTAAAATCTAAATTTAAAGTTAAAACAGACACAAGTAAGACAGACGTTGTGCAAGAGAGAAGTGCAAAATGCATCCATAAATATTAAGTTCAATGAATGACTGCAAACACAGCCAGCTCTGACTTAAAAAAAGATTTATTATCACTTTAAGTCTTTATTCTAAAAAATATTTTCCAAAATAACTCCGTGTGTAAAATATCTGTACTAGGGTAAAAAGCAACGACTAGAATGAAGTAGTGTCAAAGAAACGCGCCATTAAAATACCTCAGAAGATGTTCAGGACAGAAACTCATCGATTTCACTTTATTAGTTATAGAGAATAAAAATACAGAAGCATTAAAACTCTGTAACATTTGTTTTATGCTTCCTAAAATATATCTAAATATTTAACAATGGAACAAAAACACAACAGTAAAGTTATGTTTGTTTGTTTATTCATCATCACCTTTATTTATAAAGCACTTTAAAACAACCACAGCAGAATAACGAGTGACCTGCACACAGAACAAAAGTTGGTCCCAGAAATATTAACGTTCATTACATTTTTCAAATTAAAAGCATTAAATGTTAAACACCTGTCAGTCCTGCTTTTATTGACCTCGTCATTATTCATCATCACACAGTGAAAACACAAAGTCACATAGTCATACAGCAGATATTCCACCGATTTATTAAAACATGAAATCAGTGTCATAGTTGTGTTTCCTGTACTCTAACTGCTCACCCTCATGATGGCGTGACGGTTAGCGTTAATGATACCACAGTGACGGTCTGTATGTTAGAAACAAAGATGATTAACCCTGTGCCGTCTTTAGTTACCAGTTTAGAAAATACTGGCGGCAACGTCCTACATCACCTCGTTCTCGAGTTCTCGCAGCCACAAGTGTGCGCACACCTCGCCCACCCAACCGTGTGACGACACCGCGTCATCAGAATTTTACCGCTGTGGGTCAAAATGTGTAAACTTAAAGCACATATATTTTGTAGCATCATGTCAGACCAAACATGTTCTCAGGCTCTGAGCTGCTTTAAAAAACACTGACGTGCGACTTAAACTCTGATACTGCCCTGAGACGTGACGCGCACCGCAGCTTTAAAAACACCCATCCATCCACTTCAGGGTCGCTGGAGCCTCAGCTGCCATAGAGCGAAAGGCGGGGTAAACCCTGGACAGGTCACCAGCCTGTGGCAAGGCTGACACACAGAGACACACAACCATTCACACTCACGGGCAATGTAGGTTAATCAATTAAGCTATCCTTACAAACTGCATGTCCTTGGACGAACCCACACAAACACAGGGAGAACATGCAGACTTCATACAGAAACACTGCCTGAATTGAACTCAGGACCATTTTGTTGTGAGGCAACAGGGCCAAACACAATGCCACCGTGCCGCCAGCTTCAAAAACACACAAAACACAACAAAAGCAGAAAAATGCAGAAAAATCGCATTGAGGCTGTTGTTGTGATTTGGTGCCATATAAATCAAAATGAATTGAGTTGTATGACCTGCTCTGCCCCCCAACAGCAAACATGTGTTACAGGAATCATGTGATTAAAACACACATTATTATTACATTATTTTCACAGATTAACCCTTAAAGCTTTCTTTAAGCGTGTTTCAGTTCAACTCTTCACATCTTTTGGTTTCTGTCACTTCCTCAGCCGGTCCGTCACATTATTGCGTCCCCAGAAACACTGTGGTTGTGCTTGGTCTGCTTCTGCAGTGTTTTCTGTTTGCTTTTTTTGTTGTTGTTGAAGTTGGACCTCTCAGGGCCACCGTAGATTTGGCTGCAAGGGGCATTAACAATTCTTTAAACCCATCCATTGAATTAAATGGAATCCCATTTAATGCTGATCCACCTGTAAAGTGCAACAAATGTTTGTGTTGTTTCGGTAAATCTGGTCCCACCGAGTCTCGATGTGCTTCTGTGGAAGCTCTGATCTCCATCTGCAGGGATGAACGCAGCAGCGTTATTTTACATGCTCAGTTACTCATAACTAGCAAACCCCATTGATACAAACTTTAGCTCAATTTGAGCAGTGATGCGTCTCAGAGTCGGTTTGAGGTAAACAAAAAAAGGAAGTTTGAGTTAAAAGAAACAGCTGGAGGAACAGTTTGAAACTCATCAGGTTAACTGGTCAGTCTGGCGGCGTTCTCCTCCTCCTTTACAGGAGAGGTGAAGAAGAGCAGGGTGGAGTGGGTGGAGAAGAGTGTCACAGTGATGGCAGCACGAAGTTTAAAGACGGTGGTGAGACCTGCCACACCTCCAGGGGCATCAGTGCCTCTGGGTGTGGCAGCTGGCACATCTGGAAAAGCTCCATCAGTGCTGACAGGTAGGTAGCAGTTGGAGCATCCACCCAGACGATGTTTTCATGTTTCAGCAGGACGATGCTAAACTGCAGACTGCATCTACTCTTAGGAGAAAGTCCACCTGCAGTCCAGACCTCTGACCAGCTGTGAACATCTGGAACATCATGCAAGCAACAACAGCAGGAAGCAGAGTCAGGACAGCTGCTGTCCTCAGCTCAGAGGAGGCGACAGAGACGGTGATGGTGCTATTACTCACTCTGAGCCTCATTCACCAACATGTGCACATGAAACATAAATACACTGTGCAGAAAACAAGCACACACAAAACTCCGTGAAACATGCACACCGCCTCATTGTGTGCTTCATCTTATGAGCCTTCACTGTGACTCGTGCACGCTCGGAGGCAGATACACATCTGAGGGCAGAGAATCGACACGTGTAGGTAATAAAACATCTGAGAACGATGAGAGAGAAACTCACTGTTACTCCTGACGAACATCGTTCAACTCCTGCGACTCTGGTGTATCTGCGCTGCTCCTGCCTGCGAGCACAGACAGACAGCAAGTATTAAAACTCATCTGCTGTGTTTCTGCATGCATGCAGAGAAACACACACACACACACACAGAGTGGGTAAAGTCAGATGCTTTTGTTTGATGGTCTGATTCTTGGTGCCATCGCCACACTTAAAATCACCCGGTGCTGACACACGGGCTGTTCGTTCTTACCATTATTGCGTCTTTTACGTAGGACCAGCAGAATCACGCCTACACCGATGAGCACGAGCAGGAGTGCTGCCACCAGACCAGTGACAGCAGATCCATCGCCATCAGGAACAGGTAACAGGCTGAGCTCTAAACACACAAAACAAGAACATTACTTCACCTTTGGTTCATTTTCAGTTGTGCTGCTGTGAAAATCAGCTGTGCAGGTGAGGAACATGTGACCCTTAAAGCTGAACACAGCAGCTTCTAAACAGACTAGCAGCACTGCTCTCTCTGCTGATGACTACACTGAGGGAAACAGCGCCCCCTGTGGATGTCAGGTAGCACACGGTATTACACTGCTGTGTTACTGATGCATAAACTGACCAATCAGATGACAGGACAGGAAGAAACCTACACAGTGAACAGCAGAGTCTGTTTGTGTCTCCAGTTAAAAGAACATTTTTACAACCATGACAGTTTCTTACCCCAGCTCTTAGAAATTCTCACACCGGTCGCTTCGTGAAAAACCTCGCAGCTGTATGTAGCCGGGTCAGACTTTAAAACCTCCACGTACTCTCTCCTCTGGAACGTGTCGTCGTCATTGGGGAGAAGTCCTGAGCTCTTCAGGCCGTCGTCTGCAGTCAGAACACGTTCGTTCCTCCTGATCGTCACTGTGACGTCTTTGGGGTAGAAGCCCGTGGCGAGGCAGGTGAGGACGATGTTTGTCTGCACTCTGGAGTTCTTTGCAAACACGTGCAGATCAGGTGGAGCTGGATGGAGGAAATGGAAAGTGATAAGTGCGTTGGTTTGATGTTTATGTGGCGTCTGGCACACTGTGTGAGACGAGGCAGACGTGGTGAGGCTCTAGTTTGATGGTTTTTGTGTGTTTTGGTTCAATTTGTCTCAAAGGTGCGTGAAAGAGACTCGGTGACAGTGGAATAATCCATCAGTGAAGGCGCTTCTATGAAACTGACCAAGAACACAATAATTATGTGAGGTCATATTACCACAACTAATTCTAAAAAGTCTATTAACAATGTTTAAAAATAAATAAATGATAATATTATTTTTATTTATGACAAACATACATTTCTTTTTGAGCTGCTGTTGTCCATAATTCACAAACTTGCTCAGCCAATCGATGCACTCGTTCTCCAGGTATCCCTTGGTGTACTCTTTCAGCACCTGGACATTGTCCCACTTCATCTTGGTGGCTTCTGCCTCGGGAGTCGGAGCGACCCAGACTCCGCTTCTATCATCGAAGGACAGGAAGTCATCTCCATCGTAGCTGTACATGTCCACGCCTCGGACAAACCTGAGCGTGCCGTCAGGATTCGTTTCAGCCTCACAGCCGTGCATCCACTGAAGAACGTGAGGGTCTGAAGGACCAACAGTGACAGAAATGAACAAGATATCAGAAGAACAGAGATTCAGAGAGGACACCATGATGTGTGCGTCAGGATGAAAACGGAGCGACAACTTACTGCTTGAGTCATTCTGTCTCATTCGCTCCATCAGGATGCCGATGTTGACCTTGAACCACTGCTGCTTGCTCTTGCGGGACTGTGTGCCTTTATCCCAGTAATCAGCAGGTAAACGCTCTCTCATCCACTCCTGTTTGGGAACCTTTGCCTGAGTATCGCTGTCAAAGTAGTCGATCATCCTGTTGTCCAGCAAACCCATGGCTGTGAACTCGTGGATGCCCGGGAGGCCGACAGGTTTGGAGAACGCCGTGTAGATGTAATGGAGGGAGTGAGTGTCTGAAAGTCACAGAAGGAAATTTAATTAAACACAGGTGAGATGCATCAGCAGATCTCACTCATGTTTTTGAAATAGGCCTCTCTCTGGGTGCGTTTTATGAAACATAAAAGACTTATCCGTTCACCTCAGCAGTAGGAACAGAAGCCTTACTGTTTTAAAAACAACCTTTCCCACATGCTACACTCCATCATTAACCTCAGTGTGTGAAGAGGACTCTCCATTTACATGCACAAACTGGAGTCTATTAGATAGATATGATACAAACCACTGCAGCACAGTACCTGTAATACCTACAGCATGTTCTAATCGCTCTAATAGGATATTATGGTCGACAGTATCGAACGCTGCACTGAGGTCTAGCAGGACAAGCACAGAGATGAGTCCACTGTCAGAGGCCATAAGAAGATCATTTGTAACCTTCACTAAAGCTGTTTCTGTGCTGTGATGAGCTCTGAAACCTGACTGAAACTCTTCAAATAAACCTCTGCAGATGATCTGTTAGCTGTTTGACAACTACTCTTTCAAGGATGTTTGATATGAAAGGAAGGTTGGAGATTGGCCTATAATTAGCTAAGACTGCTGGGTCTAGAGATGCTTTTTGAGTAAAGGTTTAACTATCAGGTGATATGCAGGGTTAATGGTAAATGGCCTGTATTTGTATCGCGCTTTTACTAGTCCTTAGGACTACATCCAGTCATCCACCCATTCACACACTGATGGCAGCTACATTGTAGCCACAGCCACCCTGGGGCGCACTGACAGAGGCGAGGCTGCCGGGACACTGGCGCCACCGGGCCCTCTGACCACCACCAGTAGGCAACGGGTGCCCAAGGACACAACGAATGAGACTGTCCAAGCCGGGGATCGAACCGGCAACCTTCCGATTACAAGGCAAACTCCCAACTCTTGAGCAGAACTATGTATTTTATTTCTCTGTCACAGGCTGTAGCTTTGAAAGTTTACTCAATGTGGTTGAATTCGTTTTTTGTGTATATGCATGTCATCTGTTTGTGGTTAGACTGGCTCAGAGATGTGCATGGAGCTGCTGCTGGTTCAGCATGATTAGCACGCTTGGAAGCAGAAAGAGGTTTAATGATTGCAAATGCTTGTTTATGTATTTAAGAGACAGAAAGCTTGTCGTTAATTCATTTTATTAAATGTAACATAAATTGTTTAAAAGCTATTGATTTATGTCAATGTCACGATTTGACTTCATCAAAATAATTTTCTACATAGTAAAATGTGAACATTTCTGCACTTTCTGCTTAAATGTTAGAATGGCATTTGTTTGTGCGTCTTTATAGTTTTCACGGCGCCATATTGTCACAAACTGGTTTAAAGAGGGGAGAATAAAGTCGCATCAGTCGAAGCTCTCTGCGTTATGAGTGTGGCCACTACCAGCTCCACCACCATCATCAAGTTTGCTGACGACACCGTCGTGGTGGGCCTGATCTCTGATAACAACGAGACGGCCTACCTGAAGGAGATTAGGAATCTGGAGAACTGGTGCCAGAGGAACAACCTCCTTCTAAACGTCAGTAAGACAAAGGAGCTGATAGTGGACTTCAGCACTAAGCAGGAGAGGAACTACCAGACCCCCGTCATCAACGAGTGCCCAGTGGAGAGAGTGGACAGCTTCAAATACCTCGGAGTTCACATCACGCAGGACCTGTCATGGTCCTGTCACATCAACACCGTGGTGAAAAAGGCCCGACAGCGTCTCTACCACCTCAGACGCTTGAGAGACTTCCAACTGCCCTCCAAGGTGCTCAGGAACTTTTACTCGTGCACCATAGAGAGCATCCTGGCGGGAAACTAGGGCTGTTCGATATAACGATATATATCGGATGACGATATGAAAACGTCTATCGTTTCATTTTACGCTGTCGGTTGTTTCGTGGTGTCGCAAAATAAACTGTTTACGGCAATATTTTCTCATCGCTTTGATGGTCACTGTAGTGGCTGTATTAAATTCAAATTCAAATTTTATTTGTCACGTACACAGTCATACACAGTACGATATGTAGTGTACTTTCTTAAAGTTCTCTCTTCCTCTTATTTATTTATTTATTCTTTGAAAGTAAAACAGCGGGGAAGAGGGACGGGGCTAAAGGGCAAAAAAACAAAAACAACAAAATAAGCAGACAAAAAATCCATCTATCAATCACCTGGATCACCTGTTGAGAACATAATAAACAACATCACAATGATATATGGGAATATGACAGTAAATACTAAATGTTAAACATTATTGTGCAGCACATAAGATCAACAGAACACAGTGTGCTTTGAGGTAGGAGCCAAAAAGGGTGTAGTTTGTGGGTGTGACCACCCATGTGTACACCTGTGAGCATGGACGCGCTTGTTTTTAAAAGGTTCCGCCAAGGAGTGAGCCGGTGTGTACCTGGACGCCCATCCCCGGACACAAAGAACCACCAACGCACCGATGTCTGAGGGAGTCCGCCACTGGCAGGGGAAGTGGTGGTAGGGGGAGATAGGCCTCCAAACCTTGGAGGGCCTGAGATGTCCCCAGAGAGGTGGCGCCTGACACCCAACCTGACATATAGACACAGACATACAGGCACACACAGATACAAACATCCATTCCCACCCTCATGCTCTCATATGCACTCACTCCACACTCAACCAACGTGGAGACAGACATAAAGAGACGCTGTACACACAATCACACTCCCCAAGCGTACTCTACAAACCGGGTCTAGGTACCCTTGCCCCTGGAGGGGGGAAATGCACCCAGACCCAGGTGGTGTTACCCTTTTCCCTGCGGTGGGGGGAGGCAGACCGCCCTGACTCCGCAGCAGCAGGAAGGCTCCACACTCCAGACCGCAGTCGGACGGCCAACTCCTCCTCCTAGCCCCCCTGCTCCAGCAGGTCGCAGAGAATGGGGGTGGGAGAAGACTCCAAACCTCCCTCCACCCGCTCATTGTAGTGTTGATGCATGTGTGTTCTAAGGTGCATTTAAAACCCAGGAGGGCATGGAGCTACCTGCCAGAGAGCAGCAGGTAAGCGCATAGTCCCTCCTGCTGGCCCTCAATGTCTACATGTATTTAAAATTGGCACCCTGGTGACACACGGTCTTTCTCTTATATTTAATATAACCACACTACGGACGGACAAGCGCCTGTTTTTATGTGTTGTCAAAATAAACGGAATCACATGAAAGAGTATGCAGAGTTTATGGATGAGAAGCAAAAAAGAGCCGCCAGGTGCTAAAAAATAAACCTTAGACTCAAACGTTAGAACAGGCTTTTCCCCGCAGCACGCCGTGTAATAAATACTCACAAAGAAAACGGCGGCCGTTACAACTTATGTCTAAAAATGTATCGTTTCATGCATCGGTTAAAACACTCCAGGTACACGACGCCCAGCTGGAAACATTTCAGCAACACGAGTTTCACAGAATTTACAGAAAATGTTACATTTTTGTGATTTATATCGTTATCGGACGATAGATGTTTTATATCGGGAGATGAGATTTTGGTCATATTGCACAGCCCTACGGGAAACATCTTAACCTGGTTCAGGAACAGCACCATGCAGGACAGACGAGCTCTACAGAGGGTTGTGCGGTCAGCTGAGCGCACCATCCGCTCCGAGCTCCCTGACCTGCACTCAATCTACAGCAGGCGGTGCTGGACCAAGGCCAGGAAGATGGTGAAGGACCTCAGCCATCCCAACAACAGACTGTTCTCTCTGTTGAGGTCAGGAAAGCGATCCGGCTCCCTAAAGACCAACACAGAGAGACTGAGGAGGAGATTCTTCCCGCAGGCGATACGGTCTCTCAATCACACCACCACACAGTACTGACCCACACATATGGTTCTTACACACACACTGGACTTTCTGGACATTGTTTACACCAGTAGCTGCTGCACAACTACACTGCGTGGTCATCTAATCGGATCACTTTATCACAAGTCACTTAAATAAATCACTTTAAGCATATTTGCACTGCACAAGACACTTACACATGTGGATTACACAACCCTGCACATTATATTTATTCATACCATTTATTACTCGTACAGCTGCTCTTATTGTTCTATGTTTCTTCATATATTCTTATATATTTCTATATTGTGTATTTTTTTGTACAGTTATTTTATTTTTAACTTTAATTTTTATATTTTATTTTATTCCTTCCTAGTTAAATTGACCCTTTATTTTAATTTTCATATTTATTTCCTCTCCTGTCGTCTTTTATTTTAGGTCACGAGCAGTTGTGTAAGCATTTCACTGCATATCGTACTGTGTATGACTGTGTATGTGACAAATAAAGTTTGAATTTGAATTTGAAATCTTCCTGCTCACTTCAATCCAAACTCTCATCGTCAAGCATTAGTTACCATGGTGACGGAGCAGGTCAAACGAGGCGCTTTAGTGAAAACTGTGACTGAGCTCAGCGTCAGTGGTTGATTATTAACCTTTATAGAGCAGCGCTCACACCACATCCTCACACTGATCACAGATCAGTTAGAAAAGTAGAGACAAACTAACAGCAGAGCATCGTCTCGGTGCTTTTAAAGCTTTAAACGTCACGTTTCTGTGAACCAGGATGTGTGAACCAGACCTTCAGACAGCTGCTTCAGGTGGAGCAGTGAGGTGGTGCCACCACACAGAGTGGTGTCTGAGGCAAAGCGGGTGTCATGTTACTGCTACACAAACTGACACCTCTCTGACCTGTGCACGATCCTGAGTCTGCTCTCTCTCTTTGTTTAAGCCTCTTTAGAAACCGACACTTCTCATTAAACCGTTGGTGATTTCCTTTTTCACGTTTCCTGCCAGCGAGGCGACAAAACTGCAGCTGTGAAGGTACCGATACTGATCAGCCTTCATCTGTATTTTACTCAGACTGTGTGTGTGTGTGTGTGTGTGTGTGTGTGTGTGTGTGTGTGTGTGTGTGTGTGTTCCTCTTGTAGAGAACAGATGTTGAATCCAGCAGTGACAGCTGTTCTTCAGAGTGTAGAAAGCTGACTGCGTGGGCTCGTTTTCTGTGCACATGATATTTTTCAAAGACTTCCTTATCTATTTTTATTTTGAGCTGCTAGTTTTCATGTTTTCTTGGGTAAAGTTGAATCAGTATCAAGTATCAATCTCAAGTCACTCTGAGTTTGTATTTCAAAATAATTGCACTTTGAAATTGTACAGAATTTCAAGAGGCTCTTATTTTGAAATCCAAACTCAGGCTGAGCTGATATGGAGCCAAAAACTGTTTCTGTGTTTTCTGTGTAATGTTTTCACTTATGTTGGTAAAAAGACTCCATTTTAAAGGATATATGAAAGTCACTTTGCCAAAAGCTGACTGCAGCTTCGACTTTGTGACAGGAATGTTGTTTGTGGCTCACAGTGACCGGATATCATGATGAGGGAAACAGCTGACATGTTTACAGCAGTTTAAATAGGAGGGTCAGAACAGCGGTAGCACTGAGTCACTGTCGGTCTGTTTCATCTGTTTCTGCTTAACGTGGACTTTATGTGTTGCTCAGTATTTTGTAGTTTGCCACCTTTACCGTGACACAGTATAAACACGCAGGCTGTGCGCTGTGAAATATTCACGGGTTATTTCACTTGTTTCTACCTCACCGCTCAGAGGAACCGCGTGGGAGTGGGACCCCGCTTTGTTCACGACGCTCAGTCGGGAAATAACGTGAAAATTCAAGATGAACTGACGTCACGAGCGCGGCCGCCGTTACCGTGACGTCATTTCTAGATGTTGGCGTTAAAGTTTGAAGTTACTTCCTCGTCTCTGTATCGATGAGGATGAAAATTCATCTGATCCGGACTTTATCGATGAACAGATCGATAAAAGTAAATAAAATAAAGGCGCGAAACCAAACGGACGTGTCTGTGCGCGTGCAGCTGATGCTGAATGAGTTTCCGTTAACCACGTGTTACCACGCGCACAAAGACTAACCGCTGCTTCTCCACGGTAACCGTCACACGTGCGTAGACTCTGTCCGCCGCCCTCCGGCTCGGTGCCAGTATTTGTCAAAAACTGCTCGTATTTAAACTGCTATAAGTAAGTTGTTGGGCTATAATATGTGAAACATGTCAAATGCTTCCCTCGTGGATGACACAAAGTCATCTTGAGCCACAAACAACATTCGTGTAACAAGCTAGATCAGTTTTTGGCAGCGACTTTAACATAACCTTTATTTATGCAGTTAAACAAATCTCATTAACATCAAACATGTCTTTTGTCAGAGTAAGCTGGCCAACAGCAGCAGAACTGGGAGCAAATATTACGATAGTTCTGTAAAAAGATTGTAAGTGGGGATAAAGGACTGGTTGGTGTCAGTACAATAACACAGAGTTGTGAAGATACTTGAAAAACAGATATTTTTTAAATTCTATATTTAACCTCTTTGTAAAGGCTGTTCAGCGAAGTCTGTTCACCAACATGCGTAAAGATATTACACATAAAAATACACAGAAACATTGGACATCCGGGCTCTCGTTGGCTGAGCACGTAACTCAGGCTCGTGCCCGGCTCAGGTTCACTCTCTTTGTTTCTCAATAAAAGAGCGACCCACAGACACGCGGGACTAACGGCACAGCCTGTGTTAGAAACGGGGACTCACCGGCGCTCTCCGTTAGTCCTGGAGCCCACAGCAGCAGAAAAGCCACGATGAACATTTTAAATCCCTTTAAAGCCTCGGCTCCCCGATCACACCGAGTTCATCCGAGTTCACGCTGCGTGTCCGACAGAGAGATGCTCTGAATGAGGCAGCGCTCAGAGTCACACAGCCCACGGGGGAAAGTACCCTCTACACCACGTGAATATAACTGAAAGATGAGTTATGTGTGGAAGTTGCTGAGTAAAAGTAACCTTTGATGTGAAACCCTGTGTATTTATAGCACATTTAAAACAACAGAAGATTATTTTTTACGTAATTTAAATTAAATAACTGTGGTTCAAAGAAACTGTTTGTGAAATATCTTTTTATTATTGTTTATGACATTTTAAAATCTTCTGTCCAGGTCTGATCTCAGGTTGCTTCTATTTCTGTGGATTTCTGGTAGAGGTTTATTATATTTGATGCAAAGCCATCTGATGACTAAAGTATCATTTTAACCACACTCAGTAAGCCCGGGTCAGGATGGAGTGAGGGAGCCAGGCAGACCGGGTTGAACCCGTGGAGGTGGAGTCACACTTCCTGCTGTCAGGAGAGGAGGTGGAGGAGGGCCACGTGGCGAGAGCTGGGAGGACAACATCCGGGTTTGAGGAGCCTGAGAAGGAGCAAAGTCCCCCGTGGATGAACAGTGTCGTGCACGCCTGGACTCTGAAGTCGTGGCTTTGGTTTCCCAGCTGTGAAACACGACCTGTGAGGATCGTCCTCCCGTGACGGCCGTGGTGCAGAGGGCTTTATTACTTTGGCCTCCATCAGAGACATCCAGATCATTCCTTCCTCTGATGCTCTGCCTGATCTTGGAGAATCTGACTCGACTTATTTCTGACAGTGATCGCCCACTGTGCCATGCTGTAGCTTAGCATGTGAGCATCTCTCTGACCCCGGACGCGTGGATCATATAAGACTGTATGTAATTCTTAACTGTGTGTATTTTGTGCAACACCAAGAAAGAACAAATAAGAAAAACACTGACACAACATCTACAGTGTGCACGTGCTGAAGCTCGGCGCTCCAACAGCGACGCTTCAGAAAGAGCTCAGTGTTTGTAAATCTGCTGAGCTACACGTGTTTAAACAGGGTTTTAACAGGAAGCTGCGACGTTTGGTGCATAAGAACAAATCTTTATTTATAAAATACTTTAAAACAACCACAGCTGATACATTGGAACTAAATAAAAAAAGTTACATACGATATAAATAAAAGCCAAATCATAAAAAGAATAAAATAATTAATTAAATAATTAATTTAATCAATTATTTTCGTAAATGCAACGATAGAAAAGGCCCCGCCCCCTCTGAGCTTCCTCCTGATCTTCCAGGAGCTGCTGGTCAGCTGACCTGAGCGGCCAGCAGGGTGTGTGAGGATGAAGACGCTCAGAGAGGTGGGCGAGACTGAAGGCGTTTAAAAACAAACATGAGAATTTTAAAATGAGCTCTGAAGGACACAGGCAGCCGTGAGGCCAGCACATGTGCTCAGCTGCAGGCGCCAGAGCAGCGACTGACTGACCCAAACACCGGGAGAGTTACAGTCGTCCACACGGAAGAAATAAAAGCATGGATCGCTGTTTCCAAGTGCTGCCAAAGAGAAGATTTCACTGCTGCCAGTCGCCTTACATTCTAAAAACTGGACCACTGCTCTGATTTTAGTCCAATTTAAAACCAAAGTCAGTAACAAAGGTCTAAAATAAACTTCCAGGAGTCCCAAATCTACAGAGGAGGACTCACAGGGACCACTGGGTCCAAACACCAGCACCTCTGTCTTCACTTAAATTTAAAAAGTTGAAAGCGAAACGAGCTTTAACGTCAGAGAGAGGTTTTATGGAGACGCCATCCTTCTGCTCTTCTAAGGAGGAACCCAGAGGCCGTAAATACAGTAAAACAGCAGTGGACACAGATCCTAACGGCTCCTGTGTTCTCGGGGATCATGGAAGTAACACATAAACCCAACAGGACTGTACACAACACATGCAAGCAGCTTTTACATAAAAGACTGTAACACATTTTAAACACAGCTGTCCTGTGTCACAGCCAGGATCATTTTCAACACTTTGAACAATGAAGGAAGAGATTTCAGGATGACCGATGTCTTACAGCAGATATTTCACTGATTGATCAAAAGATTGAATCAGTTTCATCACGAGGAGAGAAACACATTAAATATAAAGAAGATAATCTTATTACATAACAAATAAATTGTGTTAAGAATCAAATTATGATACAAAAAAGACTAAATTAAGGTGCATAAAGAAAGTTGATGAGCATTGCTGGTCCATGAACGCGTGTTCAGCTTGTGACGACTCGTCTGCTGCTCTTCAGCTGTTTGTCAGCTTCAGTCTGAACATTAGAAAAAACAATTTAACACAATTAAATGTGTTTAATTGGCAGCCTGTTACTGTGGCACACGGACGGACTGAATACACTTCATGACGAGCCTGTTGTGACCCTGCTGCTAGCATTAGCCGCTAACAGTTCTGCTGAGTTTCCAGGTGGGATTTAAATCTGGTTCTTGTGAGCGTCGTAGATTAAAAGTGCTCGTTACTGTCTGAAAACAGAACTTTTTCAAATGTTTAATCATCATGTTTCTGCCCCAAACACCCAAACCAGCACTGACAGATATACTGACAGAGTACCACGCCTCCTTTTCACGATTCTTTATTTCTGATGGCAAATCCATTGTAATGAGGAAACAGTCCAGAGGCTACTGTGGCACATAAAATCTATTCTTAAATAATGAATTTAAAATAATAAATATTTTTAAAATACTTCCTCCCACCTGGTTTGACACTGAAACTTGATGAGTGATCAGGCTCTGAGCTGTGAACAGTTCCTCTGACCCATCTTCTTTAAAAGCATTTTGTCACATTTATATGACGATCAAGCAGATTTAGCATCTATTTTATTCCCGCTGCTGCACAAACCTGCTGTAAGAGTTTGCTTTGAGTCAACATGTATTTACAAAGCACCTTTAAAAATGATCCCACTTTCTTACCGTCTTAGAGCAGGCTCATTTAAATGTCCCTGTGATGGAGGTTCGGCTTAAAGGGGCAGGAACACTTTTTAAAAGCCATGTGTTGGATTCAGTGGAGTCACATGACTCTGGCTGTTAGCTCCAACAGCTGTGAGGATGAAAGAAAAATTAGTTTATATGCTCAGGTACTCAGAACACATCAGTGTCTGCCTGCTCTGGCATCTTCACGCAGTCTCTTTGATGAATCCTTTTACATCCAAGTTTAAAGTGTGAATACAATCAGAATGCAATGATTACAATGCAACACACTCCTGCTATAAACCAGGAGTCGATTTATACAAACACAACTTACTAACATGAGCTTTAGACCTGCTAATCATTTTCAAACCAAACTTTGGTGTCTAACAGAGATTTGAGTTGACAGCAGATAAACGTTGTCTTCAGACTGACAGATGAGGAAACTCTAAGGTTGCTCATCAGGCCCCTCTTCTGTGGAACCAGCTTCCAGTTTGGATTCAGGAGACAGACACTATCTCTACTTTCAAGATTAGGCTTCAAACTTTCCTTTTTGCTAAAGCATATAGTTAGGGCTGGACCAGGTGACCCTGAATCCTCAGTTATGCTGCAATAGACGTAGGCTGCCAGGGATTCCCATGATGCATTGAGTTTTTCATTCCAACTTTCGCCAAAGTGACGCTCCATAAATTATTGTAGAGTCTTTATTACAACATAAAGCACCTTGAGGCGACTGCTGTGATTTGCCAGTATATAAAAACTAACCTGAACTAAACTGTATTAAACACAGGCGTGTGAGTATGAACAGTTAGCAACGAGGTACAGTTGTTACCCAGTACACCAGGCCTTACCATTTGTCGTGTTTTTTATACAGAACCAGGAGAACCACAGCGACACCGACGACCACGAGCGGGACGACCACAGCAGCGACGGGGATGTGAACTGAGCTTCCTTCTGAGTCTGGGAGCAGACGATCGTCTGAAACACACAACACTGTGTTTGTTACTGTGACACAAATCATGAAATCAGCTGTGCAGGTGAGGAACATGTGACCCTTAAACTGAACAGAGCAGCTTCTAAACAGACTAACAGCACTGCTCTCTCTGCTGATGACTACACTGAGGGAAACAGCGCCCCCTGTGGATGTCAGGTGGTACACGGTACTACACTGCTGTGGTACTGAGGCAGGCCAGGCTGCATAAACTGACCAATCAGATGACAGGATGGTAGTGCCCAGCCTGTGACACCTGCGCGTGTTTTGTGTGTTAGTAAAGGAAACCATGGCTATAACTGGCTGTGTTATATCCACGTACAGCAGAAGGTTTCTTACCCCAGTCCTTCACAGCATGCTCATTGGTTAAAACCTCCACGTACTCTCTCCTCTGGAAGGTTTCATGGTGATTTGGAAGAAGTCCTGAGCTCTGCAGTCAGGACACGCCCACTCCTTCTGATCGTCACTGTGAGCTCTGCTGGGTGGAAGCCTGTGGCGAGGCAGGTCAGCACCACGTTTGTATCCACTGTGGAGGCCTTTGCAAACGTATAAACCTCAGGCACAGCTGGAGGAGAAGGATGTTATATGTTTGTAGACTTTCTGCCCAGTTTGACCCATTTAGCAGACGTCAGCCTGTTTAAGGCTCTGATATCTATTCTGTGTGACTTACAGCAGTTATGACATGGTCTGATTTTCTCACCCAATAAAGGAATATTTCATATATCAGTTGACTCTTCATTCTATCAGACACAGTTATCACAGCTCGTACATTTGCTTTTTACACATGTATGTAAGCATTGAGCCAAATTTAGTAATGCCAACATATTAAACGAACAATATTTGTCTCTTATATATGATACATCTGTATACACACTGTCAAAGGTACTCGTCTTTGAGTGAAGATTTAAGGTGATAGGACATATAAATAAATACAACTTGAATCTTTACTGAAGCTCAGTGTTTGACACAGAGTTCACTCACATGAATTTCACTCAAATGTGCTGCACCAGTGTACCTGCACATGTGATGTGACAATAAAAGTGATTTGATTTGCCTGCCCCCCTGGCAACACTTTGCTAGACCCGCCCCTGCACAGTTACCAGCTGTCAGCTACATAAAAAAGGATCCTGGTGTTATTTGTCTCTCAGAAACAGTTCATAACTTCAACTCATTCATGTCACCTAAAAGGTAAACCTGTTTCTCCATCACCTGTTCAGCTCTGATGGTTCAGTAAGGACATCTCCTGGTTTCATCTTCATGTTTCCCTCTCACCACATATCCAAACCGACATCATGACCAGCAGCTTTACAGCTGTGGCTCCAGCAAACATCAGCTGATACTAGAAATTAATATTAAATACATTCTAACAACAGCTGATCAAGCTTAAACGTGCTGCTGTTGTTTAGCGCGACATCCGCTGGTTTCCTCTTTCTGGCGCAAAGTGGGCGATAAACAAACAAGAGAGCCGATCAGCTGATCATTGATCAGTTTCATGATTGAAGTAGAAACAGGAGAGAGAGGGGAGAGAATGAGAGAAGAAGAGGCAGCTGTGCAGCAAAGACAGAATAACTCCAGCTTTGTGTCTTTTTCATTGTAGCTGAATTACGGGACAAACTGTTCCTTTTCACCTCAAAACGAAAATTTCTCTGAATACGAGACGATTCTGTCTTTTTACAGGATGGTTGGAAACTCTAATAATTAACCGTATGAACAAAATAAAGTTCAACATCAGTAACATAGCACCACCCAGCTGTATAGAAACTCCATCATGCTAGCTAGCACGCAGTATGAAAAAGTCAGCACAGCTAAAATAAACTCCACCTAAACCTGGTTCATATCTGACCCAGATGGACTGCAGGTCATAACTTCTTACCTGAAGTTCAGTTCACCTGACACTCTCGGACCGGCGGCCGCCTCGGGTCTCTCCTCCTGCCTCACCTTTTGAATCTGAATCTGTGGAAGCTCCGCGATGCCTCCACACGAAGTTCCAAGTCTATCTAAATCCCAGTAACGAGTAACGCGTTCCTGGTTTTGGCATAATGACTAGTTACCGTGCTCGTTACCACAATAATAATGTAGTTACTGTAACGCGTTACTTAATAACGCGTTAGTCCCAACACTGTTAGGGACATTCCCAAATATACCACAGGAAACCAGACTTGAAACTTTCCTGTAAGACACTAAACACGGCTCCATAAAAAGCCTCACTTCCTGTGCTTTTAAAACACAAGAAGCGGATCTCATTTGGACTCTGATCCTAACATCTGGATGCTTCAGTACGGGGAAATTAACAGTCTGAACTGACATGGACTCCCCTTTTTGAATTTACTAACATGCCTGACCTTCAGGGACTGATCAGTACTACTGTCTTCTGGTTTGTCTACAGATTTTACTAACTTATTTTTATTCTACTTTACTTTGTTTCACCTCCTAAATGTTTGTGTTAAATGGAACTGTTGAAGTGAATTTAACCGTGTACATCGTGGGGGCAGCGCTGGTTATGGTAGCTTTGTTTATCCTTTATTTACTGATTTTATCGTAAAATAGAACGAACAGCTGTGAAGCTTTACCAGATGTTAATGATCATATGTTCTTACTTTAAAACAGCGGTTCCCAAACTTTTTTTGCTACCCCCCCCCCCCCCCTTTGTTTTACAAGAAAAATGTTTGCCCGCGTGAACACGCGCACACGCACTCACAAACACATCCTCCAACACACCCGTATTTTGCTCCATTGCGGTTTATTTCACACCTCAAACATTTAAGCAATTAAGTTTATTTTAATTATTTAATGTTAATTTTAATTTTAAAATTACATTAATTAAAGTTAGTTTAACTAATTTAATTTAATTTAATTTTAAAATTAAATTAAATTTTAAAATTACATTAATTAAAGTTAGTTTAACTAATTAATTTAATTTAATTTAATTTTAAAATTAAATTAAATTTTAAAATTACATTAATTAAAGTTAGTTTAACTAATTAATTTAATTTAATTTAATTTTAAAATTAAATTAAATTTTAAAATTACATTAATTAAAGTTAGTTTAACTAATTAATTTAATTTAATTTAATTTAATTTTAAAATTAAATTAAATTTTAAAATTACATTAATTAAAGTTAGTTTAACTAATTAATTTAATTTAATTTAATTTTAAAATTAAATTAAATTTTAAAATTACATTAATTAAAGTTAGTTTAACTAATTAATTTAATTTAATTTAATTTAATTTTAAAATTAAATTAAATTTTAAAATTACATTAATTAAAGTTAGTTTAACTAATTAATTTAATTTAATTTAATTTTAAAATTAAATTAAATTTTAAAATTACATTAATTAAAGTTAGTTTAACTAATTAATTTAATTTTAAAATTTAATTTAATGTGAATTTTAATTAAATTAACATTTAAACAATTAAGCAAATACAAGTAATCTGCAAAACATTACAGGTAAGGAAATAAACTACTAACTCTTTTAGGCTATACGTCCACACCTACACTAGTACTTTTGAAAACGCAGCTGTTTCGTCCAAACGTAAACGACGTTTCGAATCATCAAAAACGGTCGAAAACCTTCATCAACACCTGGCTTTAAACATCTGTAGAGCTCTAACAGTGTTTTCAGTGGTTATCATGAAGTAAACTTTATTAAAAAGTCCTTATTTGTTTATTCATTGCAGATTTTAGTGATTAGAGTGTTTGTGGGTGACAAACATACAGAAGTGAAGGTCAGCAGCAGGATTCATATTACAGGATAAAAATAAAACTTTGGCAGCAGCTGCAAATTTCTCCACGCTGTGACGTCACCCCACTCTTCGGCGGCTCTAACCTTGTATCGTGTAATCTGCCCAGCAACCGCAGACTAGTTATCTGATTGGCTGCTGTCGGTCTGAAGAAGGCGGGTGTAAATGGAGGCAGCCAGTCGTCTGTAGCGCCCCCTACAGGCGGCAGCAATAATAATAATAATAATAATAATAATAATAATAATAATAATAATAGCAACCCGCGGGGACCGTGGGCTTGTTCTGAGCAGGTTTCTGTTTTTCTGAAGATTTTTGTCGCATCAAAATCATGAATTTCACAAAGACCTGGATCTTTTTGTTTCTGCCCTTCCTGTGGGTGAACGTGGGCCCGGCTGGAGGCGGTAAGTGGGCGGCATTGACAGACAGGAAGTGTGTGTTCGTTTAATCTCGCCCCCACCGACCTTAAATAAGAGCTTGATTCTGGGCTTTTCTGCACATCTGTGGCTGAAAGCTCGTCAGTGGACTGACTCACACTCAAAGTCTGGCTCTTATTCCTTCTGTTAATCGATCATCTGACTGTTTGAGCTTTTAGTCCATCTCATAATCCAGACTCCTGTTAGGACATATTGACCTTTAACCTTCATAAATAGATGGATCAGCCAGTTTATTCATCAGGTTTTAATCTCTTCACATAAACGGAAACCCGTTTAGAGGCCTGTCCCGTGTGTGTGTGTGTGTGTGTGTGTGTGTGTGTGAGTTGGTTGACATATAATAACTCATCAGCCGATTCTTCTTCATCTTTTGGTTTAATATTTGTTGTTAGTGTTACAGAATGATCCCATAGACACACACACACACATATGGAAACACTTGTTATGAACATCTGGGGTCCATACAGATGTTTCTGTTTTCCAACATATTTAAGGAAACAAAAAAAGTTAAGTTATCTCAAAGTCTTTCAGTTCTTCCTCCTGTGAACATGAGTCCAGCTGTTGTGGGTGAACATCATTTAATTGGCTCATTCTTGTGTTACATCAGTACACACTGTCTGTCCTATGATTTTAATATTAAAAAAAATAAAATGCCCATTTGTTTCAGAATTATGAGTCACTAAAAGTAATTATTATTAAATGTTATTAGATTATAGCTACTGATTTATTTTTTTATGTAGTCACAAACCCCGCCCATCAGAAGCGTCCGTTTCCTTGGATGAGTTTGTTTGTGTTACTTCAGCATTTCTTACAGTTTAACAAGTCCCCACGAACCCCCGTGAGTCCGACACGTGTTTAATGTGCGCAGATGAAATGTTTTCGAGAGAACAGCTCGATCAGCTGACGCAAACTGCTGCAACGAGGAAATAAAACACGGAGCAGGAACCAGGAAGCCCTGCGACACATTCACTGATCTAAGCTTAAACGTGTAAATACTTTCATCAGGCACGGCTGGTTAAGTCTTTAATCCGCACAGGGTCAAATCTGAAAAGTGATCATTTTAGTTTAAAAGGTTTAAACTATTCTAAAGAACCACAAACACGTGAAACACGCACAGATTATTATTTTTTTAATTAATCTTTTTCCAGGGTAGACTTTGAGTAAAAAGTGAATCCTGTTTCTCTGAGCTGAGTTTTTCAGACTGATCAGTGAGCGCTGAGGTGAAGATGTCCGTGTTATCGGTCCTTCAGGTCCTGGTGGTCTGGGCTGCGTTAAAAAACTCAGCTCGGCTTCTTAAGTTTGTGAAATCCTTCCAGTCGGGGACATTTGGGGTCTTTTCAACCACTCAAACCGGAAGCTTCTGTCTCTGTGATTAAATAAATAAATGCAGTTTGTGGGACAGTTTGAGCTCCGTTGGTTCTACCTGCTCTCTCACCTTTGTCAGTTACGTAAACACAAAGCAGGCCAGCAGGTGGGCGTGACTTGAAGGCGTCTGTGGTTTACGAGCGGCAGTGAATGCAGCAGTGAGCAGACACAGTCAGGAAATAGAGACGATCACTTCAGGAAGGACGCGTCCGACCGAAAAGCGGATAAATCTGAGACTTTTACCGAGCAGAGGCTCTGATTCGGAGTCACGATGATCTTGTTCGCGGTGGTGGTCCTTCTGGGGACGGCGCTGACCGTAAACTGCGGTGAGTTTGCGCTTTTTTTACCGACGCTAGCGGAGCGGGTCCAAACCGAAAGTAAAAACGGACTGTGACGTCGCAGAAAAACAAAAGTTCAGACGACGATTTTAGTTTAATTTATCGGTATTAAACGGAGATTTCTGAGTGTTTCGGTGCCGTGGCGTGACTCTGTGCACCAGGTGTGTGAAAGTGGGAAATAAGAAAGCGCTTTAATCCTCCCAGGAGTTTCTCAAGTTCAGCTGCTGCCGCGGGTCTGCTGAGGCCCACAGAGAAACACTTACAGACACAAATACTGAACATTTTATGGATTTAAGTTTTTCATTTAAATTCTTGGCTGTGTTTTAAGATCAGACAGTTTCGTATAAACTGCTGAGTTCAAAACCTGAAAACTTCAAAGCTGACTGAAGATCACGGCTGTAAACTGTGTGTGTGTGTGTGTGTGTGTGTGTGTGTGTGTGAGTGTGTGTGTGTGTGTGTGAGTGTCTGTGTGTGTGTGTGTCTGTGCGTGTGTGTGTCTGTGCGTGTGTGTGTGTGTGTGTGCGTGCGTGCGCGCGCGCGCGCGCGCGTGTGTGTGTGTGTGTGTTAACCAGTGCGATAATACAGGTTAGAGTCCTCTGGTTTATAGCAGTGGACTTCGTGTTAGCGGTTGTGAATCTTGTCCTGACACTCGTCAGTTCTCAGTAAACAGGTAAGAACAGGTGTGTCGCTGTGAGCTGCTGAGCCGGACTGATCGCATCGTTATCATATCTGTGACGTGACGACCAGTCAGAAGCATCTCAGAGTTTACTGTAAACAACTTGTTTTCCTGCTTACCTGAGACAGGTGCGAGATCTGAAAATCTTTGATTGAATTAGTAACATTTCCCCACATTCAGTGAACGCACCTGAGACACTGCAGGGTTTTTTCCCACGCTGACAGAAACACGTCACTCGTGTCTCTTTACACTTCTCTGTCGGTTTGAGGTCAGAGCTGCTGATCAAAGCTGAAATCAAAGGTATAACTTTTAAATGAAACGGATTACTGCTGTGCTGATGTTGTTTCAGGTCTGTGAGGTGACGTTTTTGACGTTTACACAGGAATGTTACGATGATCTCTTTACCAGGAGAACAGCTCATGCTGAGGAAAACTGTTTATTATTGTAACAAGTGATGATTCATTTTATTACATTTATTTATTTTTTACATTTAGTAATAAAATGTGACAATAATACTGATAGTTTCTCTCAGTCAAGTCTGCCTCACTAGTTTCCTTTGTTCATTATTTTGATAAGTTTTAAATTCAGTTTAGTTTTTAAAGTTTAAACATATTTTCTTAGAGTTTTTATTACTTTTGATGTTATTGTGGGTGTTATTAATAATCAAAGGAGCTTGCAAAGAAAAGCGTCTGGACTTCTTTAAGTTACTTGAAGACGTTTCACCTCTCATCCGAGAAGCTTCTTCAGTCTTCAGTTCTAAGGTCAAATGGTGGAGAGTCCCAGATATAAACCTAGTGGGAGTTTCCCCCCACAGAGGGACAAAAGGACCCCCTGATGATCCTCTAATCGCCTGAGCCAAGGTGTGAAACTGGGTGTGGGTCCCAATCAGCCAGGGTTTCAGGTGAGCTCAATGCAGCAGCTTCGGCAATGGAGACGCTGAACATGGTCCATTCGGACTCAATGTCCCCAATCTCCCTCGGATTACTGTTGAAGCCCTGCCAGAGGTGTGCGTTGAAGATCTCGCGGACTGGGGCCTCTGCTAGATGTTCCCAGCACACCCTCACTACGCGTTTAGGTGCACCAGGTCTGTCCAGCGTCCTCCCCCGCCATCTGATTCAACTCAGGTTGGTGGATTGTGTGATGTAAGAAGATATAAACAGATTGCAGTACCTGCAGCTGACTGATGGTGGCGCACACATTCTGCTGTGAGTGGACCGAAGCTGGCTCTGCAGTAACCAAACAGAGAGACTAAGAATAATATCTTTAATTTTTTAAATATTTTCAATAGTTTTGTAAGATTTTCTGTCAGTTTTCTTCAGGTTTAGTTCATTACTGTAACCTGACATAATGTTCTGTGACTGTCACCGGTTAACTTAAACATCCAGACTGGACTCTAGTTCTTGTTCTGTGTGGAATCATCGTTGTTGTTAGAGCTGTCTCTATTTTCTTTAACAACTGAATGAACAGCGTTTTCATATAGAAAATTTCCGTTCAGCAGAGAATTATCTAACTTTATTAGATTAGATAAAACTTTATTAATCCTTCCGGTGGGTTCCTCTGAGTAATTCAGTTTCCAGTAGCACCGACAGAAGTTGCACGTTACAGAGTTGGAATACCAAAACAAGGGGAGTGAGAGAGTATGGAAATAAGCATAAATATAGCATATATACATGTATACACATATGTAAATACAGAACATATAATGGGGATAAAGGGGAATACTAGTGAAATATAGTCAATTCAAAATTTATTTCTATAACGTGTATATACGTTTAAAAAAACAACAGTCGACCAAAGTGCTTCACAATCGGTTAAAAACAAGAGAAAACAATAGAGAAACAAATAGAGATCAATAAGAAGACAGTGAATTAACAATAAAAACATAAAACAGGCCTGAAGGTGCTCATGCTGAACTCGAATTAAAAGCCAAAGTAAAAAAGTGAGTTTTAAGATGCGATTGAAAAGATTAAATCGACTCTGAAGTACGAATCTCCTGTGGCAGATTATCCCAGAGTCTGGGTGCTGCTGCGAAGGCCCGATCTCCTCTGTGCTTCCATCGAGACCTTGGTCGTGCTGAGAGCATCTCGATTATCTCAGCGCTCTTTTGGGGTCATACATGTTGAGGAGTTCGTTTAAATAACTCGGCACCATTTTATTTAAAACTCTGGGCTGAGTGTAGATGTCACACATCTCATTGATGAGATCTAGACCGCCACAGTCCATTGCACATTTCAACTATTGTGAGTCTATTGCACAGTGATTGTTGCACAGTTGAATATAAAAAACACTGCAGCGTCGTTGCTCCCGCCCTCCTTCGTCCTCCTGTTTCCCCTCCAGCGAGGAGTTTGTTGGTCCGAGACTTTGAGAGGAGCAACCTGTCACTGAACAGACTCCTCTGGTTGTTTATGACCACATGCAGAGGATGTCCAGCATTGTCCATAATGTCCAGCAGCTTCTTTCTCCTCTTCTCTGCCACTGTCACCAGAGTGTCCAGCTTCATGCCCACCACAGTTAAAAACCAAACCACGTTTGTACCGAAACTCGTAAAACCGCATAAGTGTTTGTAAACGTGAGCTAACTGAAGGCCGAGCGAGAGGAGGAAGTGTTTTGCTCTGCCTTTAAACATCAGTCAGGTTTGTAGATCAGGTGCAGCGCACTGACGTCTACACATGGCCGAGAACAGAAACTGAAAACAGCTTCAGCTTTAGGCTGTGTCCCAATCCAGCGACCGCACGCTTCGGCGCACTACGTACGGTGCGTACTACAAGTACGAGAAGTGCGGAAGTGAGAGGCCTGTGAAATGGGACGGTGACAGTGTGTATACAGATGTATCATATATAAAAGACAAATATTGTTCGTTTACTATGTTGGCATTATTACGTTTGGCTAATTTGGCCATTTAAAATGTAGGAGCTGTGATAACTGTGTCTGATAGAATGAAGAGTCGACTGATATATGAAATATTCCTTTATTGGGTGAGAAAATCAGACCATGTCATAACTGCTGTAAGTCACACAGAATAGATATCAGAGCCTTAAACAGGCTGACGTCTGCTAAATGGGTCAAACTGGGCAGAAAGTCTACAAACACATAACATCCTTATAGAATATGATGTAACACTATAGATCAACTTAGCTCAGAATATATAAAGCATATAAACAGTTACAGCAATATGATGCAACAAACACAGCAGCTACTGATCCAAAATACTCAAAGCTTCATAGAACTGAAACCAACATTTATTTTAGCTCCATTCTGCTGCTGATACAGACTTTAGGTTTCTGAACATTAAACTTGTTGCTGCCTTTCATAGTGTGTAACTTGAAGGCCCTGAGTACTCTGAGTACTTTCTCCCACACTGGAAACACTGGGATGATCACATTATGTGAACATTACCTAATAAGACTGATTCAGCACAGACAGTTATGTTAAACTTTCCTAGCAGTCCTTCACAAACAGGGAACAGTCTGTCTATTCTCTCCATCTGTCAGCTGCTGCTGGCTCTTCCTCCTCCTCTTCCTCACACACTGCTGAGTTTGTCCTGGTGGATCATCAGGGCTGCAAAGCCTCACAGATGATGTGCAGCAGTGGGTCCCTCAGTCTGTCCTCACTCTGGACACTTGCAGTCGTCACACATGGAAATCAAATGTGTGATAAGCTGCAGGATTCAAACACAAGTGTAACTTATAAACACATGTTCATACTTTTATTCCACAATCAGAGAGAAAGAAACAGAGAGAGAGTGCAGGACAGACAGACAGGTGACAGTCTCAGGTGTACACACTGCTACACAACAGCACAGAGAAGCAGGATTTAGTGTTTGTGTTATTACGAGTGTAAACAAGAAGAGTTCCAGATGGTGCAGTGGACACATGTGTGACTGCTGTGATTAAAACATCTTTCTTTCAGCTTAACGAGTGAACCGTCAGCTCGTTCAAACACACGTTAAAGTGCGTTTGGCTCGACACCACCGAACAGAGGCAGCAATATAACACAGCTCACATTAACAGGGCAGTGGATCCTGCTTGTGCCGTGATGTTCAGGACTGCAAACCGAGCAGCATCAGTGACTTTCAGCTTGTTGTGTTTGTGGATATATGACTGACTTTAATTATCCATAAAATCATCAGATTCTCTGTCAGATTAAGGTCGACTCTATATATATGTAGAGCAGGGGTGCTCAATACGTCGATCGCAAAGGTAATATTGGTAGATCGCATGGCATTAAAAAAATAGATGCCAGCCTATCATCCATCCCGTCACTTGATTGATACAGGGAAGCCAGTCAGATGACATCAGATTTTTTCTGACGCTTAGGTCGCTGCGCATGCGCAAACAGCGGCGCGAAGTGTAGTAAAACTGACAAGCTAGTCAGCGAGTTAACTCCAATTTTTAGCTCTCGGTTTTTTCTCTTAAACCTGGCCGTCAGCAGCTACTGTCCGGACTATGCATCCCTGGCTGATTCAATTCAGTGCAAGTCATCAGAGTAAACTCAGGTAATGACAAAAAATTTACATAGTTAATTGTGTTGTGAAATATTGGATATTGCGGTTATGCATGTATATACATTGTAGATATAAAGAATCCTCAATATATTTATAAATAAGTATATGTTTTGGATTTTTGTAGTGGGTAGATCATTTTGACTTGGTCATTTTATAAGTAGCTCACATGCAGAAAAAGTGTGAGCACCCCTGATGTAGAGGCTTTAAAACCAAGTTAGTACAAACGTCACTAACGTCACATGACTTTGCCGACATGTGACCAACAGCAATGTTTTAATGTTCTTCGTTATTAAACATTTGCACATAAATAAGTGACACAATATTCAGTACTTACTTTTGACAGTTCACTCTTTGGCCGCTCCCTTCTGCCGTATTTTGCGGCAAAATTATCCACACCCACCGCCGCGCTATGAATTGTGGGATATATGGGACCATAAAGCGTGCACCGGACCACGATTGATATTTGGGGAAATGAACTGCGCATTTGGAGTATGCATTTAGTGTACACGTCGGATTGGGACAGCCGTCGCCGCGTCGCCGTGACGTAATAGGTCTCAAAACGTGTACTCCGGAGCGTGCGGTCGCTGGATTGGGACACAGCCTCTGGCTGAACGTTACAGATGGTCAGTAAGCAGCTGTTGTTACTTTAATTTTAATTATCAGGAAAACAACTTCAATGCACGTGTCTGGTCTGCTGCTGCTTCTCAGCTGTCACACATAAATAAATTAATATTGTGTGTTTTCCTACCTGTGGGATTTCAGAAAAACACTCCCTCCATTACATCTACACGGCGCTCTCCAAGCCTGTTGGCCTCCCGGGCATCCACGAGTTCACAGCCATGGGTTTGCTGGACGACAGGATGATCGACTACTTTGACAGCGAGCATCAGGCAAAGGTTCCCAAACAGGAGTGGATGAGAGAGCGTTTACCTGCTGATTACTGGGATAAAGGCACACAGTCCCGCAAGAGCAAGCAGCAGTGGTTCAAGGTCAACATCGGCATCCTGATGGAGCGAATGAGACAGAATGACTCAGCCAGTAAGTTTTTGCTTTATTTCAGTGACAAAGCGAGGCCTGATTAATCCTGACCCACACATCATGGTGTCCTCTTTCTCTTTCCTTCAGACCCTCACGTTCTTCAGTGGATGCACGGCTGTGAGGGTCAGACGCAGCCTGACGGCACGCTCAGGTTTGTCCGAGGCATGGACATGTACAACTACGATGGAAACGACTTCCTGTCCTTCGATGATAAAAACGGAGTCTGGGTCGCTCCGACTCCGGAGGCAGAAGCCACCAAGAGGAAGTGGGACGGCGTCCAGGTGCTGAAAGAGTACACCAAGGGATACCTGGAGAACGAGTGCATCGATTGGCTGAGCAAGTTTGTGAATTATGGACAGAAGCAGCTCAAACAGAAATGTATGTTTGTCATAAATATTAGTATTATTAGTCCACATGTGCCAAGCCTTACAGAGAGTGTTGAATATTGTTACGGTTTAAAAAATTAAATCCAAATGACTAAAGTGTCAAACACTTACGTCCTCACGTGCACATCCATTCAGCACCGTCTGGAAAAGATTAAACTTTTAAAGTCTTAAATGGAACTCCAGACTCTGCCGTTCCAGCCGAATCATAACTGAGTGTAGTTAAAGTATAAATGATAAAGTATAGTTCTGAGACAATAGACCCTGATTAGCCAAACGGCAGCCATTTGGACATGAAGCAGTCACAAACCCAGGTGTTGACTAAATAGAGCACAGCCTTCATTATTATTAACACCACATGTTTAACGACTGCTGTTACAAAGGCAGTGAGCCCCGCCGTCTGTTTGTATGCACGATATTCACTGCATGGTGGAAAGTCTTACTGTAACAAAGTACTGAAGGTACCAGCTGATTCCATGAGTTAATCAGTGTTCCAGTTACCACATGTGGTGACACAGTTTCCATTTCCTGCTTCCAGCTCCACCTGAGGTGTTTGTGTTTGCAAAGAAGGCCAAAGTGGAGACAAACCTCATCCTGACCTGCCTCGCCACAGGCTTCTACCCCAAAGACATCATCGTGAGGATCAGAAGGAACGGACGTGTTCTGACTCCAGACGACGGCCTGACGAGCTCAGACGTTCTTCCAAATGACGATGAGACCTTCCAGAGACGAGACCATGTGGAGATTTTGAAGTCTGACCTGTCAAAGTTCAGCTGTGAAGTCTTTCATGAGGCGACTGGTGTGGATGTTACAAAGACTTGGGGTAAGAAACTTTATTTATTGCCTCTGTTGTTGATCATAACTCTGTTTCTTCAGTCAGAGCCTGGAGCTCCTCTGTGTCCAGCAGATCTGCATCATTCTGTCCTGATCACAGTCCTGAGGTCAGATCCATGTCAGTCCATCTAGAACTAAGCTAGCATGTCACATGTAGCCCAGCTCTGCAGCCCTGAAGAAGCAGAGCAGCGATCTCCTCCAGAGCATCACTGAATAGTTCCAGATATGAACAGTCTCAGTGCCGTCCCCTCTCACTGACCTCCTGTTGCTGCTCCACATCACTGCTGTCAGATCACTGACTCCATCATGACTGTGGCTTCAAATCTACATCTCAGTAACAAACAGCAGCAAATAACTGACAGTGACCTCAACCTGAAGCTTGTGTCTGTGTTTCAGAGAACGGTGACCCTCCGGAGGAACCTGGACCTGGAGCTCTGATCGCTGGTGCAGTGGGAGGAGCCTTGGCTCTTGTTGCTGTAGCTGTGGGTCTGATCTTGTATCTTAGTAAGTCCAGTGTGCTGTTGTGTGTAATTATTGTTGAGTGGAGCTAAAATGTTTGTCTTTGTATCCTGTAAAAATGAAACTGTCCTGGTCTCAGACAGTGATGACATGGAGCTCTGTTACTGATCATCACATTTGAAACACATGAAGAAAATCATTGAAATGAATGTAAGAAATGTTGAATATCAGCTGCTCCAGTCTGTCAGCCTTCAAACACTTCACTTAGTATTCTATTAGGACTCCATGAGGGGGTCAAAGGTCACAGTCATGTGACATGATGTCAGACTTTCCTGTCTGCAGCTTCTGATCCAATAACTTTGAGCCCTCTGGGACATAAATGTAGTTTTTCTGTGCAGAACAGAAATGATTGATGTTTGCTGATAGTGTGCAGCTCGTTTCCTCCACCGTCTCCACTCAGACACATCTGCATGTAGAGCTGAAACTTTTCAACAACAGTTAGTCTGGATCACAGTAAACTGTAGGATTACACTTCAGCATGTGAGTCATTCACACTGCATGTTAATGAACACGCTGCTGACTGAGGCCTGATGATGATATCAGAGTTGAGCTGCTTCACACATGTAGAACAAACCACTGAGTTCATCCATCATCACTGACAGTCTGTGTTACGTCTGTTTACAGGACGCAGACGTCGAGCCAACGACAACAAAGGTAACATCTTTATTTTTCTCTTATGAAGTTTGGTGTGTGTGTGTGTGTGTGTGTGTGTGTGTGTGTGTGTGTGCGCGCGCGTGCGCGTGCGTGCGTGTGTGTGTGTGTGTGTGTGCGCGCGTGCGCGTGCGTGTGTGTGTGCAGGCAACAGCAGTGTTAAGTTTGTTACTCTGCAACAATTCATATAGAAAAGATTGTACAAGATGAGCTGTAACATTTTGTGTTTGTGTGTGTTTAGGCAGCAGCAACCCAGCAGGCATGCCTCTTATGACAGGTAAGTGTTTCCTTGTGCAGAGATTTTCATACATACAGCAGTGTAGCAGATGAGTTTAAATATTTTGTGTGTGTGTGTGTGTGTGTGTGTGTGTAGGCAATGGCAACGGAAATGGAAGCAATCGTAAGTTTGTTACTCTGCAAAGATTTATGTAGAAAGGATTATAGAACATGACCTTTGACATTTTGTGTTTGTGTGTTTCTATGTGTGTTTCTATGTGTGTGTAGCATCCAACATTTCGACCATCAGCCAAACTGACAATGAAGTCACAACTCAGAATGGTAAGTTTTCCCCTGAAGCAATTTACCATGAAGCTGCTAGTGACAGGAATATCTCAGCAGGTAGAGTGATTGCCCCATGATCGGAAGGTCGGGAGTTTGAATCTACCCAACATTAATATGAAGGTCACATTAATTAAGCAGCAGAGTCCATAAATAACTCTGAACCTACAGTACCAAAGTTTGTGATTTGCCTTTTCAAAATAATTCTCGAATGCTGAAATTCTCAATGGCCACACATCAAAAACTACATCTACATTTTTCCAAGGCTAATAAGTCAGTCTTAAACATAAATTAGGGGTTGGGTTTACTTTAAGGTGGACGTCAGTGTAATGCTCACCAACTGTTAATTTACTGCGCAAACACAGAAATGCACTAAAATAGAGGTCATATTAGAGGTTGTTAATACTTTTTCATGTGTCCACAGCACCCCCCACTGGCCGCAAAGGTAAGTGTGTTCATCTGCATATAAAAGAAAAGAAAGAAAGTATAGGTTAACATTTTTTGGACTGAATCTGAAAACATCGTCCTTCCTTCACAGGGTCAAAGGATTCCACTGAGACCAACAGTAGCTCTGGCGTCTCTTGTAAGTATTTTTGACAGTTGCTGTTTTAGGTTTATGATTTGGATTTTGAGGGTTTAACAAAAAACATCACTTATAACTTTAATGATATTTTAACGCAAAGAAAATGCAGGTTTGCCAATGAAAATATAAGCACAAACCAGAGCAGGTAGGTCTCTGTATTGTTCTAAAATAAGTTTGTTTGTCCCTGCAGCTGAGACATCTCAAAGTTCACCCCAAACTGCAGAGGAGGAGCGTCTAATGCCGTCATCTAGCCAGGAGACTGTCTGAAATCTTCACAAGAACTTCCATCAGAGCACATAGATTGGAGCCTGACTTAAACTACAGATATATCGATCAGTGCACAAGCATTAAGACTAAGGGTGGTTAGTTCCAACATTTTAGAAAACAGAAGCATCAGCAGTAAAATGAAGGGTTTTTTAAAATTAACTTTTAAAAATCACTGGTGGGTTACTCAAACATTTAAAATCGGGTTTTTACATCACTGAGGATAAAATAAGTGACAAGCTTTAAGGTAAATCTTTGAAAGGCACTGAAGGCAAATGGTAAAATCGAGTCTTCACAGCAGTGTTGTTCAATAAAGTTTCTCAGGTGGAAAGAAGAGTCCTCTGTGGTCATTGAATGAGTGTATAGAAGAAAAGGACATTTTATTTTAGTTAAAAAGAAACGATGGCTGCTGGGAATAAAGCTTAATGAGAACCAGTTTGGTGCCTTTGTTGATTTGATCCTTCTAGCTTAAACAGTTTTATGAATCGCTGAGAGCACTGCAGCATGTGACAATTGGATTTTACACGTCCTGCTCTAATCACTGTTGTGGGCTGATGAGGATAAAACAGTCATTTTTTTACCAATATTATTATGATAAATGTTTGATGTCTTCATTAACATTTAGTGAAAAAATGGATCATTTAAAACTATCTGATACTCTGTGAATAGATTTTTCATTTTATTGCAGCTTTAAATTTAATTTGCAGGCCGTGAGATTTAGAAGCTTTTACTGTCGGAGCTTTAGGGCAGAATTCTTGAAAGTTTGATGATTATCTTTAGTGTTATATTTACAAATAAGCTTTGAAGCTGAAGAGTTTTTATACTTGTGATCAGTAGCTATACTTTAATTCATGCTGTTATTCATCTAAAAGATTGGGCTGGAGTTTTTTACTGTGCTGACTAATGCAATAAAGGATTTTAAACATAATGACTTTATGGATTTTACCTCTCTGTATCATCTATTTCTTTGAAAGTTACAAAGGTTTATTCCTTATGATAAGAGGGTTTTCGTCTTCATAAATCTGTGAAATACCTGCTGTGTGTCCTTCTCAGTGTAAAAAAAGAAAAGTGTAATCCTGAAACATCTTTGAAATGTGTTTCAGTCGTTTGTGCAAAATGCACAGAGGTAATACGCTCATGTATGTTTTCTTTCAAAGAAAAATCCTCAACCTATTCTGTGTGAATCAGATTACTCTTTTCAAAAATAAAGAAAAAACTTTCTCTTGTTTGTGTTGTTTTCTTTTTCTCCCCGTTCGAATGCTTTGCTCCAAGATTTTCAGATGTTCAGAAAGTGAGTTTCGTTGCCACACTGGGTGATGTGGACACAATAACTAGTTGTTTTTGTACATGTTGGTTTGTTAAAAGGTCACGCTCTAAATGAAGTGACTAGAGATGTTGTTGAGAGGTCACCGCCATGCGTGTCAGGAAGTGTCACACACACACTTCACTTACACATGCTTGCCTTAAAACTGTCACTTGGCTAACTGAATTATGTGAGATGAGATGATGAGATAGCCTTTATTTGTCAGTTGCAGGTCTTTTGCCCACAACCGAGATGAGAGACCTTGCCGACCGTACATACAACACAAACATCACATTGGGGAGACAGGTCAGGCCAGGTAGCGAGGAAAAAACATTGAAATGTGCAACACAAAAGGATAATACAGGGATGCACAGATATCGACACACCATAGCACAATAAACACAGACAGCAACATGGGGAAGAGTTCCAGTGTGTACATCTGATCTGGGACCTCTGCAATCTTCGACTGCGCCTCCAGCTGACCCGATGTCCACATCAGAGGGGAGGTAAGCGTTGGAGGTGGCGTTGGGAGGGTGATGCGTCAGTGAGTGCTTATCAGTATCAGTATATGTATGTGTGTGTGTCCAGTGTTCAGCTGAGACAGTGTCCTTCGCCCTGCCAGGCTAAGTAAACAGTCTTCCAGCCAACCCAGGTGGCCTTGCATGGAATGGGAAGAACAGACTCAACACAGTCGTTATCAGGGAGTTTTGTTCGGCTCCAGCCTTGAGCCCACAGCTGGCGCCGAAGGGGCCCTTATGATTGTAATTTTTCTTCGTGACAACTCATGAGAATTTCAAAGCTGTTCTTTAACACTCCGACACTGGTCTCTCAATCTCCTGTTGGAGAACCGCAAGCTTCCCGATGATGGTATCAAACTTGCTGGTGTTTTCATTCTTTTGCCCAAACAGC
Organism: Mchenga conophoros; assembly: GCF_057382185.1. Taxonomy (NCBI): domain Eukaryota; kingdom Metazoa; phylum Chordata; class Actinopteri; order Cichliformes; family Cichlidae; genus Mchenga; species Mchenga conophoros. The sequence continues at coordinate 2,180,959 of NC_140546.1, forward strand.
CGATTCTGAGAACTCACAACTGCAGTGAGACCTCTGTTGTCAATAAAACAGGCTGAAGTGCATTCTAAACAGATCTGTAGTTCAAATTTAGTAGTAGACATTTATTATGTGTCAAAACTGACCCAAACAGTACTGTGATGGTATGAAATATGAACAGTATGTAAGAGTCAAGCATTCACAGCAGCTCTTTGAGTCATTTCAGCTGTAAAAATAAGGATATGTGTTGTCTGTGTCATCGTCTGTTGTCAAGTTTAAAGGTCTGTTGTTATTTTATTATGATTTCATGAAATCCTCAAAGGTCACATTGAACTACCCTGTTACTGATTATGTGATGTAATGTGGGATTTTCCATCAATGAACTAATGGCTGACTGATGTCAGCTATCACTAAGCTTTCATGACAGTTTATGGCTCAGTAACATTTGCAGTTTTTGGTTTCTAATGTGAGAACTGTGACCACCTGTAGTGCGTATATTCAGATATCTTATTTTTAAGTCAGTTTTTCCTGCATCTCATTTCCACTTTCTCCACTGAAACACAGCTTTTAAACATATAAAGTGGATTTGGTGAGACGGACTATTTTTTCCCTTTGTTCTTAAAGCCTGCAGTAAACTGTAGGATTGAGAAACGGTGATGTTAAACATTTTCATGCTGAGGGCAGAAATACTGTGAAACTGCAGAAATGTATTATCCACTTTATATACACTTATGTATTGTGGTCGCAAATTTTAAAGCCATCATGATAAACTTCTCCCACCAACGATGTGGAGATCCAACCTTTTTAGATCCAACTAAAATCAAGGCACTCAAAAAGATGCTCTGAAAAAGAGTAGAATTCTTGGAACAGAGTTTAATACACTGAATCATATGAACAGCAGGAAAAATACATACAGACATTTAGCAAGAGAATTACATAGCAGAAAGCAAGAAAAGCAAAACCCCGGGGTGTACAGCCTTAAGCACAGACAGCAGAGCAACACAGAGACAAACAGAAAGTAGCAGCAGGAAAAAAGAGTGCTGGGGTGTCCTCTGGTCCCCTAATATATAGGGACCAGTATCCCCGCCCCCTGCTGCTGGGTAACTTTCCCACCCATCCTCCAGCCAAACACAGCTGCAGGGGTCAGTCCTGGCCAGAGGCCAGTCAGGACTCTCACTACCCTTTGGCTTTGGCTTATCGCAATAGGTCACAACCCGGTCAAACGTCGCACATTAATCCTAATTATTACATCTTACACAGCAGGTACAATATTCTAACTACATAGTGTTAAGTAAAGCAGTTTCACCCCGGTTCTTTTTTATTCCTCGGGCATCCAGAGACGGCACCGGACTCAGTAGTCATTTCACAAAACCTTTATTCATCTTCAGTTACGCATGCATCTTCTAGAAGGGGAGACGTGCAAGGCCGGTGTCCCTCTGCAGATCTTCACTTCTTTGTTTGTTACAATCAGTTTTATAGACGCGACCCCATCATAAAACCCCCACGGAGTGTTGCAAACTCTGCGTTTGTGTGTGTACGTGCGAGCATGTGAGTGCCTGTGTGTTTATGTGAGTGCACGTGAGTGACTGTGCGTGTGGGTGTGTGTGTCGTAACAGTTAAAGCAATGTGTGTTCCTCCCCACCCCCGGCTGCCTCCCTCTTCCCGCTCCACCACACCCACCCACACAAGGGCCTTGGGGTGCGGGTGTGTCACCAGGGTGCAGGGGAGGCACCCCCCCCCCGTCCCCTTCTGGCCACCTGTGCCTCAATTTTATTCCACAACTGTTAGGATGCCTGGGTCGTTGACCCAGGGTTTTTGAGTTTATGATATTATTTATACTTTCTAGTTTTTGGTTTCTTTGAGTTCTGTCTTATGGTTTATGTCTCTGTCTTCTCTAGTTGCTCTGTCTCCCCTGTCAGCTGTATCCCCTTGTCTAGTTCGCGTCTCTGTGTATCCTAAGTTCCTATATCCCCGTGTCCAGTCAGTGTCTGTCTGCCCTGTTCCCACGTCTCTGTTCCCTTTGTAGTGCCTGCATGTGAGTCTGTGTCTTTGTTCAGTCTGTGTTATGTGTTTCCTGTTTTACTTTGAAGGTCTCTGTCTTATGTGTGTTCAGTTTATGCTTCTTTGGTCTCGTCAGTTCTGATTTGCCCCAGCTGTGTTTCCCTCCTGTTACTCATTCCCTAATTGCTCCCTCTGTGTATTTAAGCCCTGTGTTTCTCTGTGTCCGTGTTGCGATCTACCGTTTTCCTAGCTGTGTGTTCTTTCAGTCCTCCAGTTTAAGTTTGTTTTGAGTTTTTCAGTTATGTTATATTTTGAGTATCATTAAAGCCATTTTTTAGTTCACGTCTGTCTCCGGAGTCTGCACCTTGGGTCCTATTCCTGTCTGCACACAGCCACACCTAACAACAACTTAGACACTCACATTACTCACACTCTCATAACACACACATATATATAGGGCCTTGAGGGTGGGCACGTTAACGGCGTCCAGTGGACGGTCTGTGTACTCAACCCCACCTCTGGCGTCGGTGCCCACCTTTCAATTTTAAATCCATGTAGACATTGAGGGTTCTCGGGAGGGGCCGTGCTGCTCTCTGGCAGCAGCACCATGCTCTCCCGTATTTTAAATGCACCTTAGAACAACACGCAGCAACACTACACATGAGCGGGAGGAGGGAGGTATGGGGTCTTCACACATCCCTGTTCTCTGTTGGCCATCGGGGAGGAGGTGCTGGCCGTCCGATTGGGATCAGGGATGCGGGGCCTCCCTGCTGCTGCGGAGCCTCGGGCGGTCTGCTTGCCTCCACCCCGGGGGAAAGGGTAACATCTCCTGGGTCTAGGTGCCGTTTCCCCCTCCAGGGGCGAGGGTACCTGGACCTGGGGTATAGAGTATGTTTGGGGAGTGTGATTGTGTGTACATGTCCATTTATGTCAGTCCTTACGTTGGGTGAGTGCTGAGTGTTTGTATATGTGTGCATGAGGGTGGGAACACATGTTTGTGTCTGTGTGTGCCTGTTTGTCTGTGTCTATATGTCAGGTCGGGTCTTAGACTCCACCTCTCTGGGAACTCCCAGGCCCTCCAAGGCCTATCTCCCCTCACCACACTCCCTGCCGGTGACTGATGCCCTCAGGGGTCGGTGCATTGGTGGTTCTTGGTGTCCGGGGCTGGGCACTCAGGTATGTACCAGCCACTTCCAGTGGCTACTTGGCGGAGCCTGGTGCCTGTTGCTCGGTCAGGCCTCTTCCGGGGCAAAGGGGGGCCTTCGGCCTCTGGGCCTGCGGCTCGGTTCACTCTGGCACAGCTGGCAGAGCCGGCGGGCACGCCACTGCAGCCCCCTCTGGCTTCTGCTCCGTGGCTACTGGGTGACCCCTCATCTGGGGCTCTCCTCAGCTCTTCCCAGGAGGGTGGCACGGATGCCCCTCCGGTGGTCCTCCTTGGGCTCTCGCACTCTGGGGCCTCTGGATGTCTGGAGCCTGGATCTCCTCCATGCCTGCTTCATGCCCTGGGGGGCGGGGCTATGGCTCGCTACATCCTCTTGCAGACCATTACATGGGGAAACCTTTGAATACAAGCGCGCTGAACCACACAGGTGTGCACACGGGTGTTCACTGCTCGTAGACTTAAATTACACCTTTATTGGCTGCTACTTCAAAGCACATCGTGCGCTGTCTGTCCTGCGTGCTGCACAACAACATTCAATATTTAGTATTTACTGCTGTTTACACTTAGCTAGATTAACGTGTTGTGTTTAGTATGATGCTCTGTTTTTTTTTTTTTTGGCTTGTTTTCTCTTCTCTTTCTCTCAACAGGTGATCCAGGAGATTTGTTTTCTCTTCTTTCTCTTTCTCTTTTTCAAATTCAAATTCAAATTTTATTTGTCACGTACACAGTCATACACAGTACGATATGCAGTGAAATTCTTAGACAACTGCTCGTGACCTAAAGAAAAAAAAAGGCTATGAATAAGATAGGAAATAAATATGAAAATTAAAAGGGGTAAATTTAACTAGGAAGGAATAAAATATAAATTAAGGTTGAAAATAAAATAACTGTACAACAAAATACACAGTATAGAACTATATAAGAATGTATGAAGAAATATAAATAAATAAATAAATATATATATATACACACACACAATAACAGCAGCTGTACAAGTATTAACTGGAAATGAAGAATATAGTGACCAGTGTTGTGCAATCCACATTATGTCTTGTGCAGTGCAAATATGCTTAAAGTGATGAAGTGAAAACAATGTCCAGAAAGTCCAGTGTGTGTGTAAGAACCATATGTGTGGGTCAGTACTGTGTGGTGGTGTGATTGAGAGACCGTATCGCCTGCGGGAAGAAGCTCCTCCTCAGTCTCTCTGTGTTGGTCTTCAGGGAGCGGAATCGCTTTCCTGACCTCAGCAGAGAGAACAGTCTGTTGTTGGGATGGCTGAGGTCCTTCACGATCTTCCTGGCCTTGGTCCAGCACCGCCTGCTGTAGATTGAGTGCAGGTCAGGGAGCTCGGAGCGGATGGTGCGCTCAGCTGACCGCACAACCCTCTGTAGAGCTCGTCTGTCCTGCATGGTGCTGTTCCCGAACCAGGTTAAGATGTTTCCCGTCAGGATGCTCTCTATGGTGCACGAGTAAAAGTTCCTGAGCACCTTGGAGGGCAGTTGGAAGTCTCTCAAGCGTCTGAGGTGGTAGAGACGCTGTCGGGCCCTTTTCACCACGGTGTTGATGTGACAGGACCATGACAGGTCCTGCGTGATGTGAACTCCGAGGTATTTGAAGCTGTCCACTCTCTCCACTGGGCACTCGTTGATGACGGGGGTCTGGTAGTTCCTCTCCTGCTTAGTGCTGAAGTCCACTATCAGCTCCTTTGTCTTACTGACGTTTAGAAGGAGGTTGTTCCTCTGGCACCAGTTCTCCAGATTCCTAATCTCCTTCAGGTAGGCCGTCTCGTTGTTATCAGAGATCAGGCCCACCACGACGGTGTCGTCAGCAAATGATGATCCGCTATCATCCGCTAGTTTCCCGATGAATCCCACAACCGCTTCCGTAAACACGTTGACGTCATCGTCGGAGCTGTTTCTGAACATGCCCCAGTCTGCGTCATCGAGTGCGTCCTGTAACGCGGCCACCGATTGATCCGTCCAGCGCGCGACCTTCCTCTGAACCGGAACTTCCTGTTTCAGCCTTTGTTTGTATTTTGGCATGAGGAAGATGGCGGCGTGATCAGGTTTGCCAAACGGAGGGCGGGATTGTGCCTTGTAGCCGTCCTTGACCGTAGTGTAGCAGTGGTCCAGTGTCCTTTCACCCCTGGTGGGGCAGGTGATGTGTTGATAAAAGTTCGGCGCTGCGCGTTTGAGGTTGGCGCTATTAAAGTCCCCCGTCACAATAAGCGCAGCGTCCCGGTGTTGTGTCTGGTGCTGTGTGAGTGCCTCATGCAGCTCGCATAAGGCGGTGACCATGTCCGCTTGTGGTGGAATATAAACGGCACTTATAATGACCGATGTAAATTCCCGAGGTAGATAAAAAGGACGACACATGATGGACAGTAGTTCCAGATTTGGTGTGCAGGAGCGTGTGAGAGGAACAACGTTCGCACTGTTGCACCAGTTGTTGTTCACCATTAAACACACGCCGCCTCCCCTTGACTTCCCCGAGTCCCGTGTCCTGTCCATGCGGTGAACCGAGAAGAACCCGGCCGGCTGGATGGCGTGGTCCGGCACCGCTGGGTTCAGCCATGTCTCGGTGAAGCAGAGGAGATTGCAGTCCCGAACAGAGATGGGCAGTAACGCGTTACTTGTAACGCGTTACTGTAATCTGATTACTTTTTTCAAGTAACGAGTAAAGTAAGGGATTACTATTGCAAAAACGGTAATTAGATTACCGTTACTTTCCCGTAGGAACGCTGTGTTACTGCGTTACTAAAACCGTGATTTTTTTGCGAGAATGTCTCATGACAGTGACGTAAGCGAGTGCGCCGTTCGTGACAACAGCTGTGTGCAGATCAACAATGGATCATATATCGAGTGTGGGAGAGAGTGTGAGTGTGCAGCGTTTAAAGCGTGGAAGTACTGACCTTACTTTGAGTTTGATTCCATAAAATGTGACAAAAACATTAGCGTCCGCTGTGCGTGGGAAGAAAACTTCTTTTTACAGTGAAAAACCCCTAAACTTCCAACAAGCACCGAGTAGCTACGACGTAATGGGAAACTCACAGAGAAACTCGCGGATTCTTCCACTGACCGCGGCACACCTGCACCAGGGTAACCCTCCGCCTACCCCGCTCCTGCTTTACAGGTGAAAATAGAGCAACAGGACCGCTGAGTCTTTGACTTTATTTATTTTCTGCTGTGTTTTACTTGCATCTATTTGAAAGACTGAGTGTAAACACACAAAATATTTTATTTTATGAGCTGGAATGTGCAGAAAATAGGTTTAAATGTTAAACTAATTTATTCAAGTCAGAGAATGTTGCATATAATTAAATATTTGCTTGATGCATAAAGTTAAAAGATTAAAACTAATAAAACAAGTTAAAAAGAGACTTTTCCATTTGATGACATTTTGTATGATGGATTATGTAGAAAAAGTAGAATTGGGCTGAAAGATCTATTGCTTTATCACCTATTCAGGTTGTAAATCGTGTTTTTAAAAAGTAACTAAGTAACTAAGTAATTAATTACTTTTGAAAATAAGTAATCAGTAAAGTAATGGAATTACTTTTTGGGGAAGTAATCAGTAATTAGTTACTGATTACTTTTTTCAAGTAACTTGACCAACACTGGTCCCGAATGTCTCTCTGGAACTTTATCCTGGCCCTGAGGTCGTCAAGCTTGTTCTCCAGTGACTGGACGTTGGCGAGCAGGATGCTAGGCAGAGGTGTGCGGTGTGCACGAGCTCTCAGCCTGTTCCTGACGCCGGCTCGCTTCCCTCTAGGCCGCCGCCGCTTCCCTTTGTTCTCCCTCAAGATCTCACTCGGCCAGCTCGGATCCGGAGTTAAAAACTTCGAATTGTGAGTACATTGTATACCAATAGAAACAAGAGTGTCACTGTCATACCTAATGTACCCAATGGTGATGATTTTGCCGATGTAGAAACGCTGAAAACTAACTTAAAAAGCAAAGACAAAGAAAAAGTGGTCGGAGCAGTCGTGACGGCAGCCGACCTCACCGGCGCCATCTTTAGTTTTTAAGTTTCCTTTCTCGCTGTCCCTCTCCCCTTCTGTTTTTCTTTTCCTTCCTCTTTCTTTCTCCCTTTCCTATCTCTCACTCATGTCTGTCCCGTCTGTAACAACTGAAAATAAAATAAAATAAATAATAAAAACAAAGGTCGATCAAATGGACCAATACGGCAATGCCACGATGATCCATTTGGCCAAATAAATCCATTGGGTCTCCTTGTTGGTCTTCAGACAACAATTCTGACGGCTAAAGAACCAAATGGGACAGGCAAAAAAAAAAAAAGCACTGTGTGTGTCTCTGTGTAGGTGACTTCCTGCCAGTCATAAAAGTAATCTCCTCTCTCAAGCTACACCAAATTCCTTTACAAAACATACAAAACAGAGTTAACATTTTACAAACACTGAGACCCCCACTCTACAGATAAGGTGGAGAGTCTCCTGCAAACCTACTTCTAAGTTATGACAATTATGAGCTTTTATTAAAGGTATAAGCATCAGCAATCCCCAACTGTAGTGTTGGAGCTATTTGCTCTTATTTTTTTTCTTATTTTGAAATTAGTTAAAGTTTGTTGTTAGTTTACTTATATTTTGGGATTTATTTACAAGTTTATTTGTCGGTTAATATTTTTGTTTCAATGTTTGTTTGATGTTACTTTGTTAAATTAGTCAGTAAGAGCTGTGGGGCCATTTTGTTTCTATAAATAAAGAGACTGGTATAGGACCAGCTTGCACTGGGGTGGGCCTGTGGTTTTTTACCAGAGCAGGAGAAGCAGCAGGAAGTAACAAAAAAATGGATCTTGTTATTGCCAAACTGGATAAATAAACCATAAAAACGCAACTTTCAAGTTTGGACAGTGGACTTCTTTTGCCTGCGTACGAAATATTATCTCAGTGCAGCAGTGGCTTGTGGACTTTTAATTGTGGGATGTTTGGTTTGTCAAACAAAAGGAATTGCCGCTACATGTGTTAATTACATAAATAAGATGTAATTTTCTCTGTAGCACTTCATGGATTTAAGCAGCACACCTTAGTTGTTCACACAAAGCATAAAGGTAAAAAACAATATATGCAGTGTTATCTTCATTTTAGATGTCACAAAGTATTTGAGGCTCCCAGTGTTTTCTTTTGCGTGGAAACCGGCTCCAAATGGCTCTTTGGGTGTTAAAGGTTGCTGACCCCTGGTTTAGTGTTTTCGCGAGCGCGTCGCGCATGAGGATATCACCAGGTAAACTCGCGACATTTTTAAACATTGACAGAGTGTGTTTGAGATAACTTCACAAGTGTCACAGATGACACATTTAAATAAATGAAGATGAATGCATCTTTAGTTTACCCGCGGTCCCTGAATCCATCACTCAACTCAGAACAAGGAAGCAGAGAGGAGCAGACACGGAGAGGAATATTCGGTGCAACGGAGGGGAATAAATCTGAGTTTATTCCGGACAAGATGACTTAATTTGGATTAAAATGTTCGTGATCTCGGTTTTGTTCCTTGTGGGGACAGGACTGACGGTAAACAGCGGTGAGTTTTAGTGTTTTTACACTTGTTCGTGTGACGGGCTCAAATCGGAAGTAAAATGTAGCGTCGTTTAAAAATTGAGTTGAACTTGTTAAGTTGTTATGCATTTATTTTCAGCTAAGCCTACTTTTAGGTATGTTTGTTTAAATGTTGAGGTTATTCATTAGTTTCAGTCTTACTTCCGGTTTAATGTTGCAAATTATGTGTCAGAGAGAAGGTTTAGGAAGTTGATACCGGATGTTTTTAAAATGGCGCTTAACCCTGATCACAGCTCTCTGCGGGGTTAAAGAGATCTGTGCAGAGGACAGCACCGTGCTCTGTCCTCATTAAATGACAAACAGATCACATCTGTGCTGCTGAGGAGCTCTCACTGCTTCTCAGGAGGTCTCTGTGTTTCCCCCTCATGTTTCAGGAATATTCTACACTTCTCTGTTTTAATGAACAAAGGCAAGTTACAGTTAAGAAACACAAGCAGAAAGGTGATCAAAATTAAGCATCTGTCCACCCTCCCAGCCTGGACTCCATTTACAAATACAAGGACAAGATTTATTTCTGACCTGCACAGTTTGAAAGAAGCAAGAACAGAAAAATCGTTCAGTTGCAAACTGTGACAGAAATAACACAGCTGATTATTTACTGCTGCTCACTGATTGTTCATGACTGAAATAGCAAAGGGCCAGAGCTTCTGATCCATGGATCTGCAAACATACCTGCCCAGTAAAAACATCAGAGCTCATCCATCCTGCTCCTGTGTTTTCCCTCCTGTGTGACTTTCAGACACTCACTCCCTCACCTACATCTACACGGCGCTCTCCAAACCTGTCGGCCTCCCGGGCATCCACCAGTTCACAGCCATGGGTTTGCTGGACGGCAGGATGGTCGACTACTTTGACAGCGAGAATCAGGCAAAGGTTCCCAGACAGGAGTGGATGAGAGAGCGTTTACCTGCTGATTACTGGGAAAGAGGCACACAATCCCGCAAGAGCAAGCAGCAGTGGTTCAAGGTCAACATCGGCATCGTGATGGAGCAAATGAGGCAGAATGACTCAGGTCAGACCCTCGAAAGCTGAAGGACCTGCATGACATCAACAAAATAACATTTTAATTGAAAAATGCTTCCATTTGAGATCAGGTTCCTCAGGTCAGGAACAAGTTGTTCCTGCTTCCTCATCTCGTCTCCTCTAAATCTTCATTTCCTTGTCCTTTGTTTGTTCTTCCTTATTTCACCCTCCTGCTTCCAGACCTCCACGTTCTTCAGTGGATGCACGGCTGTGAGGGTGAGACGCAGCCTGACGGCACGCTCAGGTTTGTCCGAGGCGTGGACATGTACGCCTACGATGGAAACTACTTCCTGTCCTTCGATGATAAAAGCGGAGTCTGGGTCGCTCAGATTCAGGAGGCAGAACTAACCAAGAGGAAGTGGGACAGGGTCCAGGTGCTGATAGAGTACACCAAGGGATACCTGGAGAACGAGTGCATCGATTGGCTGAGCAAGTTCTTGGATTATGAACAACAGCAGCTCAAAAAGAAATGTATGTATGACATTAAAAAAAACGTTTTTAAATTAATTCTGGTGTGTGGGACAGTAAACGTGGAAACCTTCACCATCAGGTCTCTTATCCCCGATCACTCTGCTTCCTCTCACCGATTCAGGATAAAGCAGCCAACATAATAAAACAGGCCATTTCAGGAAAAATAACTCAATTTATACACTTGGATTTACAAACTTTGAACCAATTCCAGTATAAGGAAATTATTATTTTAATAGTCATAAATTATATTATTGATTATAGGATAAAATGGAGCACATTGATAAAAATGAACATTAAATGTAGAATAACTTATGTTGCAATGACTCTGTGATGTCCTGATATTCAGAGCATTGACTGAATGGCGCCACCACACCAAGTGGCGCTGTCACTTGGTGTTCGCTCGCTCTGTGGTAGAGTATCACTTCCTGTTCCTGCTCAAACACAGTGGTGTTTCTGAGTAGCTTATTTGCTTAGCAATTTAATTAACAACTTTTAAATACATTCTTCTTTCATAGTATAATCTTCACGTGCTTCATCCGAAGCACACTTTCTGTGTACTCACTACCTAATTTATAGCCAAAGTATTCACTCACTGTCTCTGTACTGTCTCGCTAGCTTAGCTTAGCTCGTAGCCGACTCGTTAGCACCATGGCTACTTCACCTGTCCCTCCTGCACTTTCTTGCTCATTGTGTCAGATGTTTAGTTACTCCTCGGCCTCCTTTAGCAGTAATGATATCTGTAACAAATGTAGCATATTTGCAGCTCTGGAGGCCAGGATTACTGAATTGGAGACTCTGCTTCGCACCCTTCATTCACCTGTAGCTAACCAGGCCCCTGTAGCTGGTGCAGCCGAAGATAGCGTAGGCCCCGCTAGCTGTTCCCCGGCAGACCCCAAGCAGCTGGGGAAAGAGGGCGGCTGGGTGACGGTGAGGAGGAAGCATAGTCCTAAACAGAAGCCCCAGGTACACCACCAACCCGTTCATGTGTCTAACCGTTTTTCCCCACTCGGCGACACACCCGCCGGGGGTCAAACTCTGGTAATTGGTGATTCTGTTCTCAGACATGTGAAGCTAGAGACACCGGCAACCATAGTCAATTGTCTTCCAGGGGCCAGAGCAGGCGACATTGAAGGAAATTTAAAACTGCTGGCTAAGGGTAAACGTAAATTCAGTAAGATCATAATTCACGTCGGCAGTAATGACACCCGGTTACGCCAATCGGAGGTCACTAAAATCAATATTGAATCGGTGTGCAACTTTGCCAAAACAATGTGGGACTCTGTAGTTTTCTCTGGTCCCCTCCCCAATCAGACCAGGAGTGACATGTTTAGCCGCATGTTCTCCTTAAATTGCTGGCTGTCTGAGTGGTGTCCCAGAAACGATGTGGGCTTCATAGATAATTGGCAAACCTTCTGGAGGAAACCTGGTCTTGTTAGGAGAGACGGCATCCATCCCACTTTGGATGGAGCAGCTCTCATTTCTAGAAATATGGACAAATTTATTAAACCCCCCAAAATATGACTATCCAGAGTTGGGACCAGGAAGCAGAGTTGCAGTCTTACACGCCTCTCTGCAGCTTCTCTCCTCCTGCTACCCCCCCAAAAACCCATCTCCATAGAGACTGTGTCAGCTTCCAAACAGACAAAAAACAAACTAAAAACCAGCAACAAACAACTTAAACATAAACAATCACAAAGAAAGAACAATACAGTATCCACATCTGAACCAAAGAGTAAAACAGTGAAATGTGGATTATTAAATATTAGGTCTCTCTTCTCCAAGTCTCTGCTAGTACATGACTTAATAATTGATCAACAAATCGATTTACTCTGCCTTACAGAAACCTGGTTGCAGCAGGATGATTATGTTAGTTTAAATGAATCAACACCCCCGAGTCATTCTAACTACCAGAAATCTCGAAGCACAGGCCGAGGGGGCGGTGTGGCAGCAATTTTTCACACCAGCCTATTAATCAACCAAAGACCCAGACAGACTTTTAATTCATTTGAAAGCCTGATGCTTAACATCGTCCACCCCAGCTGTGAAACTCAGAAACCAGTCTGACTTGTTATCATCTATCGTCCACCTGGGCCTTACACAGAGTTTCTGTCTGATTTCTCAGACTTTATATCTAATTTAGTTCTGAGCTCAGATAAAATAATTATTGTGGGTGATTTTAACATTCATGTAGATGCTAAAAGTGACAGCCTCAACATGGCATTTAATCTGTTTTTAGACTCAATTGGTTTCTCTCAAAATGTAAAAGAACCCACCCACCACTTTAATCACACTCTAGATCTTGTTTTAACATATGGCATAGAAACTGAACATTTAACAGTGTTTCCTGAAAACCCTCTCCTGTCTGATCATTTCCTGATAACATTCACATTTACAATAATTGATTACACAGCGGTGGAGAGTAGACTTCATCACAGTAGATGTCTTTCTGAAAGTGCTGTAACTAAGTTTAAGAATATAATCCACCCACTGTTATCATCTCCAATGCCCTGTACCAACACAGAGCAAAGCAGCTATCTGAACGCTACCCCAACAGAGGTCGATTATCTTGTTAATAATTTCACCTCCTCACTACGTACGACTCTGGATACTGTAGCTCCTGTGAAAACTAAGGTCTCTAATCAGAAGTACCTGACTCCGTGGTATAATTCTCAAACACGTAGCCTAAAGCAGATGACTCGTAATCTGGAGAGGAAATGGCGTGTCACAAATCTAGAGGATCATCATTTAGCCTGGAGAAATAGTTTGCTGCTTTATAAGAAAGCCCTCCACAAAGCCAGAACATCTTACTATTCATCACTGATTGAAGAAAATAAGAACAACCCCAGGTTTCTCTTCAGCTCTGTAGCCAGGCTGACAAACAGTCAGAGCTCTTTTGAGCCAACCATCCCTTTAAGGTTAACCAGTAATGACTTCATGAACTTCTTCACAAATAAAATTTTTATCATTAGAGAAAAAATTACCAATAATCATCCCACAGATGTAATATTATCTACAGCTACTTTTAGTACCATTGATGTTAAGTTAGACTCTTTTTCTCCAATTGATCTTTCTGAGTTAACTTCAATAATTACTTCCTCCAAACCATCAACGTGTCTTTTAGACCCCATTCCTACAAAACTGCTCAAAGAAGTCCTGCCATTAATTAATTCTTCGATCTTAAATATGATCAACCTATCTCTAATAATCAGCTATGTACCACAGGCCTTCAAGCTGGCTGTAGTTAAACCTTTACTCAAAAAGCATCTCTAGACCCAGCAGTCTTAGCTAATTATAGGCCAATCTCTAACCTTCCTTTCATATCAAACATCCTTGAAAGAGTAGTTGTCAAACAGCTAACAGATCATCTGCAGAGGAATGGTTTATTTGAAGAGTTTCAGTCAGGTTTCAGAGCTCATCACAGCACAGAAACAGCTTTAGTGAAGGTTACAAATGATCTTCTTATGGCCTCTGACAGTGGACTCATCTCTGTGCTTGTCCTGCTAGACCTCAGTGCAGCGTTCGATACTGTCGACCATAATATCCTATTAGAGCGATTAGAACATGCTGTAGGTATTACAGGTACTGTGCTGCAGTGGTTTGTATCATATCTATCTAATAGACTCCAGTTTGTGCATGTAAATGGAGAGTCCTCTTCACACACTGAGGCTAATTATGGAGTTCCACAGGGTTCAGTGCTAGGACCAATTCTGTTTACATTATACATGCTTCCCTTAGGCAGCATCATTAGAAGACATAGCATACATTTACACTGCTATGCTGATGACACCCAGCGCTATCTGTCCATGAAGCCAGATAACACACACCAATGAGTTAAACTGCAGGAATGTCTTAAAGACATAAAGACCTGGATGGCCGCTAACTTTCTGCTTCTTAATTTAGATCAAACTGAGGTTATTGTACTCGGCCCTGAAAATCTTAGAAATATGGTATCTAACCAGAGTCTTACCCTGGATGGCATTACCTTGGCCTCCAGTAACGCTGTGAGGAACCTTGGAGTCATTTTTGACCAGGACATGTCCTTCAACGCACATATTAAACAAATATGTAAGACTGCTTTCTTCCATTTGTGCAACATCTCTAAAGTTAGAAATATCCTGTCTCAGAGTGACGCTGAAAAACTAGTTCATGCATTTATTACTTCCAGGCTGGACGACTGTAATTCATTATTATCAGGATGTCCAAAAAACTCGCTGAAAAGCCTTCAGCTAATCCAAAATGCTGCAGCAAGAGTCCTGACAGGGACTAGAAAGAGAGAGCAGATTTCTCCTGTTTTGGCTTCCCTTCATTGGCTTCCTGTTAAATCCAGAATTGAATTCAAAATCCTGCTCCTCACATACAAGGTCTTAAATAATCAGGCCCCATCTTATCTTAATGACCTTGTAGTACCATATCACCCTATTAGAGCACTTCGCTCTCGCTCTGCAGGCCTACTTGTTGTTCCTAGAGTATTTAAAAGTAGAATGGGAGGCAGAGCCTTCAGTTTTCAGGCCCCTCTTCTGTGGAACCAGCTTCCAGTTTGGATTCAGGAGACAGACACTATCTCTACTTTCAAGATTAGGCTTCAAACTTTCCTCTTTGCTAAAGCATATAGTTAGGGCTGGACCAGGTGACCCTGAATCCTCCCTTAGTTATGCTGCAATAGACGTAGGCTGCCGGGGATTCCCATGATGCATTGAGTTTTTCCTTTCCAGTCACCTTTCTCACTCACTATGTGTTAACAGACCTCTCTGCATTGAATCATATCTGTTATTAACCTCTGTCTCTCTTCCACAGCATGTCTTTATCCTGTCTTCCTTCTCTCACCCCAACCAATCACAGCAGATGGCCCCGCCCCTCCCTGAGCCTGGTTCTGCCGGAGGTTTCTTCCTGTTAGAAGGGAGTTTTTCCTTCCCACTGTCGCCAAAGTGCTGCTCATAGGGGGTCATATGATTGTTGGGTTTTTCTCTGTATCTATGAAGCGCCTTGAGGCGACTTATGTTGTGATTTGGCGCTATATAAATAAAATTGAATTGAATTGAATTGAATGAGGCACAAATGAATTCTTAAAGCTTCCAAACTCACAGTGTGGAGCTCCGTGTCTGCTGTCAGAAGGTCACAGTTCATGTTGGATCAACTCCTCCTTGCTTGCTGTAACACACACTGTTCATAAAGGCATTGAGGACAATGATCAGCTTGCTGGTTGCACCACTTTTAGTAACCTTAATTTTCCTGCCATTGACAGATTTCCACATCATGCTGTTGGGCCATCTGACTGAACTTTCTAGAACAGAAAAACAGACCAACATCTAAAACTGTTATCAGTGTTAATACTGAGGTACTTGTCAGACTGAACTTTGACCTTGGATGCTCACAGGACTGTGATGGTCACCATCTTTGGATCAAACCAGTTTCTTTACATTTAAATATTTGTGATTGCATCATCTCACAGACTGTTGGATTTCAGAATGATAAATCCTCCTGATTTCAGTTGGTCCAAGTCAGACTGACACAGGTTGTGGCCCATCATGTGACCTGTGCAGTTGTCTTTCGATGAAAAATTGTTCACTTGGAGGCTGAAGGTGCTGCATGCTCGACCTCTGGGTGACACTGCACTGTTGGTCACTGCAACTACTTGGACTTGATCTCAGACAAAAAAAATGCAACTCAATTCCCAACCAGTGTGTCTTTGCAGTCTCTCTGAGGTTAACATATTTTTTGCTGTAGTGTGGCTTTTAGCAGCTACAGCATATAAGACATTCAATTTCATACACTGCTTTAATATTTCAGAGATAAACCACATTCATATAATCACGTATCAAATGTGGTGACACAGTTTCCATTTCCTGCTTCCAGCTCCACCTGATGTGTACATGTTTGCAAAGAAGGCCAAAGTGGAGACAAACCTCATCCTGACCTGCCTCGCCACAGGCTTCTACCTCAAAGACATCATCGTGAGGATCAGAAGGAACGGACGTGTTCTGACTGCAGACGACGGCCTGACGAGCTCAGGAGTTCTTCCAAATGACGATGAGACCTTCCAGAGACGAGACCATGTGGAGATTTTGAAGTCTGACCTGTCAAAGTTCAGCTGTGAAGTCTTTCATGAGGCGACTGGTGTGGATGTTACAAAGACTTGGGGTAAGAAACTTTATTTATTGCCTCTGTTGTTGATCATAACTCTGTTTCTTCAGTCAGAGCCTGGAGCTCCTCTGTGTCCAGCAGATCTGCATCATTCTGTCCTGATCACAGTCCTGAGGTCAGATCCATGTCAGTCCATCTAGAACTAAGCTAGCATGTCACATGTAGCCCAGCTCTGCAGCCCTGAAGAAGCAGAGCAGCGATCTCCTCCAGAGCATCACTGAATAGTTGCAGATATGAACAGTGTCAGTGCCGTCCCCTCTCACTGACCTCCTGTTGCTGCTCCACATCACTGCTGTCAGATCACTGACTCCATCATGACTGTGGCTTCAAATCTACATCTCAGTAACAAACAGCAGCAAATAACTGACAGTGACCTCAACCTGAAGCTTGTGTCTGTGTTTCAGACGTCAATGACCTTCCACCGGAACCTGGATGTGGACCTCCGATCGCTGCTGCAGTGGGAGGAGTCTTGGCTCTGGTTGCTCTTGTTGCTGTTGTTGCCTGTGTGATCTTGTATAAAAAATGCATTCTTAGTAAGTCCAGTGTGCTGTTGTGTGTAATTATTGCTGAGTGGAGTTAAAATGTTTGTCTTTGTATCCTGTAAAAATGAAACTGTCCTGGTCTCAGACAGTGATGACATGGAGCTGTTACTGATCATCACATTTGAAACACATGAAGAAAATCATTGAAATGAATGTAAGAAATGTTGAATATCAGCTGCTCCAGTCTGTCAGCCTTCAAACACTTCACTTAGTATTCTATTAGGACTCCATGAGGGGGTCAAAGGTCACAGTCATGTGACATGATGTCAGACTTTCCTGTCTGCAGCTTCTGATCCAATAACTTTGAGCCCTCTGGGACATAAATGTAGTTTTTCTGTGCAGAACAGAAATGATTGATGTTTGCTGATAGTGTGCAGCTCGTTTCCTCCACCGTCTCCACTCAGACACATCTGCATGTAGAACAAACCACTGAGTTCATCCATCATCACTGACAGTCTGTGTTACGTCTGTTTACAGGACGCAGACGTGGAGCCAGAATCATCAAAGGTAACATCTTTATTTTTCTCTTATGAAGTTTGATGCTCAGAGACTCGAGTCAGTCTGAGCCCATCCTTTAACACCTTTAACAGATTAGTATTTGTTCAGTGTAGCACAGAGGAGGTGAACAGGCAAACAGTGGAGGAGACAGAAACTTGAAGCATGAGGAGAAAGGTTAGAGCAGCCAGGCTCATGGTTACCTGTGTTCAGTATAAAGCTCCTAATATCTGGATGAGCCTGACAGGTGAAACATGGCTGCTGTCAGGTGTGTGCAGAGGTTCCTGTCTGTGACAGCTGCTCAGTTTCACTTTATGAAACAAACAGAAGAAACACTCAGACGTACTTTTGACTTTCAGTTTCTGTGGAGTCACTGCTCTTTAACATTTATGAGTTGTGATTTTTGTGAAAACTCAGAAGAATTTAAACTTTTGTGTCTAACAGCTCAACCTTCACTCTTTCCTACACCAGGTAAGCATTTATTTTTCTGCTGTGGATTTAGTTAAATGTTGACTTTTTGGACATTTGAAGTGTGTAACTAATATGTGTGTGTGTGTGTGTGTGTGTGTGTGTGTGTGTGTAGTTGGCAATGGCGTTGTGAGCACTCCTCTAATCAATGGTAGGTGCCCCTCCAACAAAGATTCATACAAAATAGTTTGTTGAACTTTATATTAATTTTTTCTGTGTGTGGGGTCAACATGTGACCCTGTGAAGACTCCCCAAAGCTGGTACCAGGAGTCTAGCGGTACATTTGAACAAAAGGCTCTTACACTCAAACAGATATACGTGTGTTTGCTATACCATATATCAGAAAGAGTAGATACGACCTCTCCTAGGAGGTGTGATCTATGCCAGAACACTCTGAAGAGGAGTGAACGCACCCCCCTCTTCACTCTTCACAGAGTTGTTACAGACCTCCTAGGATGAGACATTCTTTCAATATGCCATCAACTATATAAATAAATATCTAAACACAAGTGATTACATGTTTCTCAATACAAATGACAATAATAAAATACAAACCCAACAGTTTCCTTCTCCTTCCTCAGACACACATAACAGTTTAGTTTAGGACCCAGTAGATTGTAGGAGATGTTCTTCATATTCTGTGTGTTTTATGTGGAACGGTGCCTCTTTTATATCAGTCGTTCTCCATCTGTGGGGCACAGAGTGGGATGTAGAGGACCAGTGAAACAAATTTCTATGAGAGTCATTGTTGCATTAAAATGAAACTTTGATAACTTTTTATTGATAATGGTGAATAAAAATTGTGTGACGTGGATGTTTTTACTTTCTGAATTGGAACAAAAAGGTTTTTAGGAACGTCGACTCCTTTCCTGCAGGCTTTCCTCCACGTTCCTTTGATGTGAGGTGTTCAAGAACACTGGGGAATTCCCACGTTTATCTTTAAATTAAGACTACAAATATAACCCGGTCTATTCTCTCCCACTCTTAACTACATGACAGCACCACTTATCACCTTAGCCTGTGAGAACCTGCAGTAATCAATGAAAGGAACGACCGTCCCATCAGAACGATCACCAGCATCACATCAGTGTGTTGCTAAAGTTTGCAGTTTCCTTCATGTAGCTCACAATGTATGTTGTCTTTACAGGAAGTGTAGCAGTTACTGTAGATAAGAAGGCTGATGCTAAAGATGGGAAGGATGGGGAAACCGAACGTCTCACAGACAGTGAGAGTAAGTCTCCCTCAGCTAACATGCTGCTCTGTGTTGTATAATATGAGTCACATTATTCTGTACTGTGATATTGACTGATACATTTTAAGCTCATGTTGCAGCTGATTACTTTTTTTTTTTTTACTTTTTTTTACTTTTTTCCTCCTTTGTCTTTACAGGAAGTGCTGACGAAGACGAGGGTAATAAAGCAAGTTCCAGTAAGTTTTTGTCAGCTAACATGTAGCATTGAGCTCTGTGATGTGTAATTGTAAGCCACATTATTCTGTACTCTGGTAGTGACCGACACATTTTAAACCCATGTGAATACTTTTTTCTCCTTCACAGTGGCCTCTTCTTTCTCCAGCGGTTTTTACTCTGACATGTAAGTATAACTGATGATGTAGGATACTACTGCACCAGTCTGATATCAGTCTCACAGAGCTGGATCCACATCAACTTGATCGTTGCTAGCTGACTTTTCTTTTTTGATTTTGACTATTTTATTATTTTCCTAATAAATATCAGATCAGTGGGTTTCTATTTTTGGAAGTCCCTGTTACATTTAATTGATTTAAATTACAGATAGAAAGTAAATATTTAAGTGGAGTGTGTCCCTTACACATAAGGGTTTATTAATTTTCATGATATGATCAGGTTGGTGTATCCCTCACTGAGAACCTGCAGTATGTTTTCTGAGTTAGAGCGAGGGTAGAAAGCAGCTTTGCCAAAGAACAGAGAATAAATCAGAGCAGATCAGCCTCTGTGTTACTTTACATGTAAAATAATACTGTTGTTCATGCCTGCAGCTCACAGGTTCAGGATTCACACTAAACCTTCTGCCACAGAGAATACTGGCTGAGGTCATGCTAAATCCAGTGCCTCCAGCTGTATCCCTGACTTTGACCTTTCCTCTTTGGCCCCCCACGAAAAATCCAGCATCACTAATTTAGGTGTGAAAATGGACCCCAGCCTAAAACTCGACTCACATGTCAATGCTGTGGTTAAATCCTCCATCTTTCAGTTGAGGCAGCTGTCAAAATGAAGCCCATCCTGTCTAGATGCCGCCTTGAGACTCTGATCCATGGATTTATCATCGCTCGCCTGGATTAATGTCTTGTGTTTGGAATAAGCCAGGCCCCCCTCTCACATCTACAGCTGGTACAAAACACTGCTGTACGATTTTTAAGCAAACGAGAGCACAAAAACCCCGGTTTAGTGGACCTTCACTAGCTTACCATTCAGTTTCCAATCCATTTTAAAATTCTTTTATTTGTTTGGAAGTCTCTTAAAGGTCTTGGCCCTTCTTATTTGTCTGAGATGTTTCACCCTTACACGCCATCACCTGCTTGTAGATCAGCTAACCAGGTGCTTTTGACTCTCCCAAAGACATTTTATAAATCCAGAGCCTTTGCAGTTTTCCTAAAACGTGGAATGAGCTGCTGCTAGAGGTCAGGCAGGTAAACACTCTCCTGCTGTTTTTAAAACTCGTTTAAAAAAAAAAAAAAACCCAACACCTTTTCTCCTTGGCTTTTATACCAGCGTGAGTTTTCATCTGTCTTGAACTTTTACCCTTTTTGTACAGACCTTTGGTGCTTTAGAAATAAAGTGGCATGTGTTTTAAAAGGAATGTGACAGGAAATTTCATTACAGCATTTACTTTAATGAATTTACATTGGTGTGTCGTGGTAAAACATAGTGATTAATCTCCTTTATTTATTAATAAGGCCAAAGAGTTTTTGGCCAAGCTGAGTAAACTGCAGGATGATTACAAAAACTAAACTGTGTCTGATACTACTGTGTAAATACCTTCACTGAACACTGTCAATGTATTTACTAATAGAGTTGGCAAAATGACTTTTTTTTTGTTTTCATTTAATTTTCAAAATTTAAGAACATCCACTGTTTAACGTCTTCATGGCAACGTAGCAACAGTTGAAATGAATCTTTCTCTGCTTTTAAAGACAAATATGCAAGTTGTCTGCAAAACAGTGAAATGAAAGGTTATACGGTTTAAAAAAGAAAGACAGAAAAATAGACTCCTAGTGGCAACATGTACAGTGCAAACAAGAGTAGACCCAAGATTGAGCTTTCAGATGCACCATCATTAAGAGGGGCTGCTGTAGAGCTGTGGGGGCACATGCTGAAATAAAAAGTCCTTCCAGATAAGTAAACTGAAACCACTGACACGTTTGAGCCAGCATATCATATTTGAGAATGATATCTATATATGTTTTCCTTTTTATCAGCGTGTGTTTTAACGATTGAGGTTGACTGTGTCAAAGGCAGCAGGGCTGCCAGAATCCAGAGTTAAGAGAATATCATTAACAACATTAGAATGACTGATCGAACTAGGCTTTGACTTTGACTGTGGTTTCTCTTGTGAGTATGTTTTATTGAAATTTGCACTGCACAGATTTACACTTAAGGGAAACAAAAAAATATCAACACTGAACCTTCTGTTTGTTTTCATGCATGTAAAAATAATACTGCTGTGTGTCCCTGCAGGTGATGCTTATGACAATTAAGATTGTCACAGGCTGGGTCTCCGACCCAGCACTCTGAGTTTTCTTTGTATTTTTTGATATGTTATTAGTTTTGTGTTATTTCCTATTTGCCTTTAGTTTAGGCAGTTATTGTTCCTGGGTTTTCTATGTTTTGGGGTTTTCTATTTATTTCATCACGTATTAGGTCTGTTA
Organism: Mchenga conophoros; assembly: GCF_057382185.1. Lineage (NCBI taxonomy): Eukaryota > Metazoa > Chordata > Actinopteri > Cichliformes > Cichlidae > Mchenga > Mchenga conophoros. The sequence goes on from NC_140546.1 coordinate 2,202,716, forward strand.
AGTTGTGTTGTCATTTCCTGTTTTATTCTGACAATGTCATGTGTTCTTTGTTCATTATATTTAGCTTTCCTCTCCTGGTCCTGTCTTTAGGTTTATGTCTGTCAGCCGTTCCCCCATGTGTCCCTACTTCCCCTGATCACCTCATGTCTGTATTTAAGCCTTTTGTTTTCTTCATGCCATTGTCGGTTCGTCTGTTTAATCTCACCAGAGTTACAGTTATAGTCATGGTCTTAGCCTGTTTACCTCGCCCCAGTTATAGTTCTAGTTTTCGTTTGTTATGTTGACCTTAGCCTTAGTTTTTGTCTTTGCCTGCTTATGTACTCCACAGTTATAGTTATAGTGTTTGGTCTTAGTACCTTATAGTGTTTTGTTTCTTAGTGTTTTGCCTGTTTGTTTTGGTCTCTTGGTTCATTCCCTGCCGTCATCGCAATAAAGGTTCACTTTTCTGTTAATCATTACAATTCCTCGTCATCATCTGCTTTTGGGTCCTGTTTCCACATACATCGGCGCACCCCGCCGTGACAAAGATGTCCAAAGCCCTCATAAGAACTTCCATCAGATGAAAATAGGGCTACGCAATTTTTCCCAAAATGATAATTATGATTATTTGTTACAATTATTTATGATTTTTGTAACCAAACTTTTATAGTGCATTGTCATTTAAAGAGAAGAATTCTGGTTCATATTTGCACAAATTCCTGAATTAAAAAAAAATTGGCCTTACTAACATAAATTCAGTGCACTGATGCACTATTTAGGCTGTATACACCGCAGTACTTGATTTGTTTTTGCTTCACATTGTATTGACAGAACACACACTTCATTATGGTTATTTAATTGTGGGAAGCCAAAATTGTGATTGAGATTTACCTAGTTTTACCAGAACAACACCAATAGGCAAAGTATTTATGATCATAATGCTGAATGTGGTTCTATTCATTTAAGTTGCACCACCATCACATAAAATTTAAAGTTTACAAGGTCATGAGTGCTGTTGGTTCCACAATTAAAAATGTTTGGCTCTACTCCAGAAAGCGTGTCCAGCAAACCAGCTTCTTCTCATTAATGTACTTTTCAAAATGCTGTTCAACATCATTTAATGACTATATTTCCACACACAAACCCGTTTCAACAAAATGTGACAATAAGATTGCTGAAATTAATTTTTAAATTAAATCTCAAAATTGTTTTAGCTTTGCCTTAATTTAAATAGTCTCAGATGTTGTGACAGACATTTTTCTGTCACTGTTTACGACACACCATGTGAGAAAGATTACACACATAAGTCCATTTATCAAGTGGAACACAAGCTGTAGCTGGTATTAATCCTGGATAAATGGGAGGGTCGAGTCGGTAATGATATCTTTGATTTTTTTTTTTTTGCCTGTCCTGTTTGGCTCTTTTACATCAGAATTATTGTCTAAAGGCGAAGAAAGATGCCCAACGGATTTACTTTACCAAATTGACCATCCCAGCCAGTGGCGTGTCTAGAAAATTTTTGTTGGGGGGGCCAGGTAGGGGCACAGATTTGGAGAAGGGTGGCAGATTTAATTGGCAGATAATGTTAAAAACAATTCTACCAACCGTTAACCATAATTCAATAACCCCGTAAACCTAACAACCGAATGCGCTTTGAACTCTTATTAGAATGAGATTTTAACCACTACGGTGCAAAGTTTTTAGATACTGCGTTGATAAAGTACAAGAGATACAATCAGTCAGTGTTTATTCAGCATTCAAGGACATCAATATTTGCATAGTATTTTTACTGACATGTAGTGCACATATGTTTTGGGCAAAAACATTTTTGAATATTAAAATACAAACATTTTTAACATACAATTGGCAAATTAGCCAATGCCAATGCAAAACCGATGCCTGTTTAAAAAAAAAAAGAAGATAATCTTCTCACAAACTGGTGTTTGATTTTGAAACAGGAAAAAAGTGGAGAAACAACTGAAAAGACTAACATTTGAATAAAACCTGAAAGCAAGTAAATACTTTATACAGTGGGGCAAAAAAGTATTTAGTCAGCCACCGATTGTGCAAGTTCCCCCACCTAAAATGATGACAGAGGTCAGTAATTTGCACCAGAGGTACACTTCAACTGTGAGAGACAGAATGTGAAAAAAAAAAAATCCATGAATCCACATGGTAGGATTTGTAAAGAATTTATTGGTAAATCAGGGTGGAAAATAAGTATTTGGTCAATAACAAAAATACAACTCAATACTTTGTAACATAACCTTTGTTGGCAATAACAGAGGTCAAACGTTTACTATAGGTCTTTACCAGGTTTGCACACACAGTAGCTGGTATTTTGGCCCATTCCTCCATGCAGATCTTCTCGAGAGCAGTGATGTTTTGGGGCTGTCGCCGAGCAACACGGACTTTCAACTCCCGCCACAGATTTTCTATGGGGTTGAGGTCTGGAGACTGGCTAGGCCACTCCAGGACTTTCAAATGCTTCTTACGGAGCCACTCCTTTGTTGCCCGGGCGGTGTGTTTTGGATCATTGCCATGTTGGAAGACCCAGCCTCGTTTCATCTTCAAAGTTCTCACTGATGGAAGGAGGTTTTGGCTCAAAATCTCACGATACATGGCCCCATTCATTCTGTCCTTAACACGGATCAGTCGTCCTGTCCCCTTGGCAGAAAAACAGCCCCATAGCATGATGTTTCCACCCCCATGCTTCACAGTAGGTATGGTGTTCTTGGGATGCAACTCAGTATTCTTCTTCCTCCAAACACGACGAGTTGAGTTTATACCAAAAAGTTCTACTTTGGTTTCATCTGACCACATGACATTCTCCCAATCCTCTGCTGTATCATCCATGTGCTCTCTGGCAAACTTCAGACGGGCCTGGACATGCACTGGCTTCAGCAGCGGAACACGTCTGGCACTGCGGGATTTGATTCCCTGCCGTTGTAGTGTGTTACTGATGGTGACCTTTGTTACTTTGGTCCCAGCTCTCTGCAGGTCATTCACCAGGTCCCCCCGTGTGGTTCTGGGATCTTTGCTCACCGTTCTCATGATCATTTTGACCCCACGGGATGAGATCTTGCATGGAGCCCCAGATCGAGGGAGATTATCAGTGGTCTTGTATGTCTTCCATTTTCTGATGATTGCTCCCACAGTTGATTTTTTCACACCAAGCTGCTTGCCTATTGTAGATTCACTCTTCCCAGTCTGGTGCAGGTCTACAATACTTTTCCTGGTGTCCTTCGAAAGCTCTTTGGTCTTGGCCATGGCGGAGTTTGGAGTCTGACTGTTTGAGGCTGTGGACAGGTGTCTTTTATACAGATGATGAGTTCAAACAGGTGCCATTCATACAGGTAACGAGTGGGGGACAGAAAAGCTTCTTACAGAAGACGTTACAGGTCTGTGAGAGCCAGAGATTTTCCTTGTTCGAGGTGACCAAATACTTATTTTCCACCCTGATTTACGGATAAATTCTTTACAAATCCTACCATGTGGATTCATGGATTTTTTTTTCACATTCTGTCTCTCACAGTTGAAGTGTACCTCTGGTGCAAATTACTGACCTCTGTCATCATTTTAAGTGGGGGAACTTGCACAATCGGTGGCTGACTAAATACTTTTTTGCCCCACTGTAGAAGCTTTTGTTAAAAATGTCCTCTTCCTCTAAGACAGCTTCCCAAAGTGCAGACCGTCTGCACTTTGGGAATTTTGCTCTTTATACAGTAAAGTTACAGCGGGATACAAATAACATCAGGCTGATCCTGCCACGATTTGTTCCCCGGTTTAAATCACGAACAAACAGGATCTCACAGCTGTTTGTTTTTAAACCTATTTTGCACAGAGAGGCAATTTTTAAGAAATGCATTGATAGCAATGTTAAATATTATTACACAGAAAAAAACAACTACATGTAAAATAATCACACATGACGCCTCTGCCTTTGTAAATGGAGGGACAGTAACTGCATCTGTGTACGTAAGCGTGTAAAACCTGCAGACAGTCAGATTAACAGTGTTTTGTCTCTATCTGCCATTCTGCAGTTCATCTCATAGGAAAAAAATAAGGTGCGATCAGCGTGACGTGAACAAGGCACATACCTTTGACATTGTGTGACGAACTCTGTATTCCTCGTCCACACGTAAACGCAAAAAAGGAGTTTTAAAAAAAATCTCCGTTTTCGGTGATTCCAAACGCCGTTTACGTGGACGAAACAGCTGCGTTTTCAAAAATACCCGTGTAGGTGCGGACACAGCGTAAAAGAGTTAGTAGTTTATTTTATTACTACCTGTAATTTATTGCAGTTAACTTGTCAAGTTACACACACTTGAAAAGTCAAACCTGAACTCTAAACAGGAAATACTTTTCCTGAACATTAGCTTAAAAATTTACTGGTTGTGCAGCAATTTTTTTTTATTTAAGTTTTTCAAGTTTGTGTGTTTTCAACTGTGCAGTGGTGCGTAAATATGAAAGTTATGTTAATTATTTTTATCGTGATATTGTTATTTTTACATATTCAACTCACAAGTTTACCTGAATTAATTTCTTTCCTTCAGACTGTCAAAGCTCCTCTGACTCCGCCTCTGACTCAGGTGTCTCCTGTAAGTATCGTTTATTAATAGTTGCACAGGATCAAACTTTGGGTGTTAAAATTCATCCTGGAGAAACTCATAAACAGTTTTAATGAAAAATATGATTATTATCATTATTATTATTGTTATTATTATTATTATTATTTTTATCATTATTATAATTATTATCATTATAATTATTATTATTATTATTACTATGAAGCGCCTTGAGGCGACTTTTGTTGTGATTTGGCGCTATATAAATAAAATTGAATTGAATATTATTATTATCATTATCATTATTATTATAATGATATTTATAATTTTTATCATTATTGTTATTATCATTATTGATACGATGCTCTTGCGCTAAGGTCAGCACTTCATAGTTGAAGCTCTCAGGTTGGTTCAGTCATGTGACCACGGTGTGACTGTCACAGCTGTGAAGAGTTTCACAGGAAATCTGTTTTAGATTCATGCGATCATCAGAATGATCAGCTGACCTGCAGGAACCGTGATTATAGCTCAGGTACGCTGCTGTTTGTGCTGGAGCAGCAGGATAAACGCGTCAGGACGAGAATCCTGAGCGAATGAACTTTTTTTTCAGCATCAGTCGGACCAAACTGTCACTCTGTCCCACCTCAGCACAGGTGTGAACACTGGCCTGTTAGCGGCTGTCAGCTGATGATCGGAGGCCGTTGTGTTTGCAGGTTAATGTCAGTGTTGCTGTGTGTGAAGCTATGAGTCCTCACAGGTGTGCTGCTGTTTCCTGTCAGCGAGGAGGAAATGTAATCACTAACCTTCATCTGGTAATCTGATTACTGTGAGGTGTTGCTGTCTGTGCGTCACACTTATATCTTCTGCTTTATTCGTCTTTCATAGAGTCAATATTTCAGTTATTTATAAAGAACAGAAATCATGAGTAAGCAGTTTGCACTGTGAGCAGATCTCATCCATACAGCTGTTTGTCATGTGACTGCCTCCTCGTGCTGAGTCATGCTCACAGCAAACACACAGTCATGAATGCAGGTTTGCAAAAGTCAGAGCAGAAGAAGAGGCCAGAGCACGTGCACCTCTGTGATACTCTGTTCATCCCTGCAGCCGATGACTCCGACAGCCGAGGCCCGGGTTCAGGCAGACTGCTGCTGGAGCCCGTCCAGCCGATGTTCTGACGTCTGCAAGAACGTCCGTCGGAGCGCCCGAAGGCTCCCTGAAGCCACATTTACCAAAACAAGTGTATTTACCACATGTCCCAACATGCAGACTAAGAGGAGGCTCACGTTTGCTGCATTTTACAGTTTAAACTTGGAGTTTTTACTCAAACATGTCAAATCAGGTTTGTGCAGCAGTGAGAATAAAAAAGTGAATCAAACTTTCAAAGCTGCTGCAGTTTCATGTAAACTGGATTCTTTGAAAGAGCTCAGAAAGTAAAGCCTGGAAACCTCAGAGCAGCAGTTTGATTCAGAGCCGCTGGAAGGAAATGATTCATGTATGAAAGATGAGAAGATTTGCATGTAGAGAAAAATCCACTCGGTGTTTGACAACAAGCTCCGAAAAGTCAAGAAACACAGGAATCTGTTTTTATACATCAGCAACACATCAGCTGCATGACTCTGTGTCATTCTGCCACAATCCTGAAGCCTCTTCATTATAGTGCACGACAGCCATATTTGTCAGACATATTTACAGCTTCTGTTTAAAAGGTGTTTCAGTCGCAATGTGAAGGATCAGAAAATGAAAGTATTTTGTGTTGTTTCTTATAATAAACTCAACTTAATGTGTGAATCATGAGGTGATGAGTGTTTTTATCGATGTTGGAGCGACGAGCGTCAGGTGCTGCTGATGGATCCGTTCATTTGTCCTCAGTCTTTTTCTTCCTGCATCCAAACAACGACAGTTTTTATAATTATTTCGTTTTAAGCAGTTTTAAAGTCCTCCAGTGACCAAAGTGAGTGATTAAACCACCGTACAGCATGAAGGTAGAAGCAGCAACACTGTTCATTTCAAAATAAAACGATGACGATCACGTTTGGATTACTTCCTGTAGATAATTTAACACTGAAGAACATAATTCTGATAGTTTTTGTGCAGATGAACATCTGTCCAGCTTTAATTCCTGAGAAACTCCGCCTCTTTTTATACCCAGTTGTTCAGAGACAGCCCAGTAGGTAGAGTAGTTGCCCCATGATCGGAGGGTCGGTGGTTCAACTCCACTGAAGGGCCCTGAGGTTGAGCAAGGTACCGTCCCTACACACTGCTCCCCGGGTGTTGCATTGGTGGCTGCCCTGCTTCACTGGGTGAATGGGTTAAATGCAGAGGAGTCATTTCCCTACAGGGACTAACACACACACATTGTTCAGTCGTGTGACTGACCTGCTGCCAGAGAACCTGAAAAATGTCCTGCTGAGCAGTTTTGACAAATAGACTGGTGCCAGAGTTTTTCCATCTCAGTCGTGGGACCCGGCAGGGGTGTTCTTCATCCCCGCTCTTCTTCACGATATTTCTGGAACCACTGATCTTAGCTAATCGAGCTAACGTGGCTATCAGAGGTGTTCACGCAGGCGGCAGGGAGCAAGTTATTTCTATATGCTGACAGCATCTTAGCAGTATTAACGATAACATTTAATTTCTACCGGCGCTGCTCACATGCGTCGAGTCATTTTCAAGGTTGTCAGGTTATAAGATAAATTGGTACAAATCAGAGGGCACGCCCCTATCAGCATCATGTTACTCTAGATCCATTACTCCATTCACTTTGAAGTATTTACCTTCAGGTATGAAGTCTTTAGGAATAATATTAAACCCAAACTGGAGGATATTATGCTTCCAAAGATGGAACCTCTCCTCCTAAAGATACAAACAAATCTGGATAAATGGGCTAATTTAAATCTTACATTACGGGGTAAAATTAATGTGATTAACATGATGGTGGCCCCGCAGTTCAGTTATGTTTCCATGATGTTACCTGTAAGAATTCCTTTACACATATTTAGTCAATTTTGAGAAGCTAATTAAAGATGTTTTGTGGAATAACAAGAAGCCAAGAGTGAATTTAAAGAACATCTGGGCCTCTAAAGACATTGGAGTAATGGCCCTCCCAAATGTGAAGTTGTATAATTTAGCTTTTGTAATGTCAAGACTGGCCAAGCACTGGACAGGATCGGACGGAGCTGAGCTGGATGAAGATCGAACAGGAACTAGTGAGCCCTTTTACACCCTTGGATGTTCTCTCACAGGGTTCAGCTGTTAATGGACAAGACGTTCATGATAACCCCGTGCTCGGGTATTCTAAGGCTGTCTGGGTAGAGGTGCACAATGTGTGTGGAGCATCTGATTTAAGACAACCTTACACCTCGCTATGGAACAACACTGCTGTACAGAAACGGTGTGCTGGAAGGAATGGCTTGTTAAAGGCAAACACAGGATAAGCGCTCTTTACTCAGGGGGAGTGTTTATGTCATTGGCTGAAATAACCCAAAATACGGTTTGATAAGAGAAAATCATCTTTGGAAATATTTACAAATAAGGGATTGTGTTACCAAAGGAAAATTTACTCAAAGCACAAATACAGTGGTGGAGTTTTTAGAATTGTCTGCTTCAGCACACAGAGCAGCGGTTTTCTATAAACTGTTTAACAACCTAAAAAAGAGACATGTGAAAACTTGAGGATGGCAGAGAGATCTGAGTTGTGTCATTTGAAAAGAAGATTAGTGTAGAATTTTGTCATTCTCCAATAAATATATAAGAGAGGCCAGGGCTAAAAAACAAAATGCATGTTAGCTTGAAAAGTTAACAAATTGACAACAGCTTAAGGAAAACAAGTATCAACTGTAATAAAGAAGTAATACATATAATACTAACCTTGTTTTGCACACACATGATCAGGGTAGGATCAAATAATAGGCGTCCACTATTAACACCAAAAATACGGCCGTTTTGAGTTGTGCGCATGCGCAGTAACAACAAGTAGGACAGCTTTATAGGTAGGGCGTTTTGTCAGAACACTCTGTGACCGGGTCATTAGCTCCTCAATCTTATTAGGGAGCGATCTCACATTTCCAATGATCACAGAAGGGACAGATGGTCTGTAACATCTCCTTCTCAGGTGACATCACCCCCGTCTCTTCCTCTTCAGCTCACTGGGGATGTCGGGTCTGTCTGCCAGTAGCGCAGCTGCAGCTGCAGGGAGCAGTGCTAACAGCTGATCCCAAACGTAAACAAAGGAGCACTGGTTCTCTAAACATGGGTGAAAAAAGTGCAGAAAAAAAACAGAGAAAAAAAAAAAGAACTAGCACGAAACGGTCGTACATGATGGCACAATCTAATCCAAGACGTAAGTTAAAGTGTAAGGACAAGAAAGACATTGTGGACAAAACAAGACACCCCCCATAATCTTTAGTGACAATATTGTAGTGAGTTAAATGGTCTGATTGTTCAAATATGTATTTTCTTTGATTGTGGTAAAATAATGTGTGCCCCAGTCTTCAAAAATGACATAGTGCAGGAAGCGTAGTTATTCCCCCGTTACACCACAAGAGGGAGTATCCCCGAAAAAATGAGCAGCTCTAGCGGGAGTAAAGAAGCCAGCCACTACCCATAAGGCAGTGCGCCTATAAGCGTTATGTGAGACTGCAAAAGTGTGTAACGCTGTGCTATGTCCATGTATATATTTGCAGGTAAGCAGATACAAGATGGTAAATAACTTAAAATGTGTCTACAGATGAGTCCACGGGGTTGCAGAGAATGTGGGAAAGTTGGCCGTTAATCCCCACTATGTGTCATTAGTGTATAAGTTATTGGTAGCGATGTGAATTAGCTGTGATGCTAACGATTAGCAGCTAGATCTGATTCATTAGTTTGTGTGGAAACCTCGTGGCACTTTTGTGGCTTTATACCTGTACCGGGCTGTAATCACAGCAGATGTAGACTGGTGGATCACACTACCTTGTGTTTATGTTTATTTCATTGTTCCACTGTAAGAAATATTAGTGGTTTGAGTTTAAACACTACCCATAAGGCAGTGCGCCTATAAGCGTTATGTGAGACTGCAAAAGTGTGTAACGCTGTGCTATGTCCATGTATATATTTGCAGATGCAGTAAAGGCGAACTCACAAAGCCACACTGGTTTCAATTCATTTTAATTCAAGTGTGCAACAAAAGGTTAAGAGACGTAAAGAGTGTGGAGCAGGGAAATTATTTTACTGCTATTGTTAAATAATCATCATCATTACCATTGCATTAATAATATAATCTGCAGCATTGATATTGTATTCAGAGGTTTAAACAGTGTGTCTTTCAGAAAGACTAAGTTGCAGGCAGGAGTTGACAGGAAGTTGCAGAGAGTTTGCAGAAGTGAAAGCAGAGTCTAAGTTATTCTGAGGAGCTGGTTAGACGAGGCTATTTGAATTACTAGGTTATTCAAATTGTCTGTTATACTTTTATATTCTTTTACTAAGCTCTTAGTAGAGGTTCTTGATTAAAACATTTATTCAACATAGTACATATAGTTTCAGTTAGGTTATTACACATAAGGATGAGCCTCTGTTCTGGTAAAAGGTCAGAAGTGCAACGGGTGAGATGAGAGAGCATGTAAGGTCAACACATACACACACACACATTAGTTAGACTCATTTATAGGTGAGAGGTTAGTCATGTTTGTCTCTGGAAAGAGGAACAGCGTCTGGCAGGATGTGGGGCTCGTGTTCCAGACGAGATAGAAGACGATGTTCTTTTAAACCGTGTTAAAAGTCATTGTGGTTTTGATGTGACGTATGTATATATTCTGTCTGTGCCGTATGAAGGGGCGTCATTAATTCAAACCCTGATGCTATAAAAATCTGTGTATGCTTTGATTAAGTCGAAGATCAATCCCTGTCTGCGTACAGAGTTGTCTTCCCACGCGTGTATTCATTAAAATCAATTGTTTGACCAAGATCTTCTGGACCAATGGTTGTTTGTACTCTCCTTCCTCAATTATGTGAACCTTAAAATGAGGAAAATAAGAAAGAAGCTAAGAAATGGGCCGAGCTACCGTAACAGACACAGCTAAGGTTTCAGAAAAAGCATTCTGTCATTTGTTTGTTTGATCTTGCTTTAAACACATCAAAGTGCATAGTGGGATTATAATACAAGTCGATACTGTGACAAGCATTGGTACCAAACAGGCAGTCACTTTGCAGCAAAGTGAATCGTGATGCATTAGTGTGGTCTGCACTTCTTCTTTGATTGGGTGAAATGAGTTGAAAGTAATTGGATGAGGGAACCATGGGGAGTGCCCTGCATAATTTAAACAAAATGGCGTTTTAAACACCATCACAGCTGAGACAAAACGCCGTTTTCGTCTGTCTTTGAACGCTGCTTTCTGCTGAGTGACATAAAAAGCGGCGTTCAAAGACAGACGAAAACGGCGTTTTTTCCATCACTCAGAAGGGGCGTTGCAGGCGCCAGTCTGTCGGGGCAAACGCCGTTTTTTTCAGCATTTTAAATTATTAAACGGCGTTTTTATTACGCCATTTCTTAACCTAACGGGTTAGAAAAGTGCCAATTTTTGGCTTAGATGGGTTGCCACATGCGAGGGGCTGTACGGCGCTGACGCATTAACAACCTAACTGCCTTGACGCGTTGCCCCCGTGCAGCCCTCGCATGGTGCGAGCTGCGTTAACTCGCTAAGATTTGAAGTGTTGATGCGGTATGAGTGTATGAGTATTTGTTCATGAAACATCCTTAAAAATGAGGGCGAGACACACTGCAACAACCCACAGCAGCGTTTGTGGCAGGTCTTACTGAGTTTTCTTTTTTATATATATGTAGAGTCTCACCTGCGTCTTTCTTCGGTTAGTTTTCAGTTCCACGCTCACCTGTGAATATTGAACATTTCTCTATTAAAGCGCAGTAAAGGTAAAGTCTATTTTTTGTCAGTTAAACGAAAAAACGGAGACAGGTGGACCTGAATGCGTCTGAAGTTTACGCGCGGCCCCTGAATGCATCACTCAACTCAGAACAAGAAAGCAGAGAGGAGCGGACACGGAGAGGAATATTCGGGGCAACGGAGGGGAATAAATCTCAGTTCATTCCGGATAAGATGACTTAATTTGGACTAAAATGTTCGTGATCGCAGTTCTGGTCCTTGTGGGGACGGTACCGACGGTAAACAGCGGTGAGTTTTAGTGTTTTTACACTTGTTGATGAGGCGGGTTCAAATCGAAAGTAAAATGTGACGTCGTTAAAAACGTTGTTTATTTTCAGCTAAGTTGACTTTTAGTTATGTTCGTTTAAATGTGCAGGTTATTCATTGGTTTCAGTGTTAAATGTGGTGTCAGAGACAAACTTCAGAGAGAAACTCCGCCCCTGATCCATATAACCCTGATCAGGGGCGGAGCTAGAGAAATTGTCTGAAGGTAGCGCGAGAGTGTGATGGAAATCAAATGGGTTTGTTTTTTTCAAACACATATGCAGTTGTTACGTGTGGTTAGATTGATTCACTGAGCATACGCGTTTCATATAAATATATTCTATAACTTATTAACTTATTTTCTGTAGCCCAGTTAATTACACATTTTAGTTCCATAAAACATGTGAGTTTTGATTCTATGTGCTGTACAGCCTGTATAATAAATAAATATGGAGCCCAATAAGTTTAAAATCTAGAAAGCTGCACAACATGGGGCGGCTCATTCACAAACACAATGATGCCTTGCTTGTTATCGTTCTTTTCAGCTCAACCTCACCTCTCTGAATTTACAGTTATTTTTTCATTGACATACTTTAGTAACACAACACAACTTTGTGGATTTTGCCTATTGCGGATTATTTTTGGAAGGTAACTCGTGCAATAAACGAGGGACCACTGTATACAACTATTTATCTAAAAATGCATCTGGCGGAATAATACAAAACCTTTTAATAAAAAATATTACTAAAACTAAAACGAGAGAACAATCAGGTGTCACAGTAAGAAATTATTCGTGCCAGTAAAAAGAAAAAATGATTTGTCCGCCACTAAACAGAGGAGAACAGCACAGGGATAAACCTGCAGGCCCGACAGCAGGAGGTGTATCACTCCTCTTTGCCACCTGGTGGCAGTGTTTACTCTGCAATCTGCTGTTGGGATACGAGCTTTCCCCATCCCTTCCTGGTCCTTTGATGTTGGTGACAGTAGACTAGGTCTTCCTCGCCGCCTTTTATTGAAAACAGTTACAGTACACACAAGCACCTCCCATTGTAACCCCCCCCCCCCCCCCTTCCATGGTTATAAAAGATAAGGTGTGTGTGTGTGTGTGTGTGTGTGTGTGTGTGTGTGTGACCTCCTGCCCACAAAAGGGTCATAAAGGCAGGAAGTTACTAAACAAGCAAACAGAACCCTCACACAGGATGTGCCTGTAATAAAACACTACAGCCTCCCGCACCATTCAACAGGCTGGGGAGGAGTCATTGATCATATAGTTTGAACAAAGACTTACAAATTTAAGTAACACAATGACAACATTTAACAATTTGACTCCAACAATGACAAACACAGATCACATCTGTGCTGCTGAAGAGCTCTCACTGCTTTTTAAAGGTCTCTGTTTCTCTGTTCCTCCCTCATGCTTCAGGAATATTCTACATTTCTCTGTTTTAATGAACAAAGTTGAAGTGAAGACAACAGACACAGACAGGTGATCAAAATGAATCGTCTGTCCTCCTCCCAGCCTGGACTCCATTTACAAACACAGGGACACAAACTCACCTCAACATGTCAAACTATTAAAAACAATTAAACATTTAATAAAATGATCCGGGCTCTGAGTTTAAAGTAATGCTGAGGTTGAGTTAAAGTTTGGGATGGTGGGAGGGTAAAAAACACTTGTTAACAAAACTTTTTATTTTCTTTAACAATTAAAGAAACTAGTTCGATGTTTTTTTTCCTTTCAGAGAAAATTTGAAGAACTCTGCAGTCAACCCTCAGTTATTATCAGTGTATTTGGATGTTTGCATTTCTAAGTTTGTAGCTGAGACTGAAATCACTGCATTACAGGTTGAAGCTTCAAAGAAAGACGTCTTTATTAGGGATGGGTATCGATAAGATTTTCACGATTCCGATTCCATTTTTGATTCTGTTTAACGATTCGATTCTTTATCGATTCTTTTTAAAAGGACAACACTAAGGTCGATTAGCTTAAAACTTTGTTTTTTATCTTCTCTTTGAACAAGATAGAAATTTAGGAGTAACATGGCGTTACAAACCCAACACTGAGAGCTTCAGAGATCCAGCCTACGGCTCTTCAATGGTGTGTCACAGGGACCCCGGGGAAAAATTGTAAATGTAAAATAATAAAATAAATATTCTTCTGTAGCAATAACAAAGTATAACATAAATTGTTCTGTAGCAATTACACAAGAATATCCAGTAATGTCCCTGCCTACAATTAAACACATTCACTTACTGAAAATCATCTGCTGTGGCAAACGGGTGCAACCCTTTGACCACAAACTGAGTCACTGCTCGGTGACGTTCGTCTATCCTGGTCTGAAAGGAGACGCTGCCGGTAGACTGCAGCGAGAGCTGCCAGCATCTGAGCCAGACTCTGTCTGTCTCATCATGGTCACCTAAACGCACAGTAATGGCAGGTTTGTAATAAGGCAGATCGCGCTAACATAATATGCACTGTTGTTGATTATTTACCTGCCGCATTAACGGGAGAGGACGTGCAAACGTTACCGCTGCTGCTGGTTGAGATTCACGAGTCCGGAGCGGAATTAAAAACACGACATTCATTTAAGGTCATCGCGTGTTTGTGAGCAAATGCTTTTGCATATTCGTAGTGTTTCCTCCCTTAAATGAAATATCTACTTTGCAAGTATTGCAAGTTGTCCTGTTGTCATCCGTTCTCGTAAAGTATAACCAAACTTTTGAGCGTTTGAGCCGCTTTCGCGCCGTGTTTCCTGCCAGGTAAAAGACGCTCCGCAACGTGGTGACGGCATTCGGGGCGACTGGAATCGATAAGGGAATCGTTTGCAAAAATGGCAAACAACTCCAAGGAATTGAAACAGTGGGAACCGGTTCTCAACAAGAACCGGTTTTCGATACCCATCCCTAGTCTTTATGATGTTGGAGACGAAGGTTTGGGTCCAAATCCCTGACTTATTCTGACCTGCACAGTTTGAAAGAAGCAAGAACAGAAAAATCGTTCAGTTGCAAACTGTGACAGAAATAACACAGCTGATTATTTACTGCTGCTCACTGATTGTTCATGACTGAAATAGCAAAGGGCCAGAGCTTCTGATCCATGGATCTGCAAACATACCTGCCCAGTAAAAACATCAGAGCTCATCCATCCTGCTCCTGTGTTTTCCCTCCTGTGTGACTTTCAGACACTCACTCCCTCCATTACATCTACACGGCGTTCTCCAAACCTGTCGGCCTCCCGGGCATCCACCAGTTCACAGCCATGGGTTTGCTGGACGGCAGGATGATCGACTACTTTGACAGCGAGCATCAGGTAACAGTTCCCAAACAGGAGTGGATGAGAGAGCGTTTACCTGCTGATTACTGGGATAAAGGCACACAGTCCCGCAAGAGCAAGCAGCAGTGGTTCAAGGTCAACATCGGCATCCTGATGGAGCGAATGAGACAGAATGACTCAAGCAGTAAGTCTTTGCTTTGTTTTAATGATTTAATCACTCGGGTACAATCCATGAACTCTGAATGATCAATAATCAATAACAAAGCATGAAATCAAGTAACTGTAGAGAAATGTTTCCGCTTGAAGTTCCAACTCTGGACCAAATTATTCCTGCTTATTGGTTTAAATTAAAACGTTTTTATGTTTATGTTCATCATCATATTTTCTCCTCTGATGTTTATTTAAACATTATTTATTAATTTCACCCTCCTGCTTTCAGACCCTCACATTCTTCAGTGGATTGTGGGCTGTGAGGGTGAGACGCAGCCTGACGGCACGCTCAGGTTTGTCCGAGGCGTGTGGATGTACGCCTACGATGGAGACGACTTCCTGTCCTTTGATGATAAAAATGGAGTCTGGGTCGCTCCGATTCCCGAGGCAGAAGCCACCAAGAGGAAGTGGGACGGCGTCCAGATCCTGAAAGAGTTCACCAAGGGATACCTGGAGAACGAGTGCATCGATTGGCTGAGCAAGTTTGTGGGTTATGGACAGAAGCAGCTTAAAAAGAAATGTATGTATGACATGAAAAAAATTGTTTTTAAATTCATTATTAGTGGAGCCTGTAGGGTAGTTTTAGTTCTAAAAGTTATAAATTCATGAAATTTTTAGGTCAGTGTGTGACAACATTTCACATTAAAAAGTATCAATAATGTTTTGTTTTAAATTGCTGTCTAGTCTATTTTTTAACTTTTGCACCTCCTGAGGTGGAGGTGCAGCCACTGCTGGGCCTTCTTTGCCAGGGTGTTGGTGTCGTGGGTCCAGGTGAGATCAGCATAGATGTGGGTGTCCAGAGGAGACCCAGGACAGGAGAGACATTATATATCTCGGCTGGCTTGGGGACACCTTGGTGTTTTCCAAGAGAAGTTGGAGGAGGATAAGCAAAAAAAAATGGATGAATGAAAAAGAACAATTAAAAACTAACTGATTCTATTTTTAAAGTTAAGTATAAATGAGCTGTATGTAACATCCTTTGTTTGGCAGAAATATGCTCACACATTTAACCAAATATTCCTTCAATAAATGTGTCACTTTAACATCTGCATGTTTGCAGCCTGTGTGATCCATGTGGACATGTTTGTAAAATGAAGCAGAGCCTCTCTGCAGGTTTAAACTTTAACAGATCAGGTCTCACTCTGTGAAAGCTGTATCTGCAGCTCGTCTGTGAGATCTCTGCAGACCAGAATCAGAGTACAGAATTAAACCACTGTCATAAATAAATGAACAATCAAGTGTCTTTTATGGAAGCTGCTCCTCGAAGCTTCTCAGAATAAAATGAGGTAAACTCAGCCAGTCACATTTTTAGTTTTTCTCAGCCAATTAGATATTTTCTTCTTTGGTGACGCGTCATTATTCACAGAGTGACCAACAAAGAATAAAGAAGAAAAGCAGTGCGACCAACTCCCAACCCGTTTTCATGGAGGTTACCAACCTATTTTTCCTCTTGTGTGACCGAAGCTTTAATACTTACAGCTCATATAAGACATCCAGTACCAGCTGGTTCATTCTTTAATGTGTCACAGATAAATTCATTAAATCAGTGTTACAGTTACCACATGTGGTGACACAGTTTCCATTTCCTGCTTCCAGCTCCACCTGATGTGTACATGTTTGCAAAGAAGGCCAAAGTGGAGACAAAGCTCATCCTGACCTGCCTCGCCACAGGCTTCTACCCCAAAGACATCATCGTGAGGATCAGAAGGAACGGACGTGTTCTGACTGCAGACGACGGCCTGACGAGCTCAGGAGTTCTTCCAAATGACGATGAGACCTTCCAGAGACGAGACCATGTGGAGATTTTGAAGTCTGACCTGTCAAAGTTCAGCTGTGAAGTCTTTCATGAGGCGACTGGTGTGAATGTTATGAAGCTTTGGGGTAAGAAACTTTATTTATTGCCTCTGTTGTTGATCATAACTCTGTTTCTTCAGTCAGAGCCTGGAGCTCCTCTGTGTCCAGCAGATCTGCATCATTCTGTCCTGATCACAGTCCTGAGGTCAGATCCATGTCAGTCCATCTAGAACTAAGCTAGCATGTCACATGTAGCCCAGCTCTGCAGCCCTGAAGAGGCAGAGCAGCGATCTCCTCCAGAGCATCACTGAATAGTTCCAGATATGAACAGTCTCAGTGCCGTCCCCTCTCACTGACCTCCTGTTGCTGCTCCACATCACTGCTGTCAGATCACTGACTCCATCATGACTGTGGCTTCAAATCTACATCTCAGTAACAAACAGCAGCAAATAACTGACAGTGACCTCAACCTGAAGCTTGTGTCTGTGTTTCAGGAAACAGTGACCATCCAGAACCTGAACCAGAACCTGGAGCTCCGATGACTGGTGCAGTGGGAGGAGTCGCGTTCGTGGTAGTTGCTGTAGTTGCCTGTGTGATCTTGTATAAAAAAGGCTGTCTTGGTAAGTCCAGTGTGCTGTTGTGTGTAATTATTGTTGAGTGGAGCTAAAATGTTTGTCTTTGTATCCTGTAAAAATGAAACTGTCCTGGTCTCAGACAGTGATGACATGGAGCTCTGTTACTGATCATCACATTTGAAACACATGAAGAAAATCATTGAAATGAATGTAAGAAATGTTGAATATCAGCTGCTCCAGTCTGTCAGCCTTCAAACACTTCACTTAGTATTCTATTAGGACTCCATGAGGGGGTCAAAGGTCACAGTCATGTGACATGATGTCAGACTTTCCTGTCTGCAGCTTCTGATCCAATAACTTTGAGCCCTCTGGGACATAAATGTAGTTTTTCTGTGCAGAACAGAAATGATTGATGTTTGCTGATAGTGTGCAGCTCGTTTCCTCCACCGTCTCCACTCAGACACATCTGCATGTAGAGCTGAAACTTTTCAACAACAGTTAGTCTGGATCACAGTAAACTGTAGGATTACACTTCAGCATGTGAGTCATTCACACTGCATGTTAATGAACACGCTGCTGACTGAGGCCTGATGATGATATCAGAGTTGAGCTGCTTCACACATGTAGAACAAACCACTGAGTTCATCCATCATCACTGACAGTCTGTGTTACGTCTGTTTACAGGACGCAGACGTCGAGCCAACGACAACAAAGGTAACATCTTTATTTTTCTGTCTTATAAAGTTTGATGCTCAGAGACTCGAGTCAGTCTGAGTCCATCCATTAACACCTTTAACAGATTAGTATTTGTTCAGTGTAGCACAGAGGAGGTGAACAGGCAAACGGAGTGGAGGGCTCGCAAAATTTCAAAATCCCTGGTAGCCCTTCGGGCAGGGACTTAAGTAGCCCGTATTAAAAAACAGAGCAAATTTTTGATTGATGTTTTGTTTCCTGTTTTGTTTCCTTTACAATATTATACATTAAAGTATAACATTGTATAAAAATTACAATCATCAACTCAAACACTTGGTTCTAATTGAACAGAAATTTCTATGAACTTGTAAATGGTAAATGGCCTGTATTTATATAGCGCTTTCCTAGTCCCTAAGGACCCCAAAGCGCTTCACACTACATTCAGTCATCCACCCATTCACACACACATTCACACACTGGTGATGGAAGCTACATTGTAGCCACAGCCACCCTGGGACGCACTGACAGAGGCGAGGCTGCCGGACACTGGCGCCACCGGGCCCTCTGACCACCACCAGTAGGCAAACATGGGGTCAGTATCTTGCCCAAGGATATTTGGCATGCAGCCAGGAGGCAGCCTGGGATCGAACCACTGACCAAGTTGTAAGAACTGTGTAGGACATGAGTCTGTGTCAGATCCTGAATTTGAAAATTCCACTGAAGTCACAGGTAAGAGGCAAGTGGAACCAAGATCGAGGCCGTTTGCTTTTTTGAAGTTTGCAAAGACTGCTACATTGTGCCAGTGGTAGTTCACTCTTTGCAACATAGTAGCTGTTCTAAACAGATTTTTCAGGTTTATTTTTAGTATGTTATTTGCAATTGGTGTTTGTTCTGGGAAAGATACTGCAGACTGAGCAATAATGCATTTCTTGCATTTCTCATGGGTCTTAATGGGGGCCTTTCTTAAAATGACTGGTCCCAGTAACAAAGGCGCTTGTCGACTCAGAAATTGAGGGAAAACCAACAACACACCCGGCAGAACATTATGTTATTTACACGGGTGCACATAAGTGGTCCGCATGTGCGCATTCGCTGTCAAAATAAAAGACGCACCAGATAAGAATTTGCAGCCCTGGTTATTTAGCTCGTCATATTGCAGCCACAGAAATTATTTTGTCCATGAAACCATAAAGCTGCACTTTCTTTTTGCCTTATAGTCTGATTTGTCATAACTTCTCCGTTTTGTGGTAAGCTTTTCTTTGGCTGTCACTTCTTCACCCTGACCTGTCTTATTTGGCTCAGCAGAACTGAAATATATATCCTGCTGCTTTTACACACACACTCACATAATGCTCAGCGATTCTCTGCGCGATCAACCTCTCACATGTTTAAGCTGCGGGAGATTTCACTTGTCATGTTTGCATAGTAAGCTAACGATTAATAAGACGATGTCAGAGGAATTGGTGCACAAATTATCATCACTCACAGATCAGTGCTGTCGCTCTCTATACACAGTTCGCACGATTGCAAAGTGAAAGCAAAAAAACAAGCGCAAATTCAAACGCGACTTCAATATGTCACATATTGACAGTGGCTCACCGATGCCAATGACATAATTACCCAGCTACATTTCTGAAAGAATGCAAAAGCATTGACATATATTTTTTCCTTCCTACGATAGCCCGACGGGCAGGGCAGAGATAGATTTTGGTAGCCCGACTGGAAAAATCGCTAGCTCCAGGACGTCGGGCTAGCGATTTTACGAGCCCTGGAGTGGAGGAGACAGAAACTTGAAGCATGAGGAGAAAGGTTAGAGCAGCCAGGCTCATGGTTACCTGTGTTCAGTATAAAGCTCCTAATATCTAATATCTGGATGAGCCTGACAGGTGAAACATGGCTGCTGTCAGGTGTGTGCAGAGGTTCCTCTCTGTGACAGCTGCTCAGTTTCACTGACACTTTACATCTTTATGAAACAAACGGAAGAAAAAGTCAGACGTACTTTTGACTTTCAGTTTCTCTGTGGAGTCACTGCTCTTTAACATTTGTGTGAAAATGACTTTTTATAAGAACACAGATAAAAAGAATCAAACATGAAGCACTGACTGAATTAAAATGTCGTTTTGTCTTTCTATCATTTGTATTTATCAGCTGGAATACAGACAATGTTTCTGATATTTAAAATGTTTATGTGGTAATAATATTTATACAGCAGCAGCTGAAAACCTTAAAGCTGATTTTAGTGTGTGTGTGTGTGTGTGTGTGTGTGTGTGTGTGTGTGTGTGTGTGGCTTCCAGCAGTGGTACGTGTTTCCTTCTCCTTCCTCAGACACACATAACAGTTTAGTTTAGGACCCAGTAGATTGTAGGAGATGTTCTTCATATTCTGTGTGTTTTATGTGGAACGGTGCCTCTTTTATATCAGTCGTTCTCCATCTGTGGGGCACAGAGTGGGATGTAGAGGACCAGTGAAACAAATTTCTATGAGAGTCATTGTTGCATTAAAATGAAACTTTGATAACTTTTTATTGATAATGGTGAATAAAAATTGTGTGACGTGGATGTTTTTACTTTCTGAATTGGAACAAAAAGGTTTTTAGGAACGTCGACTCCTTTCCTGCAGGCTTTCCTCCACGTTCCTTTGATGTGAGGTGTTCAAGAACACTGGGGAATTCCCACGTTTATCTTTAAATTAAGACTACAAATATAACCCGGTCTATTCTCTCCCACTCTTAACTACATGACAGCACCACTTATCACCTTAGCCTGTGAGAACCTGCAGTAATCAATGAAAGGAACGACCGTCCCATCAGAACGATCACCAGCATCACATCAGTGTGTTGCTAAAGTTTGCAGTTTCCTTCATGTAGCTCACAATGTATGTTGTCTTTACAGGAAGTGCAGCAGTTACTGTAGATAAGAAGGCTGATGCTAAAGATGGGAAGGATGGGGAAACCGAACGTCTCACAGACAGTGAGAGTAAGTCTCCCTCAGCTAACATGCTGCTCTGTGTTGTATAATATGAGTCACATTATTCTGTACTGTGATATTGACTGATACATTTTAAGCTCATGTTGCAGCTGATTACTTTTTTTTTTTTTACTTTTTTTTACTTTTTTCCTCCTTTGTCTTTACAGGAAGTGCTGACGAAGACGAGGGTAATAAAGCAAGTTCCAGTAAGTTTTTGTCAGCTAACATGTAGCATTGAGCTCTGTGATGTGTAATTGTAAGCCACATTATTCTGTACTCTGGTAGTGACCGACACATTTTAAACCCATGTGAATACTTTTTTCTCCTTTACAGTGGCCTCTTCTTTCTCCAGCGGTTTTTACTCTGACATGTAAGTATAACTGATGATGTAGGATACTACTGCACCAGTCTGATATCAGTCTCACAGAGCTGGATCCACATCAACTTGATCGTTGCTAGCTGACTTTTCTTTTTTGATTTTGACTATTTTATTATTTTCCTAATAAATATCAGATCAGTGGGTTTCTATTTTTGGAAGTCCCTGTTACATTTAATTGATTTAAATTACAGATAGAAAGTAAATATTTAAGTGGAGTGTGTCCCTTACACATAAGGGTTTATTAATTTTCATGATATGATCAGGTTGGTGTATCCCTCACTGAGAACCTGCAGTATGTTTTCTGAGTTAGAGCGAGGGTAGAAAGCAGCTTTGCCAAAGAACAGAGAATAAATCAGAGCAGATCAGCCTCTGTGTTACTTTACATGTAAAATAATACTGTTGTTCATGCCTGCAGCTCACAGGTTCAGGATTCACACTAAACCTTCTGCCACAGAGAATACTGGCTGAGGTCATGCTAAATCCAGTGCCTCCAGCTGTATCCCTGACTTTGACCTTTCCTCTTTGGCCCCCCACGAAAAATCCAGCATCACTAATTTAGGTGTGAAAATGGACCCCAGCCTAAAACTCGACTCACATGTCAATGCTGTGGTTAAATCCTCCATCTTTCAGTTGAGGCAGCTGTCAAAATGAAGCCCATCCTGTCTAGATGCCGCCTTGAGACTCTGATCCATGGATTTATCATCGCTCGCCTGGATTAATGTCTTGTGTTTGGAATAAGCCAGGCCCCCCTCTCACATCTACAGCTGGTACAAAACACTGCTGTACGATTTTTAAGCAAACGAGAGCACAAAAACCCCGGTTTAGTGGACCTTCACTAGCTTACCATTCAGTTTCCAATCCATTTTAAAATTCTTTTATTTGTTTGGAAGTCTCTTAAAGGTCTTGGCCCTTCTTATTTGTCTGAGATGTTTCACCCTTACACGCCATCACCTGCTTGTAGATCAGCTAACCAGGTGCTTTTGACTCTCCCAAAGACATTTTATAAATCCAGAGCCTTTGCAGTTTTCCTAAAACGTGGAATGAGCTGCTGCTAGAGGTCAGGCAGGTAAACACTCTCCTGCTGTTTTTAAAACTCGTTTAAAAAAAAAAAAAAACCCAACACCTTTTCTCCTTGGCTTTTATACCAGCGTGAGTTTTCATCTGTCTTGAACTTTTACCCTTTTTGTACAGACCTTTGGTGCTTTAGAAATAAAGTGGCATGTGTTTTAAAAGGAATGTGACAGGAAATTTCATTACAGCATTTACTTTAATGAATTTACATTGGTGTGTCGTGGTAAAACATAGTGATTAATCTCCTTTATTTATTAATAAGGCCAAAGAGTTTTTGGCCAAGCTGAGTAAACTGCAGGATGATTACAAAAACTAAACTGTGTCTGATACTACTGTGTAAATACCTTCACTGAACACTGTCAATGTATTTACTAATAGAGTTGGCAAAATGACTTTTTTTTTGTTTTCATTTAATTTTCAAAATTTAAGAACATCCACTGTTTAACGTCTTCATGGCAACGTAGCAACAGTTGAAATGAATCTTTCTCTGCTTTTAAAGACAAATATGCAAGTTGTCTGCAAAACAGTGAAATGAAAGGTTATACGGTTTAAAAAAGAAAGACAGAAAAATAGACTCCTAGTGGCAACATGTACAGTGCAAACAAGAGTAGACCCAAGATTGAGCTTTCAGATGCACCATCATTAAGAGGGGCTGCTGTAGAGCTGTGGGGGCACATGCTGAAATAAAAAGTCCTTCCAGATAAGTAAACTGAAACCACTGACACGTTTGAGCCAGCATATCATATTTGAGAATGATATCTATATATGTTTTCCTTTTTATCAGCGTGTGTTTTAACGATTGAGGTTGACTGTGTCAAAGGCAGCAGGGCTGCCAGAATCCAGAGTTAAGAGAATATCATTAACAACATTAGAATGACTGATCGAACTAGGCTTTGACTTTGACTGTGGTTTCTCTTGTGAGTATGTTTTATTGAAATTTGCACTGCACAGATTTACACTTAAGGGAAACAAAAAAATATCAACACTGAACCTTCTGTTTGTTTTCATGCATGTAAAAATAATACTGCTGTGTGTCCCTGCAGGTGATGCTTATGACAATTAAGATTGTCACAGGCTGGGTCTCCGACCCAGCACTCTGAGTTTTCTTTGTATTTTTTGATATGTTATTAGTTTTGTGTTATTTCCTATTTGCCTTTAGTTTAGGCAGTTATTGTTCCTGGGTTTTCTATGTTTTGGGGTTTTCTATTTATTTCATCACGTATTAGGTCTGTTAAGTTGTGTTGTCATTTCCTGTTTTATTCTGACAATGTCATGTGTTCTTTGTTCATTATATTTAGCTTTCCTCTCCTGGTCCTGTCTTTAGGTTTATGTCTGTCAGCCGTTCCCCCATGTGTCCCTACTTCCCCTGATCACCTCATGTCTGTATTTAAGCCTTTTGTTTTCTTCATGCCATTGTCGGTTCGTCTGTTTAATCTCACCAGAGTTACAGTTATAGTCATGGTCTTAGCCTGTTTACCTCGCCCCAGTTATAGTTCTAGTTTTCGTTTGTTATGTTGACCTTAGCCTTAGTTTTTGTCTTTGCCTGCTTATGTACTCCACAGTTATAGTTATAGTGTTTGGTCTTAGTACCTTATAGTGTTTTGTTTCTTAGTGTTTTGCCTGTTTGTTTTGGTCTCTTGGTTCATTCCCTGCCGTCATCGCAATAAAGGTTCACTTTTCTGTTAATCATTACAATTCCTCGTCATCATCTGCTTTTGGGTCCTGTTTCCACATACATCGGCGCACCCCGCCGTGACAAAGATGTCCAAAGCCCTCATAAGAACTTCCATCAGATGAAAATAGGGCTACGCAATTTTTCCCAAAATGATAATTATGATTATTTGTTACAATTATTTATGATTTTTGTAACCAAACTTTTATAGTGCATTGTCATTTAAAGAGAAGAATTCTGGTTCATATTTGCACAAATTCCTGAATTAAAAAAAAATTGGCCTTACTAACATAAATTCAGTGCACTGATGCACTATTTAGGCTGTATACACCGCAGTACTTGATTTGTTTTTGCTTCACATTGTATTGACAGAACACACACTTCATTATGGTTATTTAATTGTGGGAAGCCAAAATTGTGATTGAGATTTACCTAGTTTTACCAGAACAACACCAATAGGCAAAGTATTTATGATCATAATGCTGAATGTGGTTCTATTCATTTAAGTTGCACCACCATCACATAAAATTTAAAGTTTACAAGGTCATGAGTGCTGTTGGTTCCACAATTAAAAATGTTTGGCTCTACTCCAGAAAGCGTGTCCAGCAAACCAGCTTCTTCTCATTAATGTACTTTTCAAAATGCTGTTCAACATCATTTAATGACTATATTTCCACACACAAACCCGTTTCAACAAAATGTGACAATAAGATTGCTGAAATTAATTTTTAAATTAAATCTCAAAATTGTTTTAGCTTTGCCTTAATTTAAATAGTCTCACATGTTGTGACAGACATTTTTCTGTCACTGTTTACGACACACCATGTGAGAAAGATTACACATATATAAGTCCATTTATCAAGTGGAACACAAGCTGTAGCTGGTATTAATCCTGGATAAATGGGAGGGTCGAGTCGGTAATGATATCTTTGATTTTTTTTTTTTTGCCTGTCCTGTTTGGCTCTTTTACATCAGAATTATTGTCTAAAGGCGAAGAAAGATGCCCAACGGATTTACTTTACCAAATTGACCATCCCAGCCAGTGGCGTGTCTAGAAAATTTTTGTTGGGGGGGCCAGGTAGGGGCACAGATTTGGAGAAGGGTGGCAGATAATGTTTAAAAAAAAAATTCTACCAACCGTTAACCATAATTCAATAACCCCGTAAACCTAATAACCGAATGCGCTTTGAACTCTTATTAGAATGAGATTTTAACCACTACGGTGCAAAGTTTTTAGATACTGCGTTGATAAAGTACAAGAGATACAATCAGTCAGTGTTTATTCAGCATTCAAGGACATCAATATTTGCATAGTATTTTTACTGACATGTAGTGCACATGTGTTTTGGGCAAAAACATTTTTGAATATTAAAATAAGAACATTTGTAACATACAATTGGCAAATTAGCCAATGCAAAACCGATGCCTGTTTAAAAAAAAAAAAAGAAGATAATCTTCTCACAAACTGGTGTTTGATTTTGAAACAGGAAAAAAGTGGGGAAACAAATGAAAAGACTAACATTTGAATAAAACCTGAAAGCAAGTAAATACTTTATACAGTGGGGCAAAAAAGTATTTAGTCAGCCACCGATTGTGCAAGTTCCCCCACCTAAAATGATGACAGAGGTCAGTAATTTGCACCAGAGGTACACTTCAACTGTGAGAGACAGAATGTGAAAAAAAAAAAATCCATGAATCCACATGGTAGGATTTGTAAAGAATTTATTGGTAAATCAGGGTGGCAAATAAGTATTTGGTCAATAACAAAAATACAACTCAATACTTTGTAACATAACCTTTGTTGGCAATAACAGAGGTCAAACGTTTACTATAGGTCTTTACCAGGTTTGCACACACAGTAGCTGGTATTTTGGCCCATTCCTCCATGCAGATCTTCTCGAGAGCAGTGATGTTTTGGGGCTGTCGCCGAGCAACACGGACTTTCAACTCCCGCCACAGATTTTCTATGGGGTTGAGGTCTGGAGACTGGCTAGGCCACTCCAGGACTTTCAAATGCTTCTTACGGAGCCACTCCTTTGTTGCCCGGGCGGTGTGTTTTGGATCATTGTCATGTTGGAAGACCCAGCCTCGTTTCATCTTCAAAGTTCTCACTGATGGAAGGAGGTTTTGGCTCAAAATCTCACGATACATGGCCCCATTCATTCTGTCCTTAACACGGATCAGTCGTCCTGTCCCCTTGGCAGAAAAACAGCCCCATAGCATGATGTTTCCACCCCCATGCTTCACAGTAGGTATGGTGTTCTTGGGATGCAACTCAGTATTCTTCTTCCTCCAAACACGACGAGTTGAGTTTATACCAAAAAGTTCTACTTTGGTTTCATCCGACCACATGACATTCTCCCAATCCTCTGCTGTATCATCCATGTGCTCTGTGGCAAACTTCAGACGGGCCTGGACATGCACTGGCTTCAGCAGCGGAACACGTCTGGCACTGCGGGATTTGATTCCCTGCCGTTGTAGTGTGTTACTGATGGTGACCTTTGTTACTTTGGTCCCAGCTCTCTGCAGGTCATTCACCAGGTCCCCCCGTGTGGTTCTGGGATCTTTGCTCATCGTTCTCATGATCATTTTGACCCCACGGGATGAGATCTTGCGTGGAGCCCCAGATCGAGGGAGATTATCAGTGGTCTTGTATGTCTTCCATTTTCTGATGATTGCTCCCACAGTTGATTTTTTCACACCAAGCTGCTTGCCTATTGTAGATTCACTCTTCCCAGTCTGGTGCAGGTCTACAATACTTTTCCTGGTGTCCTTCGAAAGCTCTTTGGTCTTGGCCATGGCGGAGTTTGGAGTCTGACTGTTTGAGGCTGTGGACAGGTGTCTTTTATACAGATGATGAGTTCAAACAGGTGCCATTCATACAGGTAACGAGTGGGGGACAGAAAAGCTTCTTACAGAAGACGTTACAGGTCTGTGAGAGCCAGAGATTTTCCTTGTTCGAGGTGACCAAATACTTATTTTCCACCCTGATTTACCAATAAATTCTTTACAAATCCTACCATGTGGATTCATGGATTTTTTTTCACATTCTGTCCCTCACAGTTGAAGTGTACCTCTGGTGCAAATTACTGACCTCTGTCATCATTTTAGGTGGGGGAACTTGCACAATCGGTGGCTGACTAAATACTTTTTTGCCCCACTGTAGAAGCTTTTGTTAAAAATGTCCTCTTCCTCTAAGACAGCTTCCCAAAGTGCAGACCGTCTGCACTTTGGGAATTTTGCTCTTTATACAGTAAAGTTACAGCGGGATACAAATAACATCAGGCTGATCCTGCCACGATTTGTTCCCCGGTTTAAATCACGAACAAACAGGATCTCACAGCTGTTTGTTTTTAAACCTATTTTGCACAGAGAGGCAATTTTTAAGAAATGCATTGATAGCAATGTTAAATATTATTACACAGAAAAAAACAACTACATGTAAAATAATCACACATGACGCCTCTGCCTTTGTAAATGGAGGGACAGTAACTGCATCTGTGTACGTAAGCGTGTAAAACCTGCAGACAGTCAGATTAACAGTGTTTTGTCTCTATCTGCCATTCTGCAGTTCATCTCATAGGAAAAAAATAAGGTGCGATCAGCGTGACGTGAACAAGGCACATACCTTTGACATTGTGTGACGAACTCTGTATTCCTCGTCCACACGTAAACGCAAAAAAGGAGTTTTAAAAAAAATCTCCGTTTTCGGTGATTCCAAACGCCGTTTACGTGGACGAAACAGCTGCGTTTTCAAAAATACCCGTGTAGGTGCGGACACAGCGTAAAAGAGTTAGTAGTTTATTTTATTACTACCTGTAACAAATCGCTTGTCAAGTTACACACACTTGAAAAGTCAAACCTGAACTCTAAACAGGAAATACTTTTCCTGAACATTAGCTTAAAAATTTACTGGTTGTGCAGCAATTTTTTTTTATTTTTTAAGTTTTTCAAGTTTGTGTGTTTTCAACTGTGCAGTGGTGCGTAAATATGAAAGTTATGTTAATTATTTTTATCGTGATATTGTTATTTTTACATATTCAACTCACAAGTTTACCTGAATTAATTTCTTTCCTTCAGACTCTCAAAGCTCCTCTGACTCCGCCTCTGACTCCGCCTCTGACTCAGGTGTCTCCTGTAAGTATCGTTTATTAATAGTTGCACAGGATCAAACTTTGGGTGTTAAAAGTCATCCTGGAGAAACTCATAAAGTTTTAATGAAAAATATGATTATTATCATTATTATTATAATTATTATCATTATTATTATTATTTTTATCATTATCATTATAATTATTATCATTATAATTATTATCATTATTATTATTACTATGAAGCGCCTTGAGGCGACTTTTGTTGTAAATGGTAAATGGCCTGTATTTATATAGCGCTTTTCTAGTCCCTAAGGACCCCAAAGCGCTTTACATATCCAGTCATCCACCCATTCACGCACACATTCACACACTGGTGATGGCAGCTACATTGTAGCCACAGCCACCCTGGGGCGCACTGACAGAGGCGAGGCTGCCGGACACTGGCGCCACCGGGCCCTCTGTGATTTGGCGCTATATAAATAAAATTGAATTGAATATTATTATCATTATAATGGATTGGATTTATATAGCGCTTTTCTAGGCACCCAAAGCACTTTACAATACCACTATTCATTCACTCTCACATTCATACACTGGTGGAGGCAGCTACAGTTGTAGCCACAGCTGCCCTGGGGCAGACTGACAGAAGCGAGGCTGCCATATCGCTCCATCGGCCCCTCTGGACAACACCAGTAGGCAAGTAGGGTAAAGTGTCTTGCCCAAGGACACAACGACCAGGACAGAGGGCCCAGGGATCGAACCGGCGACCTTCCGGTTACAGATGCGCTTCCCAACCCCCTGAGCCACGGTCGCCCGTTATAATGATATTTATAATTTTTATCATTATTGTTATTATCATTATTGATACGATGCTCTTGCACTAAGGTCAGCACTTCATAGTTGAAGCTCACAGGTTGGTTCAGTCATGTGACCACGGTGTGACTGTCACAGCTGTGAAGAGTTTCACAGGAAATCTGTGCAAAGGTGAGTTTTAGATTCGTGCGATCATCAGAATGATCAGCTGACCTGCAGGAACCGTGATTATAGCTCAGGTTTGTGCTGGAGCAGCAGGATAAACGCGTCAGGACGAGAATCCTGAGCGAATGAACATTTTTCTCAGCATCAGTAGGACCAAACTGTCACTCTGTCCCACCTCAGCACAGCTCACTATCCTCCTTAACAGGTCAGTTTGGCGGCTGATAGACCGCCTCGGGGAACGCCCCCACCTCACAGGTGCCTACAACTGTCCGCTTAGTCCACAGTGGATTAAAAGAATATTGTGCAACTACACTAAAATACACAATATAAATATGAGGATAAAACCATGCAATATAAATATCACAATAAAATCATGCAAACACACAGCCTGATCCAAAACAAAATATAAGAACACAATTTTCCACTGTGTGATACATGAACTCGTTTTTCAGCATCACCCTGAGACAGGTGACCCTGAATCCTCCCTTAGTTATGCTGCAATAGACGTAGGCTGCCGGGGGATTCCCATGATGCATTGAGTTTTTCCTTTCCAGTCACCTTTCTCACTCACTATGTATTAACAGACCTCTCTGCATTGAATCATATCTGCTATTAACCTCTGTCTCTCTTCCACCGCATGTCTTTATCCTGTCTTGTTTCTCTCACCCCGACCAATCACAGCAGATGTCCTTTGTCTGCAGCTTGTAAGGAACTGATCTTTGGAGTTCCACCAGGGGCTAAAAACGCCTGGGCTTAGAAAAAAAGACCCCCAGAAACAAACTACAGGGCCAAAGTTCACATATTTGTTGTTGTTTAGTGTTTCATAGTTCAAAGTTCAAATCGCTAATTCTAAATCTTTGATTCACGTACAATCTGAGTGCTTCCATTCAGTAAAAATCTGCAAAATGTCAATTTCATTGTGTGTGTTCCCGTTATTACTCCCTTATTACACACTTATAACATTCAGTAAAACAAAACAACTACCAGATGTTGAAAGAAGTGGTATCCCTGAGAAAAGGGACAAAAGCACATCCTCACAGACTTTATGACACTTTTACAAACAACGACGTCATTCCAGGCGGCCTGTTTAACTTTATGGGGTTTAAAGGGCTACGGTTGCTAAGTGGAAACCTTTCAAACGTCCGACCGCAGCGTAGATTTACAGC
Organism: Mchenga conophoros; assembly: GCF_057382185.1. Classification (NCBI taxonomy): domain Eukaryota; kingdom Metazoa; phylum Chordata; class Actinopteri; order Cichliformes; family Cichlidae; genus Mchenga; species Mchenga conophoros. The sequence goes on from NC_140546.1 coordinate 2,233,310, forward strand.
CATGTCTATCAATCCGTGCTACCTTACGTGGTTTATGCCTCCATCGTACATGGCCGTTTTGAGTTGTGCGCACGCGCAGTAACACAAGTAGGGTGTTTTGTTAGAACACCGGTTTACCGACGTTCACTTCCTGTTGACCCTTTCACAATAAAACAGGTTAGATTACACCACATCAGATACTCAAAATAAAACTGGAGCTAAAAAAGTTAAATGACGCTGAAATATTTACACTGATAAAAATAAATAAAGATATTTTAAATGCTCTGATTAAGTCACTCTGTTCTCTCCTTTATGTGTTTGTATTATTATTTTTAGTGTTGGTGTTCCAGGGTTTGCTCTTCCGTGTGTGATCTTCCAGAATAAAGCTGGGAATAAAAAAAATAGAAACCGTTATCCAGCTGATGTCTTCCAGCTGTTGCTCACTAACATCAGCAGGAAGGCGAGCAGCTGTGGGTCTCAGGCAGACACGGAGACCCCGCTCCAGCAGGAGGATAAAACTGGTTCTAAACGAGAACAGGGTCAGAATGATCCTCGTGGTGGTTCTGGTCCTCGCGGGGACAGGACTGCGCGTGGACGGCGGTGAGTGACCGTCCTGCAGGAGGCTTAAAAGTGAAAGTAAAGAGTGACGCACATTTCAGATGATCGATTCGCTTTTTATTGTTGATAGATAGAAAAGATATTTGATCGATTCTAGAGCTTTAACCCTGCTGCACAGGCCTGACATCTCAAAACACAGGAGGAAATAGTTTTCACGAGATGTTCCCTGTCTGTAACTGTCCCCACGGACCGAGAGAAAACTCCGTGTTAGTCCATCCTGAGATGACCGAGTGCTGCTTCTAATTTCCACAAGTCTTTACTAACACTGATGTTAGTGCGTTATTTGTCACACTTACCGTGGAACATATATATACTGGAATACTGGGTATAAAAGTCTGGGCTAAGTCTTCTGTTAGAAGGACTGCAGCAGTCCAGGAGGTTAACTTTCTTTCATTAAGATTGTTTCCATCAAAGTGCTTGCCAGGCTTAATCCAAATTCAGTGCAGCCATACTTGAACTTATTGTTGTATAGTAGGGGAGACCGGGGATAGTTGTAACATTTTTGACATTTCTGTCTGTAAATTGGAGCTCTTTTAAGGTAGTGGATTCAAAATGTAATGCAAAGTATTTACATGTCTCTGCTATTAAATAGTGCAGCTATTTTCTCTGCAGCACAATTACCCATTGCATGGTATGGCCTCAAACACAAAGAGTGAAATGTTACAATTAACCCCATAGTCTGGGTTAGTTGTAACATATCCTGGGGTGAAATGTAACACAATGAAATAAGGGTACTAACAAAACATTAACATGTAATCTTTGTTTATTCAACACATGAATGCACTTAGAGCCATTTATGTAGCTCTGTGTGTGTGTGTGTGTGTGTGTGTGTGTGTGTGTGTGTGTGTGTGTGTGTGTGTGACAGAATGCAGAAATCCAGCTTTTGAACATATTCCAACCCCCCAAAAAGACAAATTCTGGAATTTTCTGCAACTGAATATTTCATTAATTTTGGTTGGTCTTCCTTGAGTTTGGCCTCATTGGCTCAGTGAGCATTATAACCTACAGCTTTTGCACCAATTTTGAACATAACAATGAAGCTGAAAAAATGTAGTTGTTCACCAGCATCTCAATTCCATTACTTTTTATCATGGCTTACCTTGGTGTGGTTTGCAAAGTGCTTCAGAAAGATGAGGAAATCTGTTTCTTGCACCCATCCTGATTTATTTCCACTACCAGTACTTCCTACTGGTCCATCTCTGACACAGTGGTCTGCATAATGTATGTGTGGGAACACAAACAGTGGAGGAATTGTGTTGCCAATGGCATTAACCGCATATACAAAAGCGACCAGTGAACCTCTCTCTGCTGATGTCGTTGCCCCAACTTAACTTAATATAAGTTAAAGTAAAAGTGTGGTAAGTTGTAACATCTACATTATTGTTACAACTGACCCAGACTGTTGCTGTTACAACTGACCCAGACTGTTGCTGTTACAACTGACCCAGACTCCTATAGCCATGAACTAGCTAACATTACAGCCAACGGCTAAAACATTAGCACTAAAGACCTACACAGAATATATCCCCATAGACATACAAATAACATAATTTAAGTTTGATGAGTTTAACTGCAAAGCAGATAATGCTATTAAACATTGAAATAAAGTAGAAAAACTTACTTTTTGGCATACAAATTACTTTTTTTGGTGTTAAATTGTCTGTTTTTGACAAAATGTGCTGATTTTTCACGTGTGATAGCAGAACTGAATTAGGCATGCACAGGATGAGTCACATCATTTGAAACTTAGCCCTGATTGGAGAAATTGGAAGTGTTACAACTGACCCACGTTACAACTATCCCCGGTCTCCCCTACATCATTTTACATTTTCTCCTTCCAGCTGAAGATGAGGCGTATGCACAGAATTCGAAGGACGGTGAAAAAATCCTCTTGACATGCATCGCCAGAGGCCAGGGAGCCATCGACGTGGAGATCAAGCGTAACGGGGAGACTGTAACTGAAGAGAAGGGTCTGATGAGATCAGACCCTGAGACAAATAAAGACGGCACCTTGGAGATAAGAGCCCATGTGGAGATTTCAAAGGATGACAAGTCTAAGTACAGCTATGAAGTCATTTATAAGAACCAGAACATTAAGCATGACTTCGGTAAGAAAGTTTTCTGTGTTTTCAGACCTGTTGTTGCTTAGGGCTGTGTCAGTTAATGTATTGAGGGCTTGAGTTTCACTGTGAAATTTTGGTGTTTTGCATAATTTATCTATTATTTATAAAGCTGGAAATTCATCTAATATTGTTCTACTCAGACTGTGCATTGCCCTGGAGAGGACCATCAGAAGTCCAGCGGAGGTGGACAGAGATCCATAATCTGGAGTACTACACCACCGACCCAGGTCTGTAACGCTCCTGTTATAGCAGCACTGAAGTATCAACAAAACTGGAGCAGGTCGGATATGCAGAGAATGAAACTAAGTCGGCAGGAAGTGAAAATGAAACAAGCAATCTCATTTTGGAAGTATCAAAGTTTAATGTGGTCGAAACATTGAGATATTTACATTTACAGTTGTGTCCAAAATGATCCGGATGAATGTCTTACCAAACTTACTTCATCTTGTAACACTCCTCTGTATGTAGCTGGTGCCAGTGTGTTAAAGGTTAAACGTGTTTCACACGCAGATGTAATACAAATAAATAAACAATTTGTTGTTTTTCTTATGGGGAAAATGCCAAATGTTACATGCTGGACCAGTATTGCAGCGCACATCGAAGGACAAACACAGAGCACATGAAATGTGTTTTATACAGCGTCAGTCTAAACAGTTATTTTTTTTAAACCTTCATTATTTAGACCCAGACTTTATTAAAGCCACACTGGGGAAATTCACATTACTGCAGCACAGGGGTCAGCAAGAACTGGGAATAAGAGATATGTTAGAAAATTAAGAGAAATGTACAACATATATTTTAGCAAAATATTTGTTTTATTGGAGACATTTTTAGTTTTGCTGAACATAAGAAATATGAAATAAAACAGTTGCTTGTCCCTGCAGACTATACTGACACCTGAGTCACTGACAGCTGTATGCTGGAGACGCTGAGTCCTGTGAAGCCCTGAAGTCTCCATCAGATCTACACACAACACCAGATTTACCAAAACATACTTAATGCAGAGCATTAAGTATGTTTTGTTTTTGCTTTTTTAAAAGTGGAATATTTTCCTTTTAATGCATTTTACAGATCAAGAAACTGATGAGTCAGCATTGAAATGAGGTTCTTTGAAATGAGTTTTTAAAACGTTCCTCTTTAAGCTGAACCTCAGTCACAGTGAACGTCACATGAGGTCAGAGGTGAATTTTATGTATTTTAATAAAATTATCTCAGTTTGTTCATAAGTCTTGTTTCATTATTATTGTGTTTCCTGGTGTAATTTCAAGTGAGCCCTGCAAACTGACCACATGAGCAGCGTGTGTCCAGAAAAGGATGGATGGAGAATTTCATGCAGTCCCTGTTGGAGCGATTTGTTCTTTATTTTTATTATTTTGAAATTTGTTAAAGTTTGTTGTTGGTTAACTTATATCTTTTGTTATTTACACGTTTTATTTGTAGGTTAATACTTGCATCATGTTTTTGTTTTGTTTTGTTGTTTATCTTATTAAGTCAGTCAGGAAGAACTGTGGGGCCATTTTTTCTATAAATTAAGAGACTGGTATAGGACCAGCATGCACTGGGGAGGGCCTATGGTTTTTGTTTTTTTATCAAAACAGGAGAAGCCGCACTAAGCATCAGAAATGGATCTTTGTTATTGTTTGCCAAACTGGATAAATAAACCATAAAACGCAACTTTCAGGTTTTGGACATTTGACTTCTTTTGCCTGCATACAAAATACTACCACAGTGCAGCAGTGGCTTGTAGATTTTAAATTGTTGGATGTTTGGTTGGACAAACAAAGGAATCACCACTGCAGTCCCATTGGAGGGAAGTTTTCAGGAAAGCAAAGAGAAAAAGATTTTAGTGAGTGTCTGTACTGAGTGTTTAAGTAGGAAAATGAAAGACAATATGAAGCATGAAAAATGAAATGAGTTCATCTTTTGAATTAATTTATGTGGCTGATAAAGTGGCATCACTTTAGCTGCACAGTTCTGTACTTTGAGATACTCGATGGGATTTATTTTAATTGAAAACTTAAGGCTCCAAGTAGATTTCTTAATTTAACCATTATTACTGGTTGTTTGAGGACAGGGGGGGGGGAGAAAGTGGATTTCTATTCATTAAAATAATTAATTATCTTCACTGATAAAGCAAACAGCCGCAGATCGATCCTTCTGAGAGTCAGCCGCTGACAGGACAGAGCGTTGAAATCATCTATATTATTATTTATATTATTATTATTATTATCAACAGTTTACGCACCACGTGCATTACGGCGTGACGTCAGCAGGCGGCGGCAGAACCCTCGCGTTTGAACCACAGCGGTGTAGCTGTGCGGTCTGTCGGCTTATCGAGCTCGTGTTTGGGTGTGTTGCAGCTTCAGCTGAGCCTCCACAGTCGGAGACGCTCTTCGGGAACAAACAGCCGGCGGACACTCGGAGGTCTGAGTTTCTTCGGAGCTTCTTCTTTATTTTTGTCGTTAAGGCTAATCTCGTTAGCTTATGCCTGCGTCGTTACCATGGTGACGCTCCGAGGCAGAGGGGACGCGGACCGGAGAAACGGGCCGAGCACGAGCACCGGGACCCCGGCACGATCTGAGATAAAGACCCGGAGGAGGAAGAACGCTCCCCGGATTCAAGAGTCCGGACGGTCCGATGTGAGTGTGTCCGTGTTCGGTGTGTAAGGTTCAACTCACGGCGACGTTTAAATGACCGTCAGTTTAACCGGAGGGAGGAAAACGTTAAACTGACCGGGAGAGGACCGGGGGCAGCTTTTCAAACTTATTTTGGTAAAAATCAGTAAACAGGTGGAGTTTCCTCCTGGTCTCACTCACTGCTTTTTAACGAGCTTTAGTAAAAGTCCGGTAATAAATAAAAACCCTGTGTTTAAAGATGGCCGCCGAGTGAGAGCGAAGCTTAGTCTCTGAGAACGAAATGTAAAGAAATACGTTTAAAAAAACAAATGTATAAATTACATCTCAAAGAAAAGTAACCGTATTTTTATCATTATTATTATAAATATTTTTTTTAAAAAACCTTCCAGATATTTTCATTAGTGTTCGGGTTTAAATCGGAAACTAAACGTTTTTTAATTACGCTGCAGATATTTTACTAGTTTATTCTGAGATCAGCCGCTTGTTTTGTTTTTCTTAACTTTACATCGGCCTCATGTAAACCACTGTAAGGTCACATGGTGCAGCAGGCTCCCTGGTCATGTGACATGTGTAAAATACCCCTCTGGTCTTTAGCTGCAGTCGTGTGAAGCTCACTGAGTGTAAATGTCTGTGATCACGCGTGTATCACTTGTAGTGCTGTAGGCGCCTCCAAATGAGTGCGAGTGACCCGACCTCTCACATCTTCCTCAGGTATGTAAATCTGAGGATGAGGAGCAGAACCTCACCGATTCCGAAACACCCGAGGATGAAGATGAGAAAGCAGCAGGAAGCGTCATCAGGTCAGACAAAAGTCACCAGTTAAAGCTGTTTTACTGAGCATGCTCAGAGCTAAAATGATTAGCTGGGCGATTACATTTCATCATGGCACCTGTGTCGGCGTGCAGGAGGAACTGCGCTCAGAAACAATCCAACTGCAGGCCACAGGACACAGATGTGAACGGTGCTTTTAAACCGGCTCTAACTGTGGGTCAGGAGTCAGTGTGTGACGTGAAGCTTTCATTTTACTGTCACTGATGTTGGTTTTGTGTTGGCAGGAAATCTCAGCGGCTCCAGAAGCGTTCAGGTGAGAAAAACAACGCTAACAGGAAGACGTGAAAGGTCTCAGAGTTTACACTGTGCACTTTATTAAACTTTACACACAAAGACAGGAAAACATCTCACACAGGAACAGCGCAAGACCACAAAGTGGTCCATTATTTTTCCAGCTGCAGAACAAAACATTTCTCTGAATATTTATTTATGTAAGAGCATCATTCAAAGTCCTGATATTTTATATGTTTATGAGGGGAAATGGTTTTAATATGTATTTAAAATATGCTGAGCTTCAGTGGTGGTTTTACCCATCAGTGCTGTGTACCTGCACGTCTCTAATATTATGACTTCATATTGAAGATGCATTGGACACAACATTAGAAACACCTCTTAATGTAAAACAGTCCAGCATCAGCTGGAAACACGAGCTCAGGAATTAAAGGTTGTAGTATCTCCCCCGTGTGTGTGTGTGTGTGTGTGTGTGTGTGTGTGTGTGCGTGTGTGTGTGCGTGTGTGCGTGTGTGTGTGTGTGTGTGTGCGTGTGTGTGTGTGTGCGTGTGTGTGTGCGCGTGCGTGCGTGTCAGGCGGCCGGCTGAGGAGAAGCACGAGGCTGACCAAAGTGACGAGCAGGTACGAGGCCTCCAACATGTTCGACGGCATCAGCACCAAGTAAGAAAATCCTCCTGACATGTGAGGTGATGGACGTGCAGTAAAAGCCGTGACGTAGAAACTGAGATGAGTTCAGGTTATGATGCCATCAATGACACTTTGATTGTTAACACTGAGACAGCCAAAGAAAGAAGCACACAGAACAACAGCTCTGTGTTTGATCGTCCCTGCTGGGATTCACAGATGTCTTTGATACATTAAAAGTCTGAAGTTTAACCTGAGCAGCTCAGAGTGGCCGTCCGCTGTGTTTGCACTGATCTTTATGCCACAAACCTGTACGATTGTGATAATATGGTAAATTGAATCGTGGTGACGTCCACGCTGTTCTCTCTGCAGCGCCGCCAGGTCGGTCCTGAACAGGATGGACAGCATGAAGAAGAAGAGGCGGCTCAGTAACAACAAGGAAGGAGTGAGTGGAGCCGTTAGACTGGATCAGTGACTATAAGTATTTATAAGTATTTATCCTGCCTGTTTGCACAAAGAAACGTCTCTCTGTTCAGTTCTCAGTTATTACAGGCAAAATCATTCCTCTGGACACGCTCGGGTAGAAGGACTGGACTGAAAATGAGTGACAAAGAAAACCTTTTTCAGACTTTTGGCTCATTGGAAGAAAAATATAAAGAAACGAGGGTCAGCACAGTACTGTAATTAAAGAGCTCACAGATGCTGATCTGTATAAGCGAGGACTCAAACCAGACGCTGTGTCAAGTATTTTCTGCCACAAGTCAGAGGTCATCAAAGGTCACGACCCCGTTGACCAGGAGTGACATCGGCCCAAACAGTCTGCTCAGATACAGACAGCTGTGCGCTGGTCACCAGCTGTTCTGGGGTCAGTGTGATCGTCTCCATCATCACAAACAGTCCGAGTCTTTTTCGTTCTTTAAGGATCAAATAGAAAACACTGACATGTTTCCCTCACCCTAACCTTTTGGCATCATTACCCAGACTGCACTGCAACACAAACATCTAAGGCAGCTGCAGTGTTTATAAAGGCACACGCGTGTGTGCGCTTTGTGGCGTCACTGTTGCCGTGGAGCTGTGTCGTGTTTTGTTGTTAGGAGCTGTGTTTATGTTTTTACGCTGATAATCAACGCTGAGAGTTTGTTTACATCCCGAGTCAGCTGTAAACCCTCAGCTGAGGCCGCCGTCTCGGTGGGCGCTGCCTCTCTTATCAGGTCTTTATGAGGGCGGTGGACCCGGCTGCACCCAGCCCCCCTCCCACTGCTCGCGGCTTGTGGGGAGGGGGCAGCGTCTATATCAGCTGGCACCATATTGGAAAGCAGCCGACAAGCACCAGCCCTTATTTTGTGCCCACATGTTCATATTTCCTCCTCACATGGAGTTTCTGCTGCTCTGAATGAGTAAAACAACGAGAGTCGTTGAGACGTTTGTAATCAGAGTGTGTGAAGTGTGGCGTGTGCTTTACATCCTGTCAGAGAACAACAGCAGGCTCACAGATCTTCTGTCCCAGCCGTGGATGTTCACATCAGTCAGGTTTCTAATAATGAGTCTGTATGTGCAGTAATCCCAGTGAACCAAAAGCTTGCCTGAAACTCTCAGTTTGGTCAAGTTTTCTTCTACTCATGGATCTGTGTAATGTCTGAGTTGTCAGAGCTGTGACATCACACAGGCCCACAGCTCTGTGTCCACAGTGGGAGTTTGTGTTTATATTAGCGGTTCTGAAATGTTCCTCAGTAACGAGTTAACTGATCTGTGAAATGTCCAAAAACAGTCCCATCCCTCGTTGTCACGTTGGTCACTTTAATCAGATGCATTACTTGGATAAACACAGGGATGATTAACTGATCGTTACACACCTAATAACTGATACATTTGCAGAAGATCTACTCTAAAGCCCAGAGGAGTAAAACACCAGTCCCACTACGAGGAGAGCTCAGCGACAGCGAGGACAGCCGAGGTCAGTGCAGATGGTTAGGAGCAGAGGAATGATGACGAGAGGGAGACGTGGTGGTAAAAACGTCTTCTCTGGTGTCTCCAGGGGCGGGCTTTGACGAGGACAGCAGGAAGGCCGTAACAGCAGATGAAGACAGCAACTGCAGCGTCGGCCACAACGTTGATGCCAAACTGAGCCGAGCCTCGTCGCTGTACCAAGGCCCGACCAGCGGTCAGTACGCCGCTCCAAACACGCCGTCTGTACATGCTGAGTAATACAATAAAAACCCTAAAAGACTACAAATCGGTGAACAACGGGTTCTTCAGGAGAAAAATAAAACCACACACTTGAAACGTACTGAAGCTCCAGCTCTGATGATTTTGTTTTCTCTGGTATCGATTAGACGTCCTGAGAGGAACCTTCCCGGTCAGCGCCTCCGGAGCGAACATGACCCGCAGAGCAGCCTTCAGGTCAGAGCGTGGACACGCCTTTCCTCTCTCCTTCAAATAAAGCAGGACACAGCTGAACGCTGAAGTATGATGTAGTCTGAAGCAGGTTGGCTACACAGGCTAAACCCTCGAAAACTCAAGTCACACTTTTTCTGCATTCTTGTTTTTATTAATTTTCCCTCACAAATGTTCCTGTATCGTTTGATCCTGAGGGGCCACCGTAGACTGATGTCTAAACTGTGACATCACTGGCTTTTAAAACCTTTACAAACTTGCTTTTAAAGTCCTACGATTTCACCAAACTGGAGCTCAGCCCTGTTAGTGCTGTAACCTCAGCAGCCATGCTGTTGGTCAGCTGATGTCATTAAAAATGCTCCAGCAGCACAAACACAGTGCAGAGGTGGGTGATGTAAAATCACCGCCTTCACTACAGGAATAACAGATCTTATCATCATCACCAAAACTTCACCTGTTGGATGCTTCACCTTCATCTGTCACACTCAGGTCTCTGTTTCTTCCTGCAGACCCACTAAGAGCGCCTGGTCCAAACAGTCTGATGAAGACTCTGATGATGAAGAGGAGGAGGCCCCTGACAGGTCAGAGACAGCCAATCTGATTGGATCATCAAACCACTTCCTGATACATCGTCCATCATCAATGCTTTTAACTGTGAAGCACGAGGCGTATGGAGTAGATTAGATGTGGTTTGCTGCCTGTCTTACTGAGACTTGTCTCTCCCTCTCAGCTGTCTCCCACTCAGCCTGCGTACCGGCAACCTTTTGGAAACCCGCAACGACAAGATGGCTGCAGGAGCGGGCCTGGCGGACATCGATCCCATGGCCATCGACCAATCTGTGAGATTAAACCTTAGATATGTTCTCCTGTGACCTCGTGTTTTACACATGATTCACAGAAAAATCTTCTCATTGTGTTGTTTTGTTCTCCACCTGATCCTGTTATATCCTTCCTTTCCTTCCTTCCTTCCTCAGGTGGGTTTTGACAGTATTGGGGGTCTGTCAGGTCACATCTCAGCTCTGAAGGAGATGGTCGTCTTCCCCCTTCTCTACCCTGAGGTCTTTGACAACTTCAAGATTCAGCCTCCCAGGTGACACACACACACGTCAGGTATTCATGTCTTGTGGGGACGTCTAATAGACGTCATGCGTTCCCTAGCCTCTTACCCTAACTTTAACCTAACTGTAACCCTGAGACTAAAATCCCTTCAAACTCTTTGGTACCAGAATTTTGGTCCCCACAAGTATAGTAAACTTTCTATATTTGGTCCCCACAAAGATATGAATACACGCTTGTGTACCCCAGATTCTAAATATATAAAGAAACCTTCAGAGGTGAGTGATGCTTGATGCAGGGACATGAGTTTACCTTCTCACAAAGGTAAATGTGTGCTGTAGTAGTTACTGAGTCCTGCTGAGACTGAATGATGTGAGTGGGCCGAGGTCAAAGGTTGGACTTCATGTTTTTAAGACGGATTACACAGTGAACACACTCCACCTGCGTCTCTCTGCAGAGGGTGTCTGTTTTACGGCCCTCCCGGGACGGGGAAGACGCTGGTTGCACGGGCGTTGGCCAACGAGTGTAGCCACGGCAACAGGAAGGTGTCCTTCTTCATGAGGAAGGGAGCCGACGTCCTCAGCAAGTGGGTGGGCGAGTCAGAGCGGCAGCTGCGGCTGCTGTTTGAGCAGGTAAACGTTCACCTGAGTCATACTGAAGCAGGAAATATGATTTGAGTGAGTTTAATGAGTCTGAGCAGAGAGAAGCTGCTTCTGAGCAGACGCTGTGACCTGTATCTGCATACATCCGTTTGTGTCAGCAGCACTTTAATACTCTGACAGTGTCTGTGCTGGAAACTTTGAAATCAAACTCTTTAAACAAACCCTGTGAATTTAAATTCATTTAATTCATCGTGAACAGGTTTAAAGTGTGTGTTGGTGTGTGTGGGTGTGTGTGGGTGTGGGGTACTCAGGCGTATCGGATGCGTCCGTCCATCATCTTCTTCGATGAGATCGACGGTCTGGCTCCGGTCCGATCCAGCAGGCAGGACCAGATCCACAGGTCAGTTTCAGCTTCTCCACACGTGTCACCTCAGCGGTGTCAGAGTTTGAGGTTCAGTGTAACGGGTCAGAGGCGCCGCCGCCGCTGTAGATTGTTTGTAAACGTTTGTAAAGTTATTCCTGACACAAAGGAAACGTGTGCCAGACTAAATAAATGGAAATCCTCGCAGCTCCATCGTGTCGACGCTCCTCGCTCTGATGGACGGGCTCGACAGTCGAGGGGAGGTCGTCGTGATCGGAGCCACAAACCGGCTCGACTCCATCGACCCTGCGCTGCGGCGGCCCGGGCGCTTTGACCGCGAGTTCCTGTTCGGCCTTCCCGACAGAGAGGTGACTCTTTACTTTATTAGATTTTATATATTTTCAGCTGCATCCATAATCTCTGCAGTGTCAGTGTGGGCTGGTGTTAAAAAATCTACCAGCACGGTTGTGATGAAGGGAAGTGATTGTTTCAGGATCAGGATGTAAACGTGTTTGTTTCCGCTGTAAAGTTTTACTGTGGGAGTCTGAGGCTGCCTCTGCTGGACATCAGAGGAACTGCAGCAGGGACCTTAATTTAGGTGTGTGTGTGTTTCAGGCTCGTAAAGACATTCTGAAGATCCACACTCGGCAGTGGAAACCTCCTCCGTCTGAAGACTTTCTCGATGAACTGTCAGAAAAATGTGTCGGTGAGAAAAATGGCAGCAGCTTTTTTTTGTCTCAGGAAAATGTAGTAATTTTTTTATTGGTAACCTGACTTCCTGAGCCTCTGTCGCTCTCAGGTTACTGCGGCGCTGATATCAGGGCGGTGTGCACCGAGGCGGCATTGTGCGCTCTGCGCCGACGCTACCCGCAGATCTACGGCACGTCCCAGAAGCTCCTGCTGGACGTCTCCTCCATCGCCGTCAGCAGCTGCGACTTTGCAGCAGCCCTGAAGAAGATGTCGCCCACCTCGCACCGCTCTGCCGCCTCCCCGGCCAAACCGCTGTCCCCTGTGGTCCACCTGCTTCTAGGCGGCGCCCTGCAAGAAATCCTCAATGCCCTGCAGAGGATGTTTCCACACGCTGAGGAGGGCATGAAGAGGAAGAGGGAACCAGGTGAGCCAGAGGCCAAAGTTCTGCTGTGTCTACACATCACTTCCTGTTTACAAACTTCCTGTTTCCTGTGTCAGACCTGACCTCGGGTATCGTCGATGACACTCTGATGTTTGACGAAGACGAGGGCCCCAGCATCTCCAAACCCTCCAAGAACAAAACCTTCCTGCACTTCTTCAGGTGAGCCTTTATCCACACCTGAGGGGCGTGACTATGAAGTGAATCACCATGGTAACAGAAGCCGAGTCTAAAGCTGGGTCAAAGCGCCACATTTTCACTGATTCCTGTGATCCGAGGTTAGATCCTGTGTGTTAAAGTGCAGTAAAGGTGCCGCAGCAAACACTGCGTTGCAGTATCGCAGGTATGACTTATACATGTACGTGATTTATGTGTTCAACTGGTCATGTAGAAAGCAGGGATGGTCTCTATAAACACTGCGTGCTCTCATCGATTATCTCCCCCACGCTGCATTCTCTGATCCTCTCCCCCGACCTGTAGGAGTGCCGTCAAACAGCCGACGTCTCACCGCCCCAGGATCTTGCTGGCAGGTCGTCCTGGCGCTGGTCAAACCTCCCACCTGGCCCCCGCCATCCTGCACGCTTTGGAGCGTTTCACCGTCCACAGCCTGGACTCAGCGGTGCTGTTTGGTGTCAGCAGCACCTCGCCAGAGGAAGCCTGTGCACAGGTGACTCCTCCAGACATGTGCATCTACAGGTCGACATGCATGTGCACACAAACATAAACACACTTCATAAAAACTTCATTTAATCATTTTAGAAGTGTTAACAGGCGGCTCTGTGGTTCTTTCTGACTCTGTAATGTTTTTAATTATTTAAAGCAGCCTGTCTGTGCCGGACAGTCTCAGGATGTGAACTTTGACCTTTCCCCTGATCAGGTGTTCTGTGAGGCCAAGCGGACGTCTCCCAGCATCCTCTACATACCGCACATCCAGCAGTGGTGGGACACTGCGGGGCCGGCACTGAGGGCATCCTTCCTCAGCCTGCTGGGCAGCATCCCGTCCTTCTCCCCCATCCTCCTCCTCGCCACCTGCAGCGTGTCCTTCCAGCAGCTGGACCCAGAGGTGAGGACTTTGTCCCTCAGCTGTGTCCCTGTGCGTGGAGGTTTTACAGGTTTTTATCTTCGATGCTGTGCTGCTCCCAGATTCAGAGCCTGTTTCGGGAGGACTACGGGGAGGTCTACGTCCTCAGAGTTCCCACCCAGCAGGAGAGGACCAGCTTCTTCCAGGATCTCATTCTGAACCAGGCGGCCGAGGCCCCTCCCTCTAAGAGAAAAACATGTGTGTGACTCCGCCTTCATGCTGCGGTTGTTAAGCCCAGAGTGTGATAGATCGCTCACTCTTTCCTCCTCCTCCTCTCTCAGTATCTCAGGCAATGGAGGTCCTCCCCCTAGCTCCACCGCCGCCTCCTCGCAAAATGTCGGCGCAAGAGCACCTCCGCCTGGAGGAGCAGGAGGAGGACGTGCTGCGAGAGCTCCGTCTCTTCCTGCGAAACATCACCGAGCGCCTGTCTCTGGACCGCCGCTTCAAAGCCTTCACCAAACCGGTCGACATCGAGGAGGTGAGAGTTTGAGAGAAAGACACGCCGACATCTGCCGCTCAGTTTTAAGGTCGTGAATAATTAAACAAACGGAATCGGATCAGTTCACGCCTTCCTCCCAGCTCCACGCCGTACATGTTATTAAAAAAGTGTGCAGCAGATTCAGTGCAGGTTGATGAGGTCAGATGGCAAGACCAGACTCACGGGTCAGCAGTCGTCTTAGCTGAGCCCGGTTCTGTCGGAGGTTTCTTCCTGTTAAAAGGGAGTTTTTCCTTCCCGCTGTCGCCACAGTGCTTGTTCATGAGGTCGTCTGACTGTGGGCTGTTCTGTTTTCTTTATATTATTGTAGGGTTCGTATCTTACCAGATAAAGCACCTTGAGGCAACTGTGATTTAGTGATGTATAGATAAAATTGAATAGAATGTTGGAACAAATCCACACATTCAGCATTCACTAAATCAGATTTTAGTTTCCCATCAGCACGCGGAGCAAACGTCAGAAATGTTTACTACAATCACGTCAGACCGCAGCCACACGCCGACACCGTGCATGACATCATGATTGGCCTGTTTCCTGTTCTGACTGTTGATTGGCTCATTGGTGTCAGGGGAAGGCCAACCAGGGGTTTATAAAACGGAAACAACGCTGCCGCTCTCGCCTGTTCGATCTGTGAATCAGCCCAGAGTATTTGTCTCTGCTGCCCCCGAGTGGCCAAACCAAACACCAACAGCAGAAACCCTCCTTCCTCTCCTCCAGGTCCCCGACTATCTGATGGTGATTAAGAAGCCCATGGACCTCTCCACCCTGCTCACCAACATCGACCAGCACAAGTACGTCACCGTCGGCGAGTTCATGGCGGACGCTGACTTCATCTGGAAGAACGCTCTGGAGTACAACCCGGACAGCGACCCCATGGGTGAGACGACATCACCCGTGACCGTTCTCTTGGTTTGTCCTCTGCCCCACAGTCTCCTTCCTTTTCTTAAGTTTCTTCTTCTTCTGCTGTCTGTATGAGACAGACGGAGCAGGCGTCTCCAGGTGGAAACATTTCCACAATGGGCGGGGCTATAAGTTCAGCTGTTGGGTGGGGAAAAAAAAAATCGTTTTCTGTTTGTCTGCGTCTGTTTGAGGAGAGACGAACTAAACAGAAGCAGATTTCTCAGCTGGACTCACCTGTGGAAAGGTGATAAAAAACCTGTTTGTTTTACTGCGTGTGTGCGTGCGTGCGTGTGTGTGCGTGTGCGTGCGTGTGCATGTGCCAGATCGCAACATCCGTCACCGAGCGTGCGCCCTGAAGGACACGGTCCGCGCCATCATCAGAGACGAGCTGGACGAAGACTTCGAGAGAGTCTGCGAGGAGATCAGAGAGTCGCGCATCCACAGAGGTGAAACTCAGCCAGATGTTCACGCCTCATCCAGCTGCTGCTAACAGTGTACTGTCAAACTTTATATTAAGACTTTTATTTTGGTGACAGCTCTGATGGTGGCCAACCCGCAGGAGGCCGATGGCGTCTGCAGCTCGGCGTTCTCCAGAAACACTCTCCAACGTAAGTTCACCCCTGAACTGAAACAGCACGGGGGCGGCTCTCTGCGCACTGTTAGTCACAGACGTCAGCAGCTGCTTTACAAAACTGTTAGAAATATGAGTGACGTGAGAGCAAACCAGCAGACATCACATCAGGTCTGATCACCGTCAGCGTGTGCACCAGTGAGCCGTCAACCACCCGTCAGGTTCTCCTCAGCCACTGTTAGTAGTGCTGATAAGCCCCGCCCCTACTTTTAATTGGTCCGTGAGAGAGAAGTGACAGTTGATGAGTGCACCAGTTTCACTTCCTGTTTCAGAGTCTGGACTCGCGTACCAAACATTAGGACATCAGGCTGCTCCAAAAATATTCTTCAGAAGTTCTCAAAACTCAGCTGCTTTCACAAAATGCCAAAAAGATGACATTTAAATCACAAAAACAGTCGATTTTATAAGATTGTAACCATCAAACTTTATAAAAACCTTAAGTAATGAATCAGTTTTAAAGTCGTCTGTCAGCCAGCGAGCTGATTCTCCTCGTCTGTGGATCTACAGAAATGTGTTTTTTCTTTGGGATCGCCTCCTCAGAGCAGCTTTTAGATCAAATGAGAGTAAAACAGAAGTCGTCATGTTAACGATGGATTCACAGACTCGCAGCAGGACTGAGGCTCCGGGTTCGTCTCACGCTGTGAAACGTCTGATGAACAGAGAGCTTGGCGCTTCTTTCGGCTGCTGCAGCAAAAAGCTGCTTTTAAAAACGTCTCAGTGAAAGCGAAAGCAGCGAGAGCAGGAAGCCACAGTGTTTGCTCAAACGTGAGAGCCGCAGGGCAGGCGAGGACAGGAAGAGGCAGAGAGGACGAGAAGTGACCTTTCTCTCTAATGACCTTTACTCTTCCTCCTCCCCGCTCCACCCCCACCCCCACTTCTGTTTTCCAGCTCGTAAGAAGAAACGTTACAGACGGCCCCGAAAGTCCAAGTGGAGCACCGGCGTCATTAAGAAACCTAAGAAGAAGAAGAAGAAGGAGGAGGAGCCACCAGTCCCATCCTCCTCCTCTTCCTCCTTCACCTCCCTCTCCTCCATGTCCAGTAAGTTCAGCTCTGAGTCGAGTGCGGAGGAGGTCAGAGCTGCTGGACGGCGAGCGGTGAACGGGTCTGCTGGTGCTGGCTCGTCCAGCCCATCAGAGAGCAGTGACGGCGGCCTGAGTGGGTTCCATCGCACCCCAAACCGCATCACAAGATCCCACAACGGAGTCCTCACGAACGGGTATCACCGCCACACCGAGCCGGTTCATCGCCAGCTGGCTGATGGCGTACCTGTAGGCGTGCGTCAAACCCGCTCATCAAAGACCCTCCCAGGCCCGGAGACCGTGCTGAACGGCCAGACCGCGGACAGCTTAGGTCTGTGCGCGTGAGCACGAGCAGTGCGAGCGCCTCGCTGTACTAACCGACTCACTGGACCGCTTCAGAGCGCAGCCGCTGCCGATCGAGCTTCTACAGGCCGCCGCTTCACGCTACGAGGCTCCGCAGCGCTCCGGGCATCGAGCAGGAGGAGCGTGTGAGGTGTCAGAGCCGGCTGCTTTAGTCTGAATGAAACGCACTGCAGGAGCGCTAACGCGGCTCTGTGGTTCAGCACACACTGTAAATACCACACACACACACACACACACACACACACACACACACACACACACACACACAGCGGAGCTTTGCATCTGTAAATCTGATGGCTGCATCACGCCAATCAGACCTGACCTGTTAGCTTCCGCCTCCAGGTATGAGAACACTGCAGTTCCTCTGACGCAGCGCTGAGTGGTGTTTTTTAAATTATCTGACCAATAACACGGCTGCTGTGTGTGTGTGTGTGTGTGTGTGTGTGTGTGTGTGTGTGTGTGTGTGTGTGTGTGTGTGTGTGTGTTGCAGCTTTCTAACAAATCAGAATATTAATCCCAAAGGAAATGATGTCTACCGTTAGCTGAAAACTCCAGTCATTTCTTTTTGCCATAACCTGGTTGATTCCAGCTGTGAAGGCATAGAGTTGGCTGTTTGTGGGAGGCACTGCAGGGTAATGCCCTCTTCCTCTGCTTGTCTTCCTCCTCAGAGAAGAGCGAACAGTCTGAGTCGAGGGCCAACAAGGCGGCTTTGGAGCAGGTGTTGAGTCGGGACAGGCCGGAGCAGCAGGAAGAAACTCCACCGCTGATCGTCGATCGCAGCAAACTGAAGGTGAGTCCCAGCTCGCCTCTTTAAGGGGCTCAGACTGAATAAAACGTGACGCTGTGTTCATTAGAGCCAGCGTTCATCAGTGAGCAGATCCTGGATCAGCGTGAAGAGAATAACCTTCACACTGTACTCAGTGTGACCGTAAACCCATCAACGCAGAGTTAACAAGGTCACAGACACAGCTGGAGCCCCCTGCTGGCTGTTAACGTAACTGCAGATTTACATGTCCAGCTTCGTTTCACTCTTCATACCTGGATGGTCCGTCTGAGTTTACATACAGAGTGAAGTATACTTGACAAACATGAGGAACAAGAAGCTGCGGCTGTCCTGCTTTACCAGTCAGACGCCTTGAGTTTGTCCTTTTACGATGAGGAGGAAGCTCTTCATCGTCTCCGTCTGCTCTCAGCGAGTCGTCAGGAAGCTGAACATGAAGGAATCTGCTCACGTCTGACTGTAGGAAGCTGTCTGCTCACATCTTCAGTCTGCAGCACCAACGGTTGAAGAGCTGCTTTCAGACCGGAAACAAACAGGAAGTCGCACAGCATCCCCTCCCCCACCCCAGCAGCCAGTAATGAATAAAGCAGGGGCCGTGGGCCCCACGGGCCTCTGCAGGCACCACCTCAAACTGGTTTCTGTTTTCCAGGAGCTCCTGAGGAGAGCTGTGGCGAAGACGGATGGCGCAGAGGTGGAGCCACTGGAGAAGCTTTACGCCCGGCTCGCTCAGTGCATCTACCGACACAGAGACAACTGCAACAAGGCAGAGCTGCTGCAGGTACGACGCCCACAGAGACCCAGAGGGCGCTCATGTGACCTCAGTATAAATAACTGATTACAGTAGCTACTTTATCAGGTACCAGCCTCCAGCCTGCAGCGCACAGACACCAACAGCACATTTTCAGTTTTCTCACTTTTGCTTTCCAGGAAATGAAGACAGAAATCGATCGATTCTCCTGACCTCCAGCAGCTCGACTTCAATAAACCTCAGTGTTCAAACAAACGCGTCGTTCATTCGTCAGGAATCGTTCAGTTTCTCCTCTCAGGTGTGCTTTATCGCAGTGCTTTTCAAACAGTAATACCATGTTTATCTCCATGCTGTTTGTCTGATGTCGCTTTAATAAAGTCTCTGTGAGCGTGAATGAAGCCGCCGTCTGTTTCCTGTTCAGCTGACCGCTGAAAGCCTGCACATGCGACTCCAGCACGAAACCACAGAATAAAACCATGAAAACATGCAGCTGGGGTCACAGGCCTCAGAAGAGTTGACAGAAATGCAGATGCTGGGAAACGTTAGTATCTGAGTGTTTACAGAGAGCTGGAAACAGTTTCAAGGGCTTCAGACTCAAAGAGCTTCTTTCAGTTTCTCACATGAATCCGTTAGTATTAAATAAAATAAATGATATTAGTGATTTGTAAGTAAGGCTAGAGTTCAGTGTATGATGGTGGATTTTCTCTCCTGTGTGTGTGTGATGGTACTTTTACTCTGAAAGTCGCAGCGCAGCCATGTGACATAACCACAAAGGCTCTGCTCGTGCCCCCCATGCTCATATGTGTGTGTATATTTAAAAAATAAAAAATAATTAATGTCACACACTGACCTCAGCACGCTGACAGACGCTTCCGCTTTCTTCAAAATAAAGTCTTTTTATACATTGTTAGTGGTTTTTCGATGCCACGGTGAGCTGAGTGCTGATAAGTGATCGTCATTAGCTTTCATTTAAATATATTTTCTTAGTTTCCTTTCATCTACATTGCGCTTGCGCGTACTTTTATTTTGACTGAACACATCCCAGAATATGAAACGCTGTAAAACAAACTTATTGTTTTTACTTGGAAGAAAACACCACCCAGGGCTGGAGCCTGTGCCGGCTACCGCAGGGCGAGAGGCGGGGTGCACCTAGACGGGTAACCAGGCTGTCAGGAGCGAACACAGACAGACGACCGTTCACTCACACAGTCCACGTAGAATCACCAGGTATCCTAAACGCTTTGGACTGTGAGAGGAAGCCGGAGTACCTGGAGATAACTTCCACACAGAAAAGCTCAGAGGATTCAAACCCACATCCTAAACATTATTACACTAACTGAAATTTAAAATAAAAAATAACAAAGGATCATTTTTAAATGAAATATTTCTAATACTATTAGTGATATGTAAGAACAGCACCGCAGGTTGTAGGTTTTGTGAGATGTAATTACTGTAATTTAACGTATTTAAATGTGTTTCGTCGCTGTGGTTGTTGACTTCAACTACAGCTGTGAGTGTGTCAGTTACACAGTTACCCACACAGTTCATGTTACTGGCGTTTCTCGTGTTTGCGTTGATGCTCTTATTGCGAAAAGCTCAAACCGGATACATTTCTCGGCCGTTGCTCGCTTGTAGTGGCGGTATGAAAAATGGCCATCGTCAGATTCGGTGAACTATCGGACCCTTTTCACTTAAACGGTCCGTCTCATTAACAAAGCGCGACAGCGAGCAATGCGAGTCGGAGCGGCGACCGGCCCAAACCGGAGCTAGCCGGCGGTAGTTAGCATGTTCCCCGGCCGCTGGAGCGGCTCTGTGTCCGGCTGAAGCAGATGGGAGCCGCGGTGAAATCAAGCAAAAGGCGGAAGACTGCGTATCAACAGACACGGCTACAGCTAACTGTTCGCTCCGACATGCAGGAAAACGGAAACCGACAGTGCAGGTAAACACGCCCGGGCTCTCAGCAGGCTGCTAGCGGCGTCAGCTGGAGCCTGCTGCCCGCTGCAAGCAGCGGAGCGTCGGCTAGCACAGCGCGGAGCGGCGGGGCTAGCTAACGTTAGCGGGAGGATGTTCAGTGAGGACAGGGGAGATTCGTAGAGCTCTAACATGTTTACGTGTGTGCTGGGCAGGAAGTACACCGAGTGCGAGCCGAGCCCCCACACCGCCGAGGCAAGGTACTGAGTACTGCAATCAGTGCTGAGCAGAAGTATCAGAAGTACCTTCCCTGCAGGAAATGTATCTCTGACTGAAGTAGTACTGGTAACGGTTTGTAAACCGGTCCCCAAACTAAGGCCTGGGCCCCTCTGAAGGGTCACCAGGGATCATACGATGATTAATAAGAAAACAAAGGAGGACTTTGGACTAATCAATGATCCCGATCTGAAGCTATCAGCTGTTTACAGCTGTTTCAAAGGAATAAAGCACAGACCTAATTAAGTAGAGGCTACAGTCAAAGTAGGGCAGCAACAAGTGCAAATATTTACCTCAGAAATGCAGTACAGCAGCAGTATAAGATTAGGATATACTGCAGTAAAAGTTTATTTAGGTCTGCCACTGTACCAGACGCATCTCCAGGGTGCACAGTAGCAAAGTTACACTGGCTTTGGTGGAAAACTCCTTTTATTCTTTTATATCTCCCTGATGTCCCACAGTGAGCTGTAGGGTTAGTGGTCAGAGTTGTTACTCATGGAAAGGATCCTGTGATCATCCCCCACACTGGCACTATTTTAATTATGATGTTGTTGTTGTTTTGTTTACAGTATTTAAAATCACGTGTGGTTTTCTGCATACTCTGCGTTATTGCCCCTAAATCCACGGCTGAAAGGAAAATGAAATCTTTAGGGTCACCATGTTTCTGCCCAAACAAAGTCAGGCAGCTAGGAGCCTGACATAAACAAACAGAAGAAGAAGCCATCAGCTGACACTGACTCAGGCTCCTCCCCTTTCACCGATGTTAGTAAAAAAACGAATTAAACCAAAACTGGGACTATTGGCAACTTCTGATTTTATTAACAGTTAATAAACAAAACTGTAGAAAGCAGCTGAGGAGACAGACCCAACCAAGACAGCTTCAACACCTCTGAGTTTGTTTGTGTACGGGGGACGGCGGGTTAATTAAGTGGTAATAGAAACACAGTCACGTGGTCAGTAACACCTGATATGTAATATGACAGAATAATGATAAAGACTTTAGGAGTTAAATTTATCATCTAAAGGATCCTGCTGTCATACACCAAAGCTGTCTGTAGCTGTAGTTATGAAGGTTTATGTGACTAAACTATTTAACGCTCATACATTTGCTGTTTATGCCCAAAATATTCGTTTAAGTAATTATTGCTGTCGTCAGTGTAAGCTAAAGCCTCGTTAAATTATATAATCCAGCAGTTTGCAAAGTGGGACAGACCATGTCAGCGTAGGCTGGCCGTACTTTTCACCATAGCTTACAGGACAATGTGCTGCCGTCTTCCTGACCTGCAACTCGGAGCAACAGAAAGATTATTTGTTGTTGTTTTTTGTGTGTCTGTTTTTTTTTTTTGTTTTTTTTTTTGTATCCTCTGAGAATCAGACTGATTTCTGCGGCGTGACACTGTTTGTGTTGCCCTCGTTGCCCTGTGGCTACCATGAGCAGTTGCTCTTCTGAGACAGGCTAGTTAACTAGTCAGAGCTGCGGAATAACGAGCTGTCGCCCTCCATCTTTGCTGTAAACGGACATTTTTTTGTGTGATGTGTTAACAAATGGATCGTTGAGTTTACGATACTGAGCGTGGTCGTGATCAAGCAATCATAGGAAGGATTCACTGATGGTGCTGGAACAGTTTAATAACTGATTTCATCAGCATGAACGTGTTTCAGCATTTACAGCATAATAATTGCACAGTTCATTTAAAAACATGTTACTTCACTGTATACAAAGCCTCTGACAGACAAGAGCGATGAAGGAGGATGAAGGTGGAGCGACCCGTACGTGATAATTTAACCCTTTAAGACCTACCATAGAACCAAGTCCGCCAGAGCTTATATTATATTTTTTACATGCTGTGGAGCCATTTTCGGGAGCATTTCAAGTTGCTATACATCAATACAACTGTTATAGCCCAAATTCTAATAATATGTATGCATTAAGTCCATAGTAACTACATAAAATGCAAAAAAGTGCAATAAACTACAAAAAATTGGAAATCGTTTTTGTTTTTTTTACATATATTTCTACTTGGAGAAATTTTAAATACAAAAAGTTGCAAACAGTAGTTTACAACAACAGGAAATTTATTTTGAGTGTCTTCATAGTTTTATTTTTGTGATACACCAATTTTTATATACTGCAGAAAAAATGAAAAACAATCCTATGATGCAAATTTGCAAAGAAAACAGCATCAAAATAAACTATTTCCAGCAGTGCAATTTGAGTTCTAAGCATCCCAGCAAGTATTCAGAAAAGCATAAAGTCAAACATGACTTTTAAAAACACCAGTATAGGCTTTTAAGGCCTACAAGTAAAAAACTACATTTTCCGCGAAAATGACGTCACTTCTAGTTTCGGGCAGGTAATGGCGGACATGCGATAGTTCGCACTGACGTCTTTTCCAATGTAGGAAGTGTTACGAACAGCTGATCGGATCGGCAAAGCGTGTTTCTGGAATATTATGTTTTGTTCCTGCAAGTGCTTTTTATGCAATTTTTGCAAAGCTTTATGTGGAAGGAAACTGTGACTTAGGACAAGCTGATGGCATAAGATGTAAGTACAACTCCTCTGGTTTCATATGAAAAAAAAATTACTGCGCTAGCTTACAGGTTCAGGTTCTACAGGGTTTTAAAAGTAGTTATGCAAAACGGAGCGTGCCCGCTCCGACCGGCTTTAAAGGGTTAACTGCTGATGTTTGATCTTAAAGAACAGGTGGCGTGATCGTGGGGATGTGCTCTGAGTAATGATGCATTTCTGTGCCACAGGGTTTAAAGACAGCGAAGGGAACATTTCGACTGGTGACCTCCTCCTTTATGGAGCCACGACAGGACGGCTTGAACTGAGTCGGCTCCAACACTCGGCTGAACGCGGCGCTCACCCAAACTCAGGATGGCGAGCAGGAGGAAGTCCACCATCCCCTGCATGGTTCCTCCCCGAGAAACTGTGGACTCGGACCAGGAGATGGAGGATGTAACAGGCGCGGCGGATCCAGAGGACAGCAACGGCGCGGCAACCGTCTCCTCAGAGGCTTCCGGCCTGCTGGAGGAGCGAGGAGAGGAGGCCGACGGCAGGCGTGAGGTCGCGGCGTCGGACCCCTACCTGGACTTGAATGCAGCGGAGGGAGGCTACGAGTGCAAATACTGCAGCTTCCAGACGTCGGAGCTCAACCTGTTCACCATGCACGTGGACACGGAGCATCCCGACGTCGTCCTCAACACCTCCTATGTCTGCATGGAGTGTGACTACCACACCAAGAGGTACCACGCTCACACCACCTGACAGGAAGTGCGTTTATTTAAAAAGAAATGTGAAAGATTAAGAGCCAAAACAGTCCAGATCCAGGCCCTGAAGGCAGGTTAGAGTAACTGATAACACCCAACACACCAACACGTGTCAAAGTTCATCATCTTCAGACAGAAAAACGCCAACAGAGCGATTATGGCTCCACTCGTCCATTTTTAACGTTTCATTTTTAAACCTCCTGTAAATGCACAGCAGCAGTCCTTGTCCCAGCAAGCAGAAGGAAACAAAACTTTCATTCACTTCCTTAAAAAAAACACACAAACACAGCAGAAAGAGCGATTTTTAATCTCAACAAAGAGACGATTAAAGAAATCACTGTTTTAATCCCTAATTTCAGGGCTGAAAGCTGCTACTCAGTGACGTTTACGCCAAGATGTAAAAATGATCTGTAACTGAGCATCAACACTGTGGACTTTACCATAGTTTGAGTTCTGAATCTCCTTTTTTGCTTTATTTACCCATGATCCTCTGCTTCCAGCTACGACACGCTGCTGGCCCACAACGCTCGGCTGCACCCGGGCGAGGACAACTTCACGCGGACGATGGTGAAGCGCAACAACGAGACCATCTTCCAGCAGACGGTGAACGACCTGACCTTCGACGGCAGCTTCGTCAAAGTGGAGGAGGACGAGGCGGAGGAGACGGCGCGCAGAGGCATCGCCTTCAGCAAGACGCCCATCATGAGGAACAAGAGCCGAGCTGAGCCCAAGAAGTTCACCGCCGCGCACAAGATGGCCGTCGACGATGTCATCAAAGTGGAAAGCGACGACGAGGATGACGACAAGGAGCCGCCTGCGCTGTCGCCCGCGCCGACGGCCCCCGCTACCGTCGCCCCTCGCCTCATCCCCATCACCGCGCCGCTGCAGGTCCAGGCCGTGCCGCAGAGCATCGTGGTGAACAGCCCCAACGTGCTGCAGATTAAAGGCGGGGCCTCCCCCGCTGGTGGCGGCGTGCTGCCTCCGGGGACGCTGGCGCAGGTTCTGTCAGCCCTGCAGAGCCAGCAGAACAGCACGCAGACGCAGCTCCTCATCCCCATCAGCAGCATCCCCACCTACAACGCAGCCATGGACAACAACGTCCTGCTGGTCAGCGCCTACAACAGGTAAGCACACCTGAGGTACACCTGAGGGGCGCCGCACACGTGGAACCGCCCACTGATTTTAGCTTTTTGTATATTTAATCACTGTCAGACAGTTGGCTCGCTCTTATTTTGAAAGGCCAGCTGTCGCTCATGCTTTATCTTATTTTACTGCACTTCTCTGTGCACCTGATGATACGAAAAAGCAGCCGACCCGCCCGGTTACTACACCCGCATTTACTGCATCAGTCACAGCTGGATGGAGGCTGGGTGGTAGCACAGACGGGTGGAGGTTACTGCTTTGCTCCACGAGCACACAGACGTGTTTCTTGGTGTGTAATCCCGCTGCCGTTTCAGTGTGCGTGCTTTTTGTGTCGCAGGTTTCCGTATCCCTCGGTGTCGGAGATCGTGGGCCTTTCGTCACAGACCAAGTTCAGCGAGGAGCAGATCAAAGTCTGGTTTTCTGCTCAGAGGCTCAAACACGGAGTCAGCTGGACGCCGGAGGAGGTGGGTGCTTCAGCAGACGCTCACACGCAGACTGACCGGCTGCAGTTAAACTTCCCGTCACGTCTGATGTTGTTCCAGTTACCACGCGAGAGTCTAATTTGATCAAATATCCTGAGTTTGTGTGCGAGCAGCCTGAAGGACGAGTCTCAGCAGGTCCCACAGCTCTGAAAGGCCACCAGAGGCTTCAAACTGAAAGTGGATTTTGCAGCAGAGGCTGTTCAGCAGTTTGTTTCAACGTGTCGCTGATGCTGCGTCTCCGGGTCCATCTGCAGTCAGCGTCAGCGACACGTTTCCTTCACAGTTTACAGATGAATCCTGGTAAAAGGAAGAATCTGCTCCTATGTCAGATTTACTCTCAGAGAAAAGCATCAGGAAACATTATTGTGCTGTTGAGTGTCACACTGTGTGAGTAGAAACTACATCATTAACTTCTTCCTGGGTCATTAAAAAAAGTGCTTGAGCACAAACGTGGTCCAGTTTTTAAGAACTCCAGTTATGAGTGTTTATTAACTGCTGCCAGACTCGTCAGGTCGCTTTATAAAACAGGTTTTTACAGGCCGTCACCGCCTCACTGATCACGTGACTCCCGGTCAGATTTTGTTGTGGCTGATGATGATGATTGTGGTTCAGTTTCCTGACAGGAAGTCGTTCTGGTTGTTTCGTAGATGTAGAATAAGTCTGTGGCTCTGAGGAAGCCTGAGGCAGGCACTTGAGCAGTTCTGAGAAACATCTTCACTGCAGCATCTAAACAATAACTCCCACAACTTTAATAACTTTAGAAAGTCGGTGATGTCACACCTTACCTTTGACCTTCTACTGCTCCTCTCTGCAGGTGGAGGAGGCGCGGAGGAAGAAGTTTAACGGCACAGTGCAGACCATCCCTCAGACCATCACCGTCATCCCCGCTAACATCGCCGCCACCACAAACGGCCTGCAGAACATCTTCCAGACGTGTCAGATCGTCGGTCAGCCGGGCCTCGTCCTCACTCAGGTGGCCGGGAACAGCGGCGCGGTCCCCGTCGCCTCTCCCATCACGCTGACGGTCGCGGGTGTCCCCGGCAGCCAGCCCAAAGCCGCCGAGCCGTCTACGTCCGAATCGAACGCCGAGATGTCGTCTTCGTCGGCCGGCGTGTCGCTCGGTCTGGACTCGACCACAAGCAAGCCGAAGAAGTCCAAAGAGCAGCTGGCAGAGCTGAAGGCGAGCTACAGCCGGCGGCAGTTCGCCACCGAGGCGGAGATCTCGCGCCTCATGCAGGTCACCAAACTCTCCAAGCGAGCGATAAAGAAGTGGTTCAGCGACACGCGCTACAACCAGAGGAACTCCAAGGACCACCACAGCCTGCTGCTGACGCAGGCCACGCCTGGCAGAGCCGCGGCCGGCGGCGGCCGAGGAGGAAGGAGCGGCGGCGGTGGCATCAGCATCAACGATAGCAACAACAGCGACAACACCTCCACCATCGTCATCGACTCCAGCGACGACGCCAGCGACTCCTCGCCGACCTCGGCCGGCGCTCCAGGCTCAGCCGGGTCCTCCAGCGACCTCCGCATTAAATTCCGCCACGCCTTCCCCGACTTCACGCCGCAGAAGTTCAAGGAAAAGACTCCGGAGCAGCTGCTCGTGCTGGAGGCCAGCTTCCAGAAGTCGGACACGCCCTCAGACGAGGAGCTGAGCCGGCTGCGGGCGGAGACGAAGCTGACGAGGCGCGAAGTAGACGCCTGGTTCACGGAGAGGAGGAAAATACCGTCGGCGGGTCAGTCGAAGGACAGCGACGCAGAGGGAGACGACGAGAAGGCGAAACCGGCCGCCGCGCCTTCGCCCTCGGCTCAGGAACGACAGGGCACGCCTCCCATCAGCAGGAAGTTGGTGAAGAAGACGCCGGAGCAGCTGCACATCCTGAAGAAGGCCTTCGTCCACTCGCAGTGGCCGACGCCCGAGGAGTACGACCAGATGGCGAAGGAGAGCGGGCTGCCGAGGACGTACATCGTAAACTGGTTCGGAGACACGCGCTACGCCTGCAAGAACAGCAACCTGAAGTGGTACTACCTCTACCAGAGCGGCAAGGTGCGCTCGCAGGAAACCTTTTTTGTGATGTAACACAAACGCCACGCTTCATCTCCTGGTAACATCTGACGTTTTTTTTTCTTGTTCCAGGTGGACGAGGCGTTGAACGGCGGCGCAAAGAGCCAGAAGAAGTCAAGGAAGCGTTTCCGTGGTTGGTCCAGGAGGACGCGCCGGCCGTATCCCTGCAAGCGCTCTCCACAGGGCGGCGACGGTGCCATCAAGGTGCGTTTTTAGAAAAAAAAGAAAAATTCCTACTCGGCTGGCCATCGTTGGGCGAGAGGCTGTACAACAGCCTGTCTCTGAACTGCTGGAGAGCAGCTGGAGAACTCGAGTATTCAGCTGGATTTTAGCAGGTCGTCTGCCAACCAGGGCGCTGGTTCGATCCCCGGATCGATCCCCGGATCGTCCACATTTCACAGTCCAGCCTCTCCTGGACTCATTGTGTAGCAAATGTGAGGATTACAAGTGACTGAAGGTGATCTTTGTTCCTCCTGCAGGTGAAGTCCGGTAAGGCTTTTCTGAAGGAGTACTACCTCAAGCACCGAGCCCTGAGCGAGAAGGACCTGGACGAGCTGGTGGCAAAGTCCAGCATGAGCTACGAGCAGGTCAGAGACTGGTTCTCCGAGACCGCCAGGAGGGCGGAGGAGGGCACGGAGCTCTTCAGCGATGAGGAGGCGGAGGAAGAGGACGAGGAAGAGGAGGAGGAGGCGACGGCGGAGCACGCAGACAGCGAGGGAGAAATGGAGGTGAAAGAACAAGGAGAGGAGGCATCGGACGACGACTGCGTGGAGGAAGACGAGAAGGACGCAGAAGAGGAGGAGGATGAAGAGATCCAGGAGGGATCTGAAGGTTTCAGCCAATCACAGCCTCAGGCAGAAGAGCAGACGTGAGCAGACAGGTGAGAAATGTTTTCAGTTTTATTCCTTTTTTATTTCCAGAGATTCAGCAGAAACTAAAACCCGGAAAATTACCGCACAGTTTGCAGACACGTGAGTCGACGAGCAGGTAGAAGCAGTTTCTGTTTCATGAAACCTTTTGTCCTCAGTCGACCCAACTACAGATAAGAAACAGATAAGAACCACAGCCTGTCAGCACAGGAGGAGCTGCCTGATATTACAGCTCCTGATTGGTTGAATCTGCTCTCTGCAGGGACATGTGCTGCAGTTCTGCTTCTACCAGCTTTGCCTCCTGACTTCAAATAGACTGAACTTTATTCATATAATAGTCGTTAACAGGAGACAGACTACATGGCCCGGTCTTTAACACTGCTGCTGTGCCACAGATTTGATGTTTGCTCCACTTTGCAGTGGTTGTTCAGGAGATTTCCATGTTTCTGTTTGATTTCTGAGCTTTGAACTGAATCCAGTGCAGTCAGTGTGTACAGCGCCGGCCCTCCTGTGGGTCCCTGTAGTCAGTGCACAGTCAGTGTGTACAGCGCCGGCCCTCCTGTGGGTCCCTGTAGTCAGTGCACAGTCAGTGTGTACAGCGCTGGCCCTCCTGTGGGTCCCTGTAGTCAGTGCACAGTGCTGACCCTCCTGTGGGTCCCTGTAGTCAGTGCACAGTGCTGACCCTCCTGTGGGTCCCTGTAGTCAGTGCACCGTAGGCACGTCCATGATTCTGATTGGTCAGATGCTGCAAACTTGGCCTCGGGTGAAGGTGCTGTTAGCCATCTCACCAAACCTGGGGCTGACTTCCTGAGTCACGTGTGACGCTGTTGGGATAACAAGATGAATCCTGAATGACCCGGCGTGTTTCTCCGTAGTTACCTGCCTCTCTTCTCTCCCCACCTGTCCTTCCTCAGGTTTATCGTTGCTCCCCCCGCGCAGAGATGACAGAGGATGTGGTGTTTCTCAGTTGGTGGTTCGGGACCCAAAGATGGCTGCGGTAAGGTCAGATGGACATTCGCTTGTCGAGCGGTGGGTTGGAGCCTCGGAGGCTTTGGGTCGCGGTGCAGCTGAGAATCGCCGCGACGGAGGACGGAGCGTGTGGATTTAGTCTGCCGGGGACCGAACGGCGCTGCGATTCAGCTCTGCTCCTGTACAAACGACAAGCTTTTACTCTGACAGCGACTCGGCTTTTACTCAGATTTTCATACAGAACTAAAAAGAAATCAGCGTTTGTATAAAGACAGAAGTCCAGGACATTTCTCAGAGGTCAGACCTCGCATGGTTTTCTCTTTATTAAAAGGACTTTTTTCAGAATAACGGAGGAACCGCGGGACGTTTTTTCCGGAGGGATCGTCCTCCGGCCCTGAAACACTCGGCTCCTCTGAAGATGAGGTTTTTAAAACCGCTCCAGTCAGTGCCATTCTGTTTCTACGATTGTTTAAATAAAGACAAACGCAGCGCTGGAAAGAGACCCACAGCAGACCTTTTGTATTTTTCCAGGTGATTTCTTAAAGTCTGAACAACATAAAACATATAATGGAAGCTGAATCTGTTTTTGTTTTCAGGCGTTCGGGTTCAGTTTCAACATCATTTCAGTTTGAACCAAAACAACCAGAGAACACGTGACGCACCGTTAACGGGAAAATCCACTTTAAAACTCAGAGCGTGGTCAGTTTTACCCTCTGCGGGGTAACCACAGACGAGCACGCCTCGACATAAACAGATTTTTGATTCTCGCTGTTGTTTACTCGTCTGTGCCGACGGAAACATTTAACCGCTGGTTTGAAGCTTCTAATCAAACTACCTGCATCACGACTGCACCGCTCACACCACCAGCATCCATGGATGGTGTTCGACGGATGCCGGTCCAGAGGGTTTCAGCCTCAGGTGGGTCTCACTCATAGATCCCAGGATGCTAGAGGAGCGATCCCGTTTGATCCTGGTTACAGAGCGCTGCTCCAGCTCGTCCTCCTGGGGTGGGGGCGGGGCAGCTCCGGTCCCTGCAGGGCTGCAGTGCGAGCTTGGTTTGTTCCCTTCAGTGGACGGAAGATCTGGGCTGAGCGATGGCCTCCACCTCTGGGTTGGTCCACTGGGTTGGTCTTCAGCCGCAGGTCAGCTGGGTCCAGAATCAGCGAATCAGCAGGCTGGGAGTGAGAAGCCGCTCCAAGTTTGTCTGCAGGAACGGGACAGGTTGTCTGTCAGTTTTCCAGATGCTCTGCGTTCCCTGACCCCTGCTGACAGGCTGCGAGTGGTGACCGCAGGTCGGTCGCCTCCTGACCGCCCTGAAAGGAGGCAGCCGAGGTGGCTCGGACTCCCGAACACCTATCAGAGGTGTGGCCAGGACACACTGGAGAGGTAACAGGTAAACAGCTGTGATCCAGCTCAGCGCTTGGAAAGAACAGGGACATCACCGGACGTGTCACAGAGCAAAAACTAAAAGTTCAGATGGAAGTGGATTTTTC
The DNA here is from genome assembly GCF_057382185.1 of Mchenga conophoros. NCBI lineage: Eukaryota > Metazoa > Chordata > Actinopteri > Cichliformes > Cichlidae > Mchenga > Mchenga conophoros. The sequence goes on from NC_140546.1 coordinate 2,264,391, forward strand.
CTTTAACGCTGTGCGGACACAGACTCGCTGCTCGGATGATTTTTTTTCTGGGTTTTTAAAAAAAAATAATCTGAACTTTACAAACCGATGAAGTTGAGAAACGTTTGAACCCGAGCGCCGCCTCCTCGTCCAAAAAGCAAACACACACAGGCAGGTGCGCTCTACTTCAGGAAACAGGCAACTTTACCTCAGTCAGTTAAACTACAAACTCGGCAAGATTGTGACATTTACACTCGACGACAGGTTTCTCCTTTACTGTATGCATGAAAATAATTATGTCTTTCAGACAGCGTTCGCCACCACAGGCAGCGAATCGCTTCAAAGAGGAACAGCAGAAGAAGACATAGTTATTACTGTGTTTATTAGCTCAAATACGGGTGAACTAGTTAAACGAGATCTTTCAGGTTTCCTCGAATTAAAGACGATATTTTAGGGACAATAAACCACCAGGCTCAGTTCTTACGGGAGCTTTTTAACTTTTCATATGGGGGGAAAAGCTTTTATTTTGCTTTTCTGTGCTCTTCCTGTGGTGAGGGAACCTCGTAGGTCTCTGATAGGATATGCAACCATCAAGGAACAATCAGCAGGTGGAGGTGGGCAGTAAAATCTTCTCTGTAACCTTTCAACCACTCGTCCTCTTCTTCTTTAAATCGCTTTAATAGTCGACGGTTTTTAGTAGTTAATTTATTTATTATATCTGGACTTTCATGGATCTTTTTTTGTCTGCAAGCAAAAAATAAAAAGTGAAAAAACGAGTTTGTTTTCCTGTTTTATGTTTGTGTGAACGCGTTTTATCTTCATGTTCCAAATACAGTCGAGTCTTTGTGCCTCTGAACGAACTTATAAAGATGTAAACGATCAAAAAAATGTCTCGAGTAAATAAAACTGACAGCGTGTTGGTGTTACTGAAGGTTAAAAAACCGGCACATTTAGCGGAAACGAGGAATAAAAAAGGAAAAACACTCGGAAATGTAAGAAAATCTCAGAAAGATGCGAGTGGGTCCTGGATGCTCATGTTTACTGACAGCATCTTGCTGCACTTTTAGTTTTCAGTGTAGTTTTATTTAACTGCATTTTCAGATATTGTTCTCAAATTATGTCTGAAACTGTAACTGCTGTAATTTACCTTTAAATTAAAAAAAGGAGTTTTTCTCCATAAATTCTTCAAACATTTGATGTTTTTTGTTTTTTAGAAATCATTTACAATAGATTGCAAACTCCGGTCTTTCAGCATCTTTACTCCGGCCCGCGGGTCACCTCGGTGTCTCGGCGCAGTGTTGGCTCCTCGGCCCGATGAGGACAAAGACCCTAAAATAAAGACGAACGCTACATTTTGACGTCATGTTTTTATCAGATGTTAAAACTAAGACCTGTTGTAACATTTAAAGACACACACAGCTTTGTTGTGTTTCTCTCTCATGACCACTAAAAAACAAACTCTGGGTTTGGGTGTTTTCACACCGGCTCCCAGGGCTCATTTAAAACCGCACTGGTGCTTCTGAAGGTCCTTCGTGGCCTCGCTGATGTCACCGTAATGCACCAGCTGGAGGCTGAAACCTGAAGGCGGGGCTGTTGGAGGTGGAGCCCCCGAGGCTCAGGATCGACCTGCCCAAGGGACCTCGAGGCGTCTGAAAGGCGTTCTGATCTTATTTCAGGTTTTTCTCTTTAGTTTTGTTCTGCTGTGAAACAGGAAGGAGTCGGTGAGCTGAAGCCTGCAGACGTGAACCGCGGGCTGAGCAGCTCAGGTTTATCAGACCACCTTTAATGAAACATCCTCTAAACTCTGGTGGAAACACATGCAGATGTGCAATCAGCAGTAACATGTGAGGCTGCTGGATTTCTCTTAAATTCCTGAAACCACCAGCAGGTGTCGCACTGGCACCGGCGCTGAGTGACTGATGTAGAGACTTCGGCAGGACGACATGAGCGTTCGTTTCAGATTAACGACGTGCTCGTCGGCCCTGGATGTGAGTCGCACCTGACCCCCTCCTCAGAGTCAGCTGATTTTTTTTTTTTTAGTTTTCTGACAATTTGCTGAAAAAACCTGTTATAAACTACTGTGGAGTCACATGATGCAGCAGCTTTCCTGGTCCTTGTAGCTGCTGTGGTCTGAAGCGGATTCTTGATGCCGTGCGCTCCAGTGTTACAGACGCTCCTCCAAACTGGGCCTTTTTAATGTTCGTGAGGTTCGGACAGATCAAACTGACACAGGCTGAAGTGTGCTGGTGGCCACCGGTGGGTTTTTGGGGATTCCCAGTGTTACCAGATGGAGATGACTGGAGCTTTATGACGTGGTGTGTTGGCCTTTTGGAAGAAGCCGGGCAGTGTTTCCCGGTGGTCTGTGTCCAGTTTTGTTGAGTCTATGAGCTGTAGCCTCAGTTTCCTGCTCTGAGCCGACAGGAGCGTCGCCGGTGTGGTTGTCTGCTGCTGTAGCTCATCCGCCTCCATATTGGACACGTGGTGCACGGAGAGATGCTCTTGTGCAAGCCTCGGTTGTCTCCTCTGACCTCGATAAGACAGATATGACGCTTACTGGATATTGTACACTCTAATCCCAGTAAATGAGTTGGTGTCATGTGATTGAATGATTAGATATCTGTGTTGACAGTCGGTTAAGTGACCGGTGCGAGCACACGTGTATATTCACTTTGAGCTTTACGGTATCTGTGTCTGTCTGCGTCTAAAAAGATTCATTTCCAGCGTTCTCTGATTGTTCCTTCTTTAACTTGCGGCGCTGTTTTCCCTCCTCGCTGAACCGCCTCAATTATTCGAGGTATTCAGCGCCGCCACCAAAAACACCGCCACCATAGAAACCATCAGCACCATAGAAACCAGCCGAACCAGTCCTGGGAACACGCTGTTCTCCTCCAGATATTCAAACCACTGTATTCTCCTCTACATCTTCGCTTTAGCCCTCATCGCTCGGCGTTTCAGCGCCTTTCAGAAAACATCTTTGCTTACACTCGGTCCGGGTTCGGTGTGAATTTGTGCCACATTTTTGGGAGCCATGATGGGGCATTTTGGCTCGTCTGTGTGGTTAAAGGGGGGCTTGTCCTCGCACTGTCGCTGCTTTCCAGCAGATGGCGGTGTGAGCTCAGCCACCCGCCCCTCTCTAACCTCTACTGTAAATCATGTAAAGCTGGCCGGGTTGGGTAATACACCATTTGTTCACAGATCTGGGTTTTATCCAGCCTTCCTGGAAGTTCACTGGCTCAGTTTCCCTCTCTCCTTAATTTCCCAGATTTTTTTTGGCCTCTGTTTTTAACTCGAACTTCGGGGAGAAAAGGCTGATTCATGTCCTGCCTTCACAGCGCCGAGCTTGGCCCCATTTTGTGGCGTCGGGTCTCCCTCAAAAACACCAGTTACACGCCGCACGTGGTCTGGCAGAGGCCTCGGTGAAAACACGAGCCGACCGCCGAGGAGGAACCTCGCAGAGAGATAAAAGTTCACTCGGAGCGGGAAGAGTTAACCTACAGGAGACCCGTCTGAACCAGGGGTGGGACCTGCTCCCCTCCTAATCGGGGCAGAGAGAAAGGGATGAAGGGGGAGGAGGAAGGGGGCAGTGGGAGGAGGAGGGGCGAGGAAGAGAAAATTGGAGTCGACGCGAGTGGTGTGACAGGCCGAGCAGAGGCCGTGCGAGGACAGCCGAGAACCCTTTCACTACTGACCTACTTCCACGCACGTGTTTGAATCTATAGCGCCGCCGACGGGGCTAAACCTCCCGTTTAATGCTCCGCTCACACGCTGCGTCTCTGGAGCACACTCTGAAAAACACCGGTCCTGCTTCCCACCGCGTTAGCTTCACACACGAGCACGTAGAAGCACAGCAGAGGCTTTCTGAGGCTGGCAGCCTCCGCAGAGGAAGCCAAGCAGGCATTAAAAGTTAGCTGAATTCATTATGAACAGCTCCTGTTTGCACTGCTGCAAACACACAACTCCCACCAATGAGTGCAACACTAACGGAGACGCACACGCGTGTCAGGCACAATCATGGGTGTCGCTGCTACTGGGGTCATTAGTACAAAAAAGTAATCTATTACTACTAGTACTTTTATCAAAAGTAATGCATCATCTACCGAGTGAGTTGCTAGAGAAAGTAATTTGTTACTTTTACTCAGTACTTTTGTGTTCAAACTTTCCTTTTTGCTAAAGCATATAGTTGTGACTGGACCAGGTGACCCTGAATCCTCCCTTAGTTATGCTGCAATAGACGTAGGCTGCCGGGGATTCCCATGATGCACTGGGTGTTTCTTCTTCTCTCACTATGTGTTTATACACCTCTGTACGTGTATAACCCCAACTAGTCACAGCTGGAGGTTTCTTCCTGTTAAAAGGGAGTTTTTCCTTCCTACTGTTGCCAAGTGCTTGCTCACCTTGTATGAACCTCGAGGTGACTTTATCTCTAAGCCTCTGCTGCGTTGCAATCGCTCAGTTGTCCTGATGTTCGTGTCACGTGCTCTTGTAGTCATTTTGGAAGGCCGGCCATTCATTGGGCGACGTTCCAAGTTTTGTCCATGTGTGGATGACTGCTCTCGCATCAGCTGATCGGAGCAGAAGTGCGCATGCAGAAAGAGACTCTGTGCAGATAACTGAAGAACTTTGTGACTCATTACATTACTGTATTACTGAAAAATGTAATGTGATTACAGTAATGTGTTACTTTGGAACATGTTACACCAAACATGTTTGCTGTCATGTTTGAGAGAGTCTCGGTGTCCTCAGCCTGCTCAGTCACGTCCTCTGGATACGAACCACGAAACAAGTTAAACTAACGTTTTTTCCTCGGCTCTCCGGAGGATAAATCCCCGCGTTTATTTTATGGTGAAAGTCAGAAACCAACGGCTGCTTATTGGTGAGCACTCTGTCAGTCAGAAGTCGTCAGCCAATGAGGATGCAGTGTGCCTCGGAGTGCGGTCGGACCAAAAGGGCCAAAGTGCAGGTGTGAGCAGGTGACGTCACTGCGGCTCCGTGGTTACGGGGAAACCTCTGACAGGAAACGGCGAGTGGAAAACGCCCCTGACGTGGCACTCCCGACAGCTTCGTGTGCCGGTGTGAGGATGGTTACCGTTTCAGTGAGACTCAGCTCATGTTAGCATGAAGTCATGTGACGGCGTCAGAAAGGCTGTTTTGGTCAGAGGTTTGGGTTTAATGAAGTTGCAGATCACAAAAACACTTCCTGTATTCATTCAGTTGGGGAACCCTCGGGTCCCTTACTGAACCCTTCATGAGAGCGTTTGTAGAGTGCAGGCGTCCCGCTCGTGTTCCCCTCGCTTTCTTTTTTCAGCCGATTACGCAGCAAAGAGCGAGCGAGCGAGCATGAGGAGATATAGAGTAAGAGAGAGGGGAGGGGGTGAAGCTGTCTGGTGCTGATGTGGGTCATTCTGAGGACATCTCTCCTCGCTTTACCCCGTCGCTCTCTCCATCGCTCTTCCTATACCCCTCCACAGACCCCTCCCATCGCGGCTTGTGCCCGCGGTCGCTGCCTGCTCGCTGCATCGCCCTACATATCCGCACGCCCGGCAGCTTATTCATCCGTTCATTCGTTCGTGCGTCCGCTCGTTTGTATCGTGAGGACGTGATGGATCCCAACTGTGCGTCTGTCAGAGAGGAGCTGAAAAACGAGGCCGCGTGCCGACTCGCCGTAGATCCACATGTAACGCAGCAAACAGCTTGAGGCGCCGACCCGACCTCCACAAACTCTGCAGATCCAAATCTGTAGGAGCGGCCAGACCCAACGAGACCCCACGGGTCAGAGAGGACCGGTGGTGCTTTTCTCATCGCGTCATATTGATGTTCCTACGGTAACAACACCAAGGAGAGCATCCACAGACGGGCCGGGGGGTGAAAACAGTCAAATACAGGCCAGAGCGACCCCCTCGGTGTTGATCACCAGGTCACCGAGCCGCTGACCCTCGTGTTACCGTTTCAATCATTTCTCTCTCACAAACTTCAAAGTCCTCTGAGGTTTTAGTTTCACCTGTGGTGTCAAATATAAAGAAATATTTTCACCTGCACACGGCAGCTTGTAGAGGCTAGAGCAGCCGCTTGATCTGAAACAACAGATTTAGTCTCCACATTTTGTTTGGCCTTTTTCAGCTTATTTGACCGACACAGTGAAGGAAGGACAGGAGAGCAGGTGCAGGGAGAGAAGGGGGAAGACTTGCGGCAAAGGACTCGAACCCAGGCCGGCCTGTGTCAGCCGTATGGCATGTGGTCGCCCGCCCAACGCACTGAGCTAAACCTGCGCCAGTCTCCACATTTAAGCTTTATTCTCGGACCAAACAGTGTTTTTGTTCTTAATACTCTTTCGAACATATCCGATATGACACCAAAGTAAAGGCTGACTCGTTATATTCAGACTGTTTGGTCTTTAAAGTCGTGGTTTGGTTTTATGGCCTTTTGATAATAAAAATAAAAGCTGAGGCCTAAACTTTGTCCAAAGTCAATAAAGGAACAAATTTCAGCCTAAAGGTGGAGGAACGAGTCCCACCCCTGCCCTCCTGTAACGCCTTCAGCATCTACACAGACAATCACTGTGAGAACTTTGTTTAAGTGGAGTTCCTCTAAACTCTCTCTGAGGAGAAGGCGGGACAGGGGGAGGGGTTTGTTTCCACGAACATGTGCATGACGATGACCTCATGCGACCCGCTGACCTCAGAGTGTAACTTAGCCTCCCTCTGCTGCGTCTGTGAGCGCGATACGTCCGACTCTGAGTCCAGGTGGCAGCTGTCCTGTATTTATTTGTCATTCTAAGCTGTCGGTCTATTTTTTCAGTGGCGATCTCTCATAAACGGAGACGTCAGTATCCACACGAACACGCTGGCTGGCAACCTGCTGACAGTCATCGCACCTCTCATTATATCCATTCAATCAGAAAAAACGGCACAAACAGCGTTTCTCTCCACAGTACGACTCTCTGTTAACTGTCAGAGCTCCTCCCCCTCCTCCCCCATAATCCCTCCAACATGAGAATAAATAATTCACCGCTGTCGGCTCGCAGACGCGTCACTGCAGCTTTTTGTGTTTTCTCCTCCCTGGATTCCTGAAGTTTACAGCCTGCACGTGCGAGCCGAGCGCTGAGCCTTTAAATACGACATCAGAAGGAACGCTGCTTAAAATTCATCCAGGATTTTCCTTCAATTACACATAATTTAATTATACATCGGTTTTTTCAATAGGAACACACGATAATAACTCATTAAACCGCAGTCATAAAAGGAGGGGATCGCTATCTGTCCGGCACACTGCACTTCATTTACTGGCAGCTCTTATCAGGGTCCCTACAAGTGTTTTAATAATATTGATAAGGACTATAAGTAGCCCCTAGAAGCAAACAAGTCCATTCTCTGTGATGATTATGTTCAGACCCGGCAAACATCGATCCTATCTTCCATGTTAGAGCTGGTGAAAAAAGACGCAGACAAACAGGTCCGGTCACATTCGTTTTCTTAACTGCACATCTGGCTCAGGGCCGCTGGGGGGGTGGAGCCCGGTAAAGGCTTGATTAACTAGGCTCCACCCACTACTGCTGGTTCATGGGTGATTCAAGTTGGCCAAACAGTCACAAAGAGAACAAGCTAACAGTAAGAGACGATCCTTAGAAATGCGGTTCATGCAGACTATGATGCGTCTGAGGCTTGAAGCAGGTTAGAGAGACAAACCGTGCTGAGTAGAAACTTTAGATGCTGACCCTCGGAGAGGCTGTAACCTCGGTTTGGTCGCAGGCTTTTCAGCCCTGAGGATTTCCTCTGGATCTCCTGGATTCGCAAACTTCTGACGACTCAAAAAATCAGAATCAGAAAACTTTATTTATCCCCAAGGGACAATTAACAAAAACAAAAAGCTGGAATTAGAAACAAAACACCGAATTTCGACCCACCCAGATGTACTTCGAGGGCCTAAATAAACCCTGTCAGTAACTCTGAAAGTGTTTATAGCAGGCTTTGTTAAATATAGCAGTTATTTTAAAGGATAATCAGCTGATTCTGATTCAGGTGGGATTCAGACTCAAACATCTCAGATTCTCTTGGCTGAAGTCTGAGTCAGGTTTTAGACTTCCTGCCTTACTGGACCTTTCTTCCTACTTCCTGTGCTCATGTGTCTACATATTGTTTGGTTTTTTAGGAATTGACAGTTGAAGTTGTGCCAATGGAGACGTGTGGACAGCTGCAGTGAACTTCTTAGAAGTTTATGTTAAGGGTTTTTTTCCCAACAGAACAAAAACCTGTGAAACCTTTAAAACATCAAAGAAAAACAAACTGCACACCTGACCTGACCTGTTGCTTCAGGGTCCTTTTCTTATCCATCTAACTGATGCAGACGTGATCGCATTTCAGGTTTATGACGCTGACAGAGACGAGCAGAGAGGCGACGGCTGCGACAGTCCAGACACCGTGCAGACACCATTTAGATGCAGATAAACAAAAGTGGTGTTGTTCATTTCTTTAAAAACAGGCTTCTGGTAACACCAGTCTGCATCTGATCACAGCCGCTTCATAACCACATTAGTTACCAAATGTTTTTTGTATGAAACAAACACGAAACAGATAAGCTGGACCTCTGTTCTCCGTCTGCGGATCAGATTGTGCGGTCTGGTTTTGGGGTCATAACCCTCCAAACCTGCATTTAAACATGAAGGACATGCATGGATATTGACACCTTTTCTTCACTGTAGGTTCACATCCATGACACACGTCTGGGTTTGGTGGGATTAGTGAGCACTGTCAGTGGTTTATATATCTCCTCCAACTTTGAATGAAAGAAAAACGGCTGAAATCAGGTTAAAAAGCCGCCGTTGTGCTGACCTTTAAAAATCTGAGAACTTTTTTGAAAAAAAAAACAAAAAACCTTCACTCAAAGCAGAGGAAACAGTTTGTATCCCGCCGCAGTGAAATATAGTCCCTCCAGCCCACCGCGCTTCCCTGGCTCTGTTCTCAGATAATCCCTTTAACATGAGAACATTTGCCGCGGCCTCCCCTCACCCAGCCGCCCCTCCCTGAATTAACTGATGGCCGCCTGTCCCGGATGCCTCAGCTCTGACAGATTGCTTGGCTGGACCGCCGTGTCCTCAGAAGACCCCTGACAGGCTGAAGTCTGGCTTACAGGGAGAGACAAATATCCAGTACTCACTGATTCTTTGTTTGAATTGAGCTCAAGACTGAACTGCATTTACTTTACTGCACGCTGGTATTAAAACTGTCTAAACCCAAATCAAGAGTCAGCCAGCTTCATGTGTAATGCACGCTGACCCTCTGAGACCGACCTGAAGCGCTGATTTATTCTGGTTACACCGAGGAACTCTAAGCTCACAGAAAATGTTCAAGACGAACCCAAACCACGCATAATTAGCAGAACACACAACGCTGGGGCTGCATGTATAAATTATGTGTACTTATATACGTCTTTTCCCAGCAAGAGCCTGAAGAATGAAGCCAGAAACCGCAGTGTCTCCGATGTCCACCAGAGGCCACTCCAAAAGTGAATCCGTGGGTGAATAACAATTAGCTTGAGCTGCATGCTAAAAGATCTTTTGTTAAAAGGGTTGGCGTAATAAGCAAATGCTTTGATTAGCCTTGTCTCGTGCTTTCTTGCTTTGTGGTAGATCTTTATTCTGTACTCACTGAGATATTTGAATGCTAATCAATAAATCAATAGTCAATACTCAATCGCAGTAGGTGTGACTTTGGCCAGAACGGGCTAGGACAATGGTCCAGTCTGTCTGACTGGATGGTTTTACAGTGTGAAAGGACTCAGTTTGGATTTTTTATGGAGGTTTTGGCCTGTAACAACAGTCCTGGACGCCTGTTGAGATAAGTTGGACTTTTTCCTGGAGGGTGGTGGATTTCGCCAGGACCGATGTTGTTCTGCATCATCAGGTGGTGCCCTCCAGTTCATGCTGAAGTGGTTCTGAGGCCGTGGTCCTCAGCCAGCATGTTAACTCTGGGTCAGTGATGAGCTTCTGCCCCAACTGGAGAAAGGTAGTATCTCTGGGTCTTATTCACGAGAGAGGGCAGCGAGAGATTCACAGACAGATTGCGACGGTGTCTGCAGTCCATCGTGGTGAAGACAGAGCTGAGCAAATACATGAAGCTATCGATTTACTGGTCAATCTATGTTCCTACCCTCATCTATAGTATGGCGCAAGTTTTGATAGCGACTGAAAGAACAAGAATGCAAATACAAGCAACAGAAATGAGCTTTATCCGAAGGCTGGCTGACCTGTCCCTTAGAGATAGGGTGAGGAGTTCAGTCATTCGAGAGGGTCTCAGAGTAGACCCGCTACTCCTCCACATCGAAAGGAGGCAGTTGAGGTGTTTAGGCATGACGATGGGTCTCCTGGCTCTGTCTTGCTTGTGATGAATAGATTACATTTTGCATCAGGAAGCATCATAAACCGAACACGACACAGCAAATAGCAGTCAGAGTCTCCAACATTACCTCAGTCAGAGGTGGTGGAAGTGTCCTCTGAGGACTGCATGGCTGGGTTGTTGGATCATCAGCTTCAGGTTGCCCTGTGACTGATTGGCCACCTGTCCAGGATGTAACCCCACCTCTCGATCTGTGACAGCTGGGATAGGCTCCAACCACCCGTGACCTTGGACTGGATCCGCAGAAGAAGATGGACAGATGGGCAGTTTCTGGGTTTAAGTGTTTAAGCAGCAGCTGGATCCAGAGTTCAGCTTTTAAGCTATTTTTTAGCAGTTAGTTTAGCTGCCTCTCCCTGAGCCTGGTTCAGCCCAGGGTTTCTTCCTTTTAAAAGGGAGCTTTTTCTTCCTACTGTTGCCAAGTGGTTGGTCATAGGGGGTCGTCTGATTGTTGTGGGTTTTCTCTGTATTACTGTGGGGTGATACGAGATAAGTCTGTTGTGAATTGGTGGTATAGAAAAAAACACCTAAAACAACCTAAAATATGATTTCATAAATCACATTTCCACTTACTCTGCAACCCAAGGGCAGCACTGCATAAACAAGCATATTTGCTCCCAAAAGCATCGCTGACGCACAAAACTGGTGAAACCCGATGAACTCTCGGAAACAGACAAACAGCACTTTGCCAAATTCTGCTTCAAATTACACAAAATTATGTGAAAGGTCAGAAACATGAGACAGACGTCATATTCTGGCCTCCTCACTCACCGAGTCTCCTAAAACCGGACGAGTTGGTTATTCGCTTGCTGTCAGGCCCACCAGAGATAATTGAAGTTTATTGGTTCATTTCACTTCTGTATTCGTCAGCTTGTGTTTATGAATGTGCAGTGCTTAATTGCAGTTCCATGTTAGCTGCCTAATCTGCTGCCTCTTTGTCTTCTGGAAGCACATAATAAAAACATCCAGCCCCTCCCAAGCATCGCTTTCTGTGCATGGCATTGGCAGAACTAACACACAACAAAAACCCAATATTATTATATTTGCGCCTGCAAGCACGAAGTCGACTGTTTTCTGCTGCAGTTTTACTTTTTAATACATCATCTGTTCACCGGAGTCACTCGGTGCAGTTATTTATGAGACCAGAACAAACCCTGAACGTCTCGTGCTCTCAGAAAGATTTTTATCTCAAACTTTAAGACAAAAAAGTCGCCCTCACGTCGAGGTGTTTCCAAGTCTGACCCCGATGCTTCTTATTGGCTGCTGCACAAACAAACTGCACCAAGAAGCAAAGCGAACCAAGCTCCTTTTAATGAGACGGAGCAGGTCAGGTGTGAGCCTCCCTCAGACTCTGTTGTCCTGGTTCGATTCCTGTGACAGAACCACAGTCGAGAGACGCTTCCACGAAATCAGTGTAGACGAAGGCTGATGTGTGTCTCATAGTCTGAACGCAGCTCCGAGAATTCAACCTTAATTAAACGACAGTATGGTGGCGTCAACTGATTTAACATGTGAATGAAGCTTTTGCTGATGTCACAAAATGTCTAATGTAAGCATTCAAACTACGACATGTGTGACCTGGACATGAAACGGTTATTCTGTTTTTCTCTTCTTCTGTTTTTATGTCTGTGAATTTAAGATCAGCGCCGTTACTGAAGCCGACTTTTTCTGTTGCACGATTTTGAGAAACTTTCAGCTGCAGCGAGGTCAGATAGAGGTCAAGCCGAGGACATGTGTGACTGCAGAAACGCAGGAGATGTAGCCGTGTGTGTGTGCATGCATGTGTGTGTGCATGCATGTGTGTGTGCATGCATGTGTGTGTGTGTGTGTGCGTGTGAGATAAATCTGCTTCCAGAGTCCCGCTGTAAACAGAAAGCTGCTCCTCATGATGGGAATCAGAACTTTAAGGAGGATGAAGGCTGGGTTGATGCGAGGGTAAAATTGAGGGTAAGAGTGTGTGTGTGTGTGTGTGTGTGTGTGTGTGTGATGTGGCGGAAAGCCGGCCTGTGTGACGGGTCTTCCCAGGATACCAGGCAGCCTGAATGTACATACCGCCTCATGTTCTCTGACGCGCTCACGTTTGAGCGAACAAACACACTCCAGCTCGGCACGTGTGCACTCGCCGAGGCTATATGGCCTCCATTTAATAAAAAAAGAAAAGAAAACATAAATACACTCCTCGGCGGGCGAGTCACCTGGTCAGGAGAGACCTTATATACTCTCACTCCTGTTTGTTCACGGCTTTAAAACCATCCGCTCACCAACTCCCAGTTTCAGGTCAGTGCGTCGGGAAACCTAAACACACGCCGGCCAACACGTATGCAGGCGGGGGGGGGGGGCACGCATGAGCGCACAAACACACTCTGAGCCTCCACTGAGGAAAAAACGCCTCTGAGCGTCCTCAGGTGACCCCACATATGCCGCTTCTGCACGGTGGCTTTAAATAGAACGCTTCCATCTCAGGGAGCCGGCCCGACTGACACCTCCAACACCGACTGGTTGATTCACTAACCCGGTGAACGCAGCGTGACCTCTGCCGGACAGCTGCTGAAGCGGGGAAGACAAATAATCAACCTGGAAATACATGTGGGAGGAGCCAACATCTGGATTCAGCAGGAGATCAAAGGGAAACTGCTTTTCCTCACTTCCTGTCATGCTCCAGTGATGGCTGCTCCTATTAAACACGTCCATAAACTCAAATAATGAGGTCTGCGTATGTTTAATAATCCCTGAAGCTCCTCTTCGATCATTGCTGCATCTGCGAATTAAGAAAATATTCTGTGACCTGTGAGGCCGACTGAGACTGCTTCACTCAGACTGTAACACAGACCTGCATCGCTCACCGAGCTCAGCCGGTATTTATTATTTATGAACATATTTCTGTATATACGCAGTGCTTCCCACACGGACTTTAACCATCCACAGTAGAAAAGATGGACATTAGCTTCAGGGTCAGGAAGTGAAGCCTACGTGGAGCTGCACTCTCTCTGATGACCATCAGGGGGCGATACCTGCAGCTACAGAAGGACCTCTGGCCCTGACCTCTGGAAGCGCTGAGAGTCACCAGCTGTTCGTGTTTCTCTGTGATTTCACAGTCTGAGTTCAAAACACCGACGTGACAACAGGAAAATGCTCGGAGCTGTTTAACCAATGAGTGACACCGCAGCAGCTGCATCCACCCTTCAGGCTCTGGACACCTACATATATTACCCATTACTGCATGACTGTTTAAACCGTGAACATCTCTGCTTTGTGCCATTACATGATTTACTGATCTCCAAAATAATTTCTTTAGAAAATATGTAAACAAGCTGATATCCTTGATCAGCTGATCAGACAAAATAGCCCCACCGAACAGCCAATCAGATCTGATTTAGGAAGTGAGACACACGTAGTTACAGCTGCGCTCCATGAATCTGAGGACAGTTAGTTTGTAACAGCTGATCACAGAGTTTCCAGATGCGCTCTGAGGGTTTGGACCAATCAAAGGTTGGGGAGACGAGTCAGCAACCATCAGCTGAGAAAAGTGTGAAGACCCCACAACGAGTGGTTGCTGGAGGTGGTTGGCTCTCGCTAGCGTGAAATCTGAGCTTCATCTTTTAGGTTTTGTGCTCAGTGAAGTTGGCGAGAGCGCTGCTCAAACCCAGAGACCTGGCAGGCGTTTTTTGAATTATGCGAGACATCTTTGAGCTGCCATCAGCAACCAGAGGAAAGAGCTCAGGGTGGAGTTTGACTGTGAAAATCAATCTGGACCAACGCCCTGCTGAAGCTAACGTTAGCGACCGCTGCTCACTGTTGATGCAGCGAGGCTCTGGGCAGCGAGCGCACACGTCACACCTGTGCTTTCACTTGCACTGAGATAACTGCACAGTACTTCAAACAGTCAGTGAAGCTCTCATTATTACGTTTCTGTTCAGAAAGCCAATAAACACTAGAGATGGACCGATCCGATATTACGTATCGGTATCGGTCCGATACTGACCTAAATTACTGGATCGGATATCGGAGAAAAATAAAAAATGTAATCCGATCCATTAAATATCACGAAAGCACCTCACAAAACTTGCAACACGCCGTAACTCACCTCAGAACGTTAGCACGTCGGAGCAGTATGCATCACGTGATAGAGCGGCTGTGGCATGCGGGACCTGTGGTGGTCTGGATAGCATGTGGAGCTTCGCTAGCAACCCGGCATTTCATCTCTGACAAAGTTATCCCCGAGAGAAGTAAAGCAAGTGTGTAAGTCCATCTCTGAATGTTTGTAAAGCATTCCTGCGTTAAGCTTAACAAACGATATATGGAGCGACTGCCTCTCCTGCTGCTACTTCAATCATGAAACTGCTTAATGATCAGCTGATCGGCTTTTCTGTCCGAGTCCGTCTGTCTCCTTTGTTTTTGGTCCACTTTGCACCAGAAACAGGAAACCAGCGGCTGAACAACAGCAGCACGTTTAAGCTTGATCAGCTGTTGTTAGAATGTATTTAATATTACTTTCTACTCGAGGATCTTTTTCTATGTAGCTGACGCTGGTAACTGTGCAGGGGCGGATCTAGCAAAGTTTAGCCGGGGGGGCCGATAGGGCATTAACAGGGAAAAGGGGGCACAAAGACATACTTTTCTTTCTTATTCTCATTTAAAATGTCGAGCTTTTAATTATTTAATATTTATCTGAATCTTACACCCAAAGTTTTAATTTGATGTAAAATGAATAGAAGTCAATTACTGTATATAGTGACTATTAAGTCTAATATACCCTAGTAAGCTATAGTACTTTTTCCTTTGGGAAGGTACCATCTGAGGTGGAGCGTGAGGGGTGGTTCCCTATTTTTTATTTATTTATTTTTGTTGTTGCTGGGAGTTGGAACCCTATTAGTTAGGTTGCTTAATATTTACGCTAAGTACTCTTTAAAATACCAGAATAGGGAGGATGGTGCAGGTTTAAGTTTATTAGATTGATCAGTATTGCTGAACTATGAAATATTTCTTTTGCATACAGGTATAACAGAATAGCTTTAGTGTAGTTGTTGTTTTAAACTTGAGTATGAACTTATACAAAATGCAGCAAGATATTTAAAAAACAGTTTTGTTGATTAAAAAACACTATATCGGATTCATATCAGTATCGGCAGATATCCAAATTTATGATATCGGTATCGGACATAAAAAAGTGGTATCGTGCCATCTCTAATAAACACACGGAGAAATGTTAAGTCCAATTGTTGAATGTGTCATTGTGTTTCTTAAATTTGTAAACTCTGAGTTCAATCTATAGGATCAAGACATTCCTTTGATCCTGAGCACCTCTGCAGCCACTCGGTGCTGGGGGAGGTTTTATTGCAGATACAGCCTATCTGACAGATCTGTTTCTTGTGTTGTTGCTTCCTGCTTTTATGACCCTTTTGGTGAGCAGGAAGTCATGCATACAGACACACACACACACACAGTGCCTTGTCTTAGAACCATTGGAGGTTTACGGTGGGAGGTGCTTTTGCTGTGATGTGTTTTGTGTGAACTGTTTTCCCAATAAAAGGCAGCAAGCGGAGGCCGTCGTCGGGGTCAGTCTGCGGTAGGATTCAGAGTGCTCGCTGAGACACCGGCGGGGCCTCCCTTGATGTTCGCCTTGTTTTTGTCGTTAGCGGGAATACGTTTCTAACCTAGCGGGGCTTGTGGAAACACAGACCCATCAGAAAGTTTCCAAACACACCTTTAAGTGTTTAGCGTGTTGGCAGAAGTGCGACCGCACAGAAACGTGTCGGCTGTATTTCACTCATCGAAATTCACAAAGTGTAGGACCCGTCACCGCCGCTCAAACGCCACCGCATTACCACCTTTGTCTAATTGATGCAGTCGAGGACGCTGTGAGCACGAGGAGGAGGAGGAGGATGATGATCACCTGTCACACGTTCTGTTTGCATTCACACACACTCGTATATAGAGAGTCCCTCTGTAAAGACCTCAGACAAACTCCAGCGGAGGAGTGTTTGTGTGTCTCTCATCTATTAGTATTCTTTTCGTCACTCGTCTCGCTTCGTCGCTTCTCCCTCTGCTCGGTTTTGTTCTCTCCATCCTCTGTCTACACTCTCTCCCCCCGTCTCGCTCTTTTACGCCCTCCTCACTCCTTATAACCTGATCTCTGCCTCACCCTGCCCTCATTCTCCAGCCTTTCATTTCAGCTCTCCGCCTGTTTTTCTGGCTCCCAAACGTCACCAAAACAGAAAATGAGGCACTATTTTCTCTGCTTCCAGTTTCCTTTAAAAGCTGCAATTGAAGTGATTAAACTGCGGCACGGCTCGCTCACACAGCTTGCTTTCGATTTTCACCGTTTCCACGTTGCAAACCGAAGCCTTTCGCCTCCTTCGCTCAGGTGTGGCAGGGCCGTTCTCCTCCTTTGTGCCATTAAAAATATCCAGCTGGTTAGAACGATCAAACATAAATGCTTTGTGCAGAGAAATATGAAAATAAGAGTCAGCCCAGTTTAAAGTTTGAGCTGAGAAAGCGTTTCATGCATTTTCATATTCTCTGTGACGGCTGAACCTGAAATAAATGCCAGAAAATTCACATTTTTCTCCTTTTAACTGCAGTGTTTGTTGACAAATTAGAAATTAATTAAATAATGATTTTGCATATATGAGTAATAATTTGTATAATTTTCCTCCATCTTTTATTTTTCACAGTTTATCTTAAAGAAATAAAAGCATAAGAATAAAAAAATCACCCTGATGATGATGGAGGATGATATCACATACTGGGTAATGAATTCAGTGCCTAAGATGGAGCATTTGTTATTTTCATGGGTAGCAGATTCAAACCTTTTATTTTGATTTTATTTTATTTTATCGAACCTTTTACGGCTTCACTGCAGCTCAGAGAGCAGCTGTGAAACATCTGCAGACAAGTCGACATCGTCAGCGACCAAAGCAAAGAGCAGTTTCACCCGGTGAAACCAGCTGAGGGGTTTACAGAGGTTACCCCAGGTCAGGGGTCAGCAACCTTTAACACCCAAAGAGCCGTTTGGAGCAAAAGAAAACACTGTGAGCCGCAAATACATCTCTGCTGTTGTTGGTGTGCGTCGGGCTGTGAGCTGCAAAGCTACAAAGCTGCAAAGCGGCTGTATGCGTACAGGAACCGTGTGTGAAAAGTGGTCAATAAAGAGACGCTGTAAAGCGCGTTCATGCAAACATCGTCGGGTCTGTCGTGATATGTTTACAACGGGACTTCTGCTCCTGAACCTCTGCGCACAGCGTCTGCAGGTCGGGGCTGTACGAAGTCACTTTCATCTCTACAGGACTGTAAGCTGTCGTCTGTGAGGCGCGAGCATGTTTGTTGTAACATCGTTCACGGTGGAGAATAACTGCCGCAGGTTGCCGACCCCTGCCCTAGCAACAGGCAGTTGGGGTCACTGACCTTATTCAGGTTACCTTGACAAGTTAACATGGAGTGGACACATGACTGCCATACATGGGTCAGCAGGGCAAATGTGTCCATATAAAAACTGTAAACACACAAAAAGGGGAAATAAATCTGAAGCTAAGTTAGCATGAATGCTCACGGCTGGTCCTGACCTACAGTGGACCCCACCCAGGCTTCAGGAAGTGGACTGGTACTCATACAGGACAACAGCCGAAGCACTTGTAGCCTGACGTTCACACTCTCGCACTCCTTTGGATGCATCGGGGCAAACCTGGGGTTCGGCATGTTGCCAAGGATACCTGCAGGCTGGAGGAGCTTCACTGGCTTTCTGCTGGTTAACGTGAGCTTACCTGAGTGAGCAGACGTCACATCATTGCCAATAAATAAATAAACACACCATTATTTATTGGTGTTTATACATGTATACATGTGTGGCTCCGAGTCCAAACTCTGATAACTATGTTAGTATTCTAATGTCAATCATTACCTCCCGCCTGTAACGCACAGGGAACCCTGACTGCATCGCTGTGACACTAAAGGAAACACTCGTTACTCCTCACAGGCAGGTCCTGACGAGTCTTTTTGACACATCTAAGCTGATTTAATGATGTTTCCTTTCTTCCTCCCTCGGATCGTCCTGCTGATTATCTTGTACAAACAAGATCATGTAATTTTGAGAAGTTTAAAATCCCATCCGGATCAGTGCCCAGGAGCCACATCCACCTCCCCGGAAGGTTAATCCCGTCCAAAATAGGGCTTAAAGGATAATTCTGCTTTATTTCAACCTGGTGGGTTTCCCATTAGTGAGGCTATTGTGGCTCTGAGTCTCTGTGAGTTTGTGCTCTCCTTCTCTGCCGAGAGGCCGGGGGGAAACGAGGAGCCACACAAAACATTACAGTGTGTGCACAGAGAGTCTCGGGGAAGCATTTAAAATAAAAAGTGCACTAATCCAGCTTTTTACAGTCCACACACCACTGACCTGGACACAGTGACCAGCTGACACTGATGTCCAATCCAGCTCCGTGTCAGGCGCACCATCACCAAAGCACCAAGCGGGCCGGCGGGCCTGAGGAGTGACATGAAGCACACGTGCTAACTCCACCACCGTGAAGCTCGTCAATGACTCTTTTTGAAGCCGTTTGAATTTTGTGTCAAATGAGTCACGAACATTTAAAGGACGCTTGTAAAATCAGGTTCAAGACTTTGGGTCTGACTGGAAGTTTGTACACGTTTCAACACTCCTGGATCTTTATGACTTTAGAAGGAATGGGCTTATATGGATGCTATTAACAAAGAAGCTCCACCCACCTGCTGTTCAAATGTTCTGTTTGAGGGGCAGCCAATCAGAAAACAGTTGTCTTGGAACTGGGTGGAGCTAAAGCTGCTGGTTTGAGACAGGATAACTGTTTGTTTGCACTAAGACCCAGAGTGGGAGAAAGGAGGATTAGTTTAAAATGTGAACGGCTAAACAGTCCCAGGATAAGAATAAGGAACACCAAAATACTTCAGGTACAGGAAAAGCCCGAGGTGTGGGCTGAAGGTAACCTCAGGGAACACATCTGCTTCTGTTTTCATCAGCTGCTGAGTGAAAATACTTGAATGTACTTTTATTTCAGCGGGTTTCTATTCTTGCTGAAAGCATTTTATAACTTGATGCCAACTGAAGGGCATTCCACACCGAGCGCGTGGTGGATCTTTCCTGCAATGACGAGCTGTTGCTACACAAGAAAAGGAAGAAACAGATTCTGGTTCATCCAAATCTCAGCAGCAGGGAGGATTTCATGGTGTGTAAAGCGCTGCGTCTGAGGGAAAACACGATTTTAAAGTTTCTTTGTAAGTTTTTGTATTTTCAGTACTGCTGCTTTTTTTGAGCTACGAGCACACTTTCCAAACGCAGTCGTCTGATTGGCCAGATCTGTTTATTCAGATCTAAAAAATCTGAAAGAAAAAAAGTCAAGCTTGAGCTAAAATAATAAACAGCGTCCTGTGACAGTGGCAGGTCTGTGTGAACGGCGGCAATAAGAATACGTGAGTCCGAAAAATGTTTTTAACGCACATTTCTGATGTGCAGCTAACGTGCCCGTTAAGCCCACAGCCCGGAGCTCAGACGAGTCTGGGCATAGCCGGGATTTATTTGTCAGGAAAAGACTTTTTATTCTGCGTTTGGCCTTCACAGGGTCATCGTAACTCAGTCATAACAGACTTTTAAAAATGATGCGGTAGATCTGCACAGAGGAGGAACGTTTTAACAGAAACCTCACGAGCTGCTTTACTTCCACAAACTTTGCTCGAAGTGTTTCCTGCAGCTGCGACGTCTGGGGAAATGCTGATTGTGACAGCTGTGATTCAGAGTCAACGTGTTAATTATTTGGATGCTAAAATGCTACACAACACCGTTGGAGGCGCGACGAATTCCTGTTAATTTTACAGCTAAAACACTCTGAGCCACCTTTCAGTCGGTTCTACACGGCTGATTCTTTTATTTCTCAGAATAAAAGAATGCCCAAAAGTATGAGGACACACTTTTTTATCCAACTGAATCTTGGCCTTGGGCTATTTTCCAAGGTTCAGACTAAGCCCATCAGTTCCAGTGAAAGCTAGGCTCCTCCATACTATTGTGTGTGAGTCTCGAGGGTAAAGACCTCTCACATTTATTATGTTTTTCTTGTAATCCTTTTTTTTTTGTTAAGTGTGCCGCTGCTGTGGTTTTGGCTGCTCTGACAGTCAGTCGGCCACTTTCAGTCAGATACGTGAACGGAGAGGACTGCCTGCTCTCGGCTGGAGCAGCTGCTTCAAGTGGAGGAGTTCAAGTACCGTCAAGTCTGGCACACAAGTGGTAAAAAGGGACGAGGGACACCCCCATGTGGATCGAAGTGGGGAGCTGACTGTTTACTGCTGATCTATATTCCCATCCCCACAAACGCACCCCGCCGTGGGCAGAGCCTGAAAGAATCAGTCAGAAGATACAAGCTTCTTCCAAAAGCTCATCTGGGATCTCCCTACGTGCGCAGAGCGTGGTGGCTTTAATCTGATGTTCAACAAGTGGTGCACAATTTCACTGACGGCACAAAAACGTGGACACTGGCCCGGCCTCGGAGCTCCGCGGCCACCGAGGTGACGCCTACTGACGTCAGCTGCGACGAGGACTTCCATTATCCCGCGCGGCGTTTCTGCTCAGCGCTGCAGAAGTGCAGGCTGGTTCACGGAGCGCTGCGGGTGAAACGTTTCGTTGTGTCAACGGACGGTGAGGTCGGGGATGGACGACGGTCAAAGGGACCGGTGGACGCTCCCTCATCGAGGTGACTTTACCTCAGTGCTTTAAATGATTATGGGACTCCGCCGCATCACAGGGTTCATGTAGCGGTGTGTGTGTGTGGAGTGATCCCTCATCATCATCATCACCATGAAAGAGAGATGGATGCTTACAGGGTGTCTGTGTTACGATGTGAATGAGGAGATACACTTCATCTGAAGTGGTCACACATCCTGGTGTCCACATACTTCTGGCCCCACTCTCACCCTCTCCGTCTTCTCCCTTTGGTTTTATCCCATTTTTCCTGCTTTCCTTTTCCTCATCAAGTCTCTGCGTCTCCTCTCTTCATCCTACACTTTTCACCCCTGCGCTACTTTCCTCCCCCTCCCTCCTCTCGTTCTGCCTCCATCTCTGTGAAAGGAGGTCCGTTACACAATTGCATCGAGGCTATTGAGGTCTTCAGCGCACAAAGACTGCATTCAAACCTCTGTGCTATATTCAGGGAGCCGGCTCAGCACAGTCGCACTAACCATCTGCTGTGTGTGTTTACAGTGTGTGTGTGTGTGTGTGACCTCTCTCACCTGAATACAGATCCAATTCAAATCAGCAATGAACCGAAATCCGCAGGGTCAAAACTTTTGAAACAATTGTGATAGGAGGATTGTTCAGCGTTCACAGGAAACTGCATGGCTGGGAAACTGGGGTGCAGTGCTCCTTTAACTTATGCACGTGTACACACACACACACACACACACACACACACACTCTCTCTTTTCAATCCTGTATTTACATCTGCGAGGCGAACTCTCAGAATCTTGTTTCTGACCTCAGATCTCAAAAATAAAACCTTCCCTGAAGCTGCCAGACCTCACAACTAGAGTAAACCCTTATCTCTCTCACACACACACACACACACACACACTGTCTCTCTCACACACACACACACACACACACACACACACACACACAAACAGACTCACACACACACACACACACACACACACAAACAGACTCACACACACACACACACACACACACACACACACACACAAACAGACTCACACACACACACACACACACACACACAAACAGACTCACACACACACACACACACACACACACAGAGCCATGTGGGTCTATTTGGGTCAGTGCTGAAATGAAAGTGTTGTCACAGGAACAGAGAATTACACCAGCTCGGATTCTGTGTGTGTTCATATATATTGATGTGTGTGTGTATACGTGTAGCCCGGTGTGTATACATGTGCGTGGTGCCCCTGTCAGCGGCGCTCCTCTTGTCGGGCCACGTTTGGACACGAGCGTCAGCGTTCCTCCTCTCGAGCTGTCACGTTTATTCTCGGCTGTATACCTTTATGTTCCCGTGTCGTATTAACCTATATTAACACCGCAAAGCGGCATACAGAAACCGCCTGACTCCTCTGCATCAAAGCTGCCGCAGCTGTTTGAGTCTGTCACTTCTAACTAGACTAACGTGTTTTCCTTTACATTCCCTGCGCGCCGCCGGGTCGCCGGAGCGAGATGCAAACTCCCCTGTGTAATGTCTGAGAGTTTGAAGAGTGGCTCTCTGCCTGCATTAGGAGGCAGATCCGTGTGCAGATGTGAGCGCTGCAGCGGCGTTATATAATGTTCTCAGAATTTAGTGTTAGCCTGGGCGGGGCAGCAGGTGGGCGCCGATCGACACGCCAAGACAAACACGTGCCAGTTTGCAGCTTAAAGCGGCAACGCGTCAGTTTTAATGCCGTTTATGAAGATTCATTCCAGTGACTACGTCACGGGTCTCAAACATACGGCCCGGGGTTTAAAACTGGCCTGTCGGACGCCTCGATCCGGCCCACTGAAAGGACTCTGTGTGGTTTGTGGAGTGGATCACGTCACGAGCCACAGGTCTGAGTCACAGTTTTACCGTCTCAGTTTTTATCTGTGAGGATGACAGAAAAGAATGACACCTGGACTGTCTGCCCAGCCTCCATCTCTGTCCAGGAACTGCCTGCACACTCTCGCATAGGACGATCCAGGACCCCTGCACCAGCATAGGGTCAGCAGGTCCAAGGACTTCGCCCTGATACCTGATGGCAGTGAGGGTGGTGTAGCCTCCTCTGTCTCTACACGGATATGCCTCTCCGCACCATCACCGACCACCACCAGACCATGTGCTGGAACGATGCTGGGCAGCATTTCTCCAGACCCTGTCACATCTGTCACATGTGCTCAGGCTGAACCTGTTTCTATGGTAAATGCCACTCAGGCTCCACGGTGCCGGGCAGAGAGCACAGCGCCCCCTAGAGGATGTGGGGACCTCAGGACACCCTCATGAAGTCTGCCCCTTCTGCTACTTAACTGACCGGATCAATATCCCAGAAGTTTACCTGACATGACCTTGTCCTCTGATTAAAAAGCACTCTTTTGAATTCACTGCTCTAAAAATTACGTTTCAAGGGCTGTTTTTCTATCATCGTTTCAAAATTCCATCATCTAGAAAACTGTCCCTGAAACATGTGGACGTCTGACAGCAGGCTTGGAGGCCTGCAGAAACCACAGTTTAAGGCTGTTTTAGTTACAGTTTCTCGTATATTCTGCAGAATTTTCTTTAAAACAAATCAGGTGAATGCTCTCTCACTTATTAAAGCTTGAATATGTTTCAGAGATATTCCCCAGGTGTGACACCATGCACCAAAGCCAAAAATTGTCAAGGTGTTGTCTCCCATTTCCCCCATTATGAATTTTTTAAATGCTCATATTTATGAACAACAGCCAAAAATTTGTTTCAGAAGTAGAAAACGTTTTATTTCGGTTTCCTCATCGTCACAGCCCAGCAAGGAGTTTCATCCTGGCCAAGAACAGAGGACGCGTGAGTCCCTCCTTCTTCCAGGCAAATCAGGTGGGACACATTTGATGACACAAAAACATCCACTACAGTCCACACTCGCCCATTTTAACACCACAATTCAGTTTTTATTATCTTGCCTAAGGACACTCGATAAACAGTTCAGCAGTGCCGGTTCTACAGTCTGTCGTAGCCCCGGGCAAAAACTCACAGGGGGGCCCTTCAGCCGGGCTTCATCACATTTATTTAATCAATCATCTGACACCAGCGAGGACAGCAGCAGTCCTGTAACACTATACTACACCAATACTCTGGTTCATTTCAGCAGCAATGCTCAAAGGTAACCGACGTCACCATCATGAGATACTCGTGGAAGTTGTTCAAGCATCTCTCCGTCACATTTAAGGCTGAACTAGCAGCGTGTAGTCTCTCTCCATCCTCCTGCTCTTCCTGTTCTTTAACTCACACGAGGAGATCTCTTCTTTCCCACTGATGGACGGATGAATTTACTAAGGAGGTGCTGTGTCGGGTGTCTTTGCCCTTGTTGGGTTTGACTAAGCCTCAATCACACCGCCTACAGACCACCTGGTGACCCCTGGTAACCTTCAATCACTGTTGTGACAGATTTCATCCCCTGTAAAGAGGACACAGCTCCAAAACCCCACCATTACTGCTGTTGTCGAACGTGCTCTGCTGACCTGTCTGCAAACACTCGCCAACAGACCAGCGAGTGACATTTGGAAGACCGGGAAAAATAGAAACGGAGACGATTCACCTTCAAAGTGAAAGTTGTGCCTTACTGTTGAAACCAACATGTTTCTAAAGGTGCCGCTTTTACCCTGAAGGCAAACGTTTCCAGCGTGGTTCAGGATCTGAGCTCCATCAGATTTATCAGACTGTCTCGACTCAGGAGACCAAAAACGGTCCCAGCTGCAAAGACTCGGAAACACCACCCAATGAGACAAACACCTCCCTGAAACACCAGCTCACACGGTCTTACTTGGGTTACTCACACCCACATCAGGTCTGAATCATTTAAAATTAATAAACTTAAAAGTTAAATGCTAATAAACCTTTAATAGATCCCCTGCAGTATTTGGCTCTGGCTCTAAAGGCACAGATTAACCAGGACTGCTGAGTCCCATCGTGCAAATCAGTGTTTCTATTTCTGAGATAACAGTTAAAATCAACAATAAAACAGTAAAAAATACTGAACCAGGGAAACAATAAACCTCTAATGATCATTACAACAAAGAAATCAAACATTGTGTCTGATACATTTCTGTTACATCTGAAAATCAGAAATGAGCTGAAATTAGAGCGCAGACATCTTTAATGTGTAAGCTGATCTTGTTTGACGGCGTTTCTGTTAGAAACTCGGAGACACGCTCAGGTAAAAGGTAAACGCAGCCTTTCTTACTTTAAGAGGATTAGTTGCAGGGCGACAAAGTGAAAACAAAATGTTCTGTGGAACATCTTCATCATCTTGTTTAGTCGGATTCACTCTGTGGAAAATAAGACATCAAACGCCTCCATCAGAGCAGCGTGAGCGTCTAT
This sequence comes from Mchenga conophoros, assembly GCF_057382185.1. NCBI lineage: Eukaryota > Metazoa > Chordata > Actinopteri > Cichliformes > Cichlidae > Mchenga > Mchenga conophoros. Next base: position 2,289,817 of record NC_140546.1, read on the forward strand.
TCACTCAGCCTTCAGTATTAATGGAAGACGATGGTTATTTATGTTAGGTCAACAATAATAATAAAAAGGATTCATGGATACAGGTGGAGGTGATGGAGGACTGAGGGTCATTCCATAGATGTCAGGCGTGTAACTAGCGTACGCTCTGACCATGAAGTCCATCTCGTGGAGAAACCGCTGGTCCTGCAGCCTCCACCTCAGGATGGCAGGGGTAACATGGAGACCCACAGCTGAACACCAACCAACACCTCGGTTGTACACCACCCAAACATGGGGGTAGCTTCCGGGTCGGAACAATGAGGCTAATGTGGAAATGCTCTAAACCTAAAAAAAAAAGAAAAAAAAAAAGGAAATGCCCTAAACCTGCATTCTGTCTGAAGACCACCAGATGGCGACAGCTGTGAGTACAAAGGCTTCCTGACAGGAAGAAGTTATAAAAAACGTCTCGTCAGCTCTGGAAACAGATTCCTGCTGAGCTCATGAGCTCAGGACTCGATACGCGTCAATAAAAAGTCTGTATTGGCGACTATCAAGCCTTTGAGTCGCCGAGCAGCTGAATAGGGGAATATTGTTGACGCGCCCGCTGTTTAAAACGTAAGTCAAAGTTCCAAGTTAAAACTCCTTTATTTGTTATCAAATCCTTAAAATCCGTAGAAAAAACAGTGATCAAAAACATTCCAAGTTTGAGCGGTCAGCAAAAGTCGACTTCCCCCATCACCCACTCATTCACAAAATTTCCCTCGGGCCGTGAACAGGTGATATAGCAATCACTATTACAGACACCACATGACCCAAAGCTACGCCTATCCATAACAGTCTGGTTTATATTTCCTGTTCGTCAGAAGGACTCCTCTCGCGTCAAAAACAGGACTTCACGCCAGCGGGTGGCGTCACGGTCGCCACGTTCACGGGATACGAGCTTAGCATGGAGTCTTCTCCAAGCTACTTCCTGTCTCCTCCTAAAATCTGCCCCTCAGACGGCATTCATAAGCTCCTTCTCCATTTCTGGTGTTTGGTGAAGAGCTTTTCCCACCAAAGTTGAAATATTTTAACTCAAGCAAACACAGATTCACCTCTGTTACTTCAACCGGCATAAACTCACCTGACTGGACCTTGAAAATAATCGCACCGCCTTAAAAATTTGCTTCTCGGTCGACATCAATGTCCTGGGAAGAGCCGATAGTCACTTCCTGTATCCTTCAGTGACTTCAACTGATGACAGGAAGTAACTGCTGATGATGCAAATGTGGCGGTCCGAAATACGACTGATGACATCAAAGGATTCTGTCGACTATAAGACAGCAGGTTACCAAGGCAACGAAAGCCTGTAACGTCTGAATCGCTTCATCGTTTGTTTTAAATGTAATTCTCCAACAGCAGCACACGGAAACTAGCCAAGGTCCAAAACATTTTATTCTTACGTTTACTAAAAACTCAGATTTTCTGCATGAACAATAAAAAGTCGTTTATCTTTAGGGCAATATGGCCAAAAGTATTTATCACGATATATTTGAAAATTTGCGATAACAATAAAACTGACGATACAATTGATGCGAGACAAAATACTTTACAGCTCCACAACTTTATTAGTGCAACTTAGTGCACCGTCGATTTTTGAGAAAATGAAAGGCTTTTAAGAGCGCCTTATAGTCCGAAAAATACGGTAATAATGACGGCTCGCGTTCATGCTCTACAAAAACATGTGCTTCGGTTTGTATCTGATTGACGAAACTTAAGTTGCACCATTTTTACAAACCAATTCTGGTTCATTCAATGGTCTGCTTTCGCTCTTCTCGTTCTCCGTCGCCGCCGTGCTTTTTCTACCATGTGCGTATGAAAACAATGCGTTTTACCCATATTCTATCGCTATTTCATTTTCTAATCATTGCCTAACAATATACCGGTCTTACCGTGAACGGCATAAAATGGCCCAACTCTAGTTCCCCCCGTCACCAACGGGTCAGACTTCACAGGTCACGCCCCGCCGCGAGGCTTCACCTCACATTTGGCGTAAAGTCAGGTGAAGTCCGGTGTGTTTGCAGTTTTTGCATCAGAAACTATTCAATAAACTAGATTTTTTTCAAACATAATTCTGAGACATTTCAGACAGTGAAGTTACGATGCTGAAGAGCTGCGGGAGATTGTCAGTTAAATTAACAATACTGTGCACCGATGTTGATGATTAGATAATAGTTTTAGTCATTTTGCAGTAAAAAACATTTTCCAGCTCCTGTGATAATAAACAGACTTGTTTCCTATTAAATTAGTAATCAATCAATTCAAATAAATTAAAAGATAAAAAGCAAACCTGCAGAATAGTCTCTGGATTCAGGATGCTTTCCTGTTGAACAAAGAAGTGACGATGACCTGGTGTTTGCTTTCTGGAGGACTTTCTCACATTTCTGAGACGAAACGATCAATGAGGTCTCCGGAGAACCGATCATCCAATTAATTAGATGTAAAAAAAAAGCGTGAAACTACTAAATTACTCGTCTGTCTAAGGCTGCTGTTCGTCCGTGCAGGTGTTTCTATTTTTTGGTGTGTGATCACAGCATAAAGACGCTTTAGTCTGAATCCCAAAAATAAAAAGCAAAGCATATGACACACACACGCACACACGCACGCACGCACACACACACACACACACACACACACACACACACACACACACACACACACACACACACACACACGCACGCACGCACGCACACGCACGCACACGCACACACACACACACACACACACACGCACGCACACACACACACACGCACGCACACGCACGCACACGCACACACACACACGCACGCACACGCACACGCACACACACACACGCAGCCTCATGATGATTTACAGGACATAAGTTCCTCCATTGATCACCAACACAGACAGCCTGACTTCAGGTGCTTTAATGAAACATAAAACAAACCATAGAGGAACGTTTTCAAAGAGTATTTGATCAGAGCGGGAGACATTTAACCAAATCCCCAAATATAGAGAAGTCACAGCTGCAGTATGGGACAGATAATCCTGTAAAACCTCTAAAAATCAGCGAGTTCAGCAGGCGGCAGAGTAAATATGTGTGTGTGTGTGAGCGCCTGCACTTCTGTGTGTTGCTTTTTTGCTGTTTCTGACACCTTCTGCAGCGCCGCAGCCTGTCAGATGTCTCGTTTTCAGATACTCTGACAGATTGGGATGTTAAAACTGTGATTTCAGCCTGGTTACATCAACCCCCAACTCCTCCTCCTCCTCCTCCCCCATCTAACAGCGCAGGAATCAGCAGCAGCCATTAAAGATGTTGTCAGAGGGAATTATAGCGTGTCCTCCGAGCGCTCAGGATGCCTCCTCCTCCTCCTCCTCTGCGGCTCACCTGGAGGAGCTGTGGGAGCTGCAGGAGGAGGTCAGGTGGTGTTTGTCGTTGGGTTTGCTGTACTTTCAGTTTACATTTGTCCCGTGAACAGGGCTGACAAAGGCGCGTCTGCTTTAAAAGCCGAGCGACGCCGTTTTAAGCGACTGTGACAGAGCAGGTTCGGGGTCAGGCTGAGACTCACCTCCCTGTGTGTCAGAAAATTTCACATCAATTTGATGCGGGCGACTTTTTTTCCCTCCCTCGATCTGACGAGAATACATTAACACGGTTTCATCAGTGATTATTTCTAATCTCCTCAGATTGTTTGAGATGTTATTTATTTGGAGGGAAATTGAACAAACTGGCAGGTTTATGTCTCAGACTGGAACAAGTCAACAAACAGCAGCAGAATTAAGCAGCAGAGACGAACACGCCTGAAATCTGCTTCAGTTTCTGCTCATTGTTTTTCCTTTTGCCTAATTCTTCCATCCATGTTTCACTCATTAAAACATTGAATATGTTTTCAGTTTAAACACAAAAAAGTCTGAGGTTCTCCAAGTTCAGAAAAGCTCCTGCTTTCAGTACAGACAAAGATTTACTCTGATATTCAATAAATCCTGAAAACAGTAAACATCTAAACCACTGCAGGTATAAGCAGTTTGTTTTACGATTTAAAGCATATTAAAGGGTAATTCAGTTCAGTTTTATTTCTACAGCATCAAATCATGACAACAGTCGACTCACGGTGCTTTATATTGTAAGGTAAGAACCACAAAATAATACAGAGGAAACCCAACAATCACATGACCCCCTATGACTGAGCACTTTGGCGACAGTGGGAAGGAAAAACTCCCTTTTAACAGGAAGAAACTTCCGGCAGAACCAGGCTCAGGGAGGGGCGGGGCATCTGCTGTGACCAGTTTGGGTGGGCAGGATAAAGACAGGCTGTGGAGGAATTCCATATAAAATCAGTAAAAAGGTTCCCACCTGGTCTCAGAATCAGGAGAACCAGAAATAAGGTGATATTATTAGCGGAGAACAACATGATCTGTATAAATACATCTGTAATGATAGACAGACCACCTCCCCTCACAATTGATGAATCCCCAAACACAGGTCTTTATATAAATATACTGACTTAGACCCACTCACCAGACAAAGACTTTCATTTCATGATTTCGCCTATTATACTGTAAGGTAAAGACCTTAAATTAACAGTAACCGACCTCCACTTTGGAGAACCCAAAATAAGATGTTGACCCTGCTGTGCTGTGACAGGAGATCCAAACACGTAACCACATGTTCACCAGAGACCCAAAACACGAGGCCAAACAAACGTGGCCACCAGATGATCAAAGACACGAACACGTTTCTGATAACCAAAGATAATCCCGATGGAGAACCAAGCAAACCTACACAAAGAGACACGCCTGACTTTCCTGTCAGCCAACCAGCTCCACATATCAGAGAACCAACAGAGACGTCATTGGTTCTCCGTTATTTGGAGCTGAAAAACCAAAGAAACCATCCTGTCACCTTCATACGATAAAAACCTGAATCATGGAGCTCTTGACTGTAGGAGGAAGAGGACCTGCCAAATATTTAGCTCATTTACAACCAACAGAGGCTAAAGCAACCTAAAAACTGCAGTTCCGCTAATGTCCACTAGAGGCGCCAGCAACGAGTCCGCCCCCACAGACTCCTGTGTTAAAAATCCAACTTCACAGCAGAAATAAACACATTCACAGCCTCTGGTCTCGTCATAAGAGCGTTAATAACTCACCTGGCCTGTTTGACTGACAGGTGGAGGCCGACACAGGCTGCTGTAGCTGCCAGCCTTCACCTCCGATGTGTTTGTGCTTCAGCTTTGGAGGCTGAGGTTTGAGTATTTTATTAGTGTCGAGGCTTAAAACTGGGCGCTCGCAACTGAATTAACTACATCCATCGTTTTTAAGCATTCAGTGCTGTCAGATTTAATGCTTGAACAGACGGAGGCGCTACATCAAAATAATCCAGTCTTTCATTCTTGGGATTCAGGCGCTCTCTAACAATGAGAGGAAGTCATCACCGAAGACATGCGTGTTTAATTTCACTGAACACAGGCTGATTTTCTCCTCATTACTACTGAGTGTCAGCTCTGTGTAAGATTTCGTGTTGCATTTGCACAAAGAAGAAGAAGCTGATGCAAGCAGCGGAGGACTTCAGCAGGAAGCAGAAACCCTCGGCGAAGATAAAACTGCGGTTTGGATGTTTACTTGCCCCCGCGGCTGCAGAAACGATGAACACGAGGACGAGAATAAGACGTACCTGGGACACATCGGGAAGCCGGAATCACGGCCCCGCCTGTGCAAGAAGCACTTTATCACCGTCTTAAAGCGGAAGAGGAGGATGATGAAGGGCCGCTCCTCAGCGCTCGGCAGGATAAACGGTCGGCTGCACCATCAGCAGCTCCTGCACGCGAGTTTGATCCCTGAAGGGGGACGGAGCGTTATTACAGCGGCGGGTTCATTAACGAGGGCGCTCGGCTAATTGAAACACACATTAAAGGAAATTCATTAAACGCAGGTTATCACGAGCTCCTGAATACAGGCGCGATATTAAAGAGACTAAATGAGAAGCCAAATGTGTTGAATCTTTACTTTCTGATATTCTTTATGAAGCGTTTGATTGCGGCTTCAAACAGACGTATATTCTCACTCACACGCTTTCGCTTCACAGGCAGGCGACAGATGATCAAAATACCCGCGGCTCACACACAATCGCTGCCGAAGGATTCGACCTGAAACGGGCTCGCACTGACGATGAATCACAGAAACATCTTCACTAACAACAGGTTCAGCGATCGATATGCAGCAGCCTAACCCCCGAGTCTTTATCGCAGCTTTGATCCGCGCTGGCATGCTCAGACAGCGCCTAATCAATACTGCATTAGAGCTGAATCAGGTGAGCTGGTGGTGGAGTTTAAAACGTACAGCGAGAGAGAAGCTGCAAAAACAAAGCGGCCCGACAAACAGCCTGCACACATCGGCTTTTAGAAATGTGTGATTGTCTTGATTTTTCTCTGCAGCGAGCGGTGAACGCTGGCCTTGACTGACAAACACAGAGGCTCAGTTTCTGATTACACATCCTCCAGGTGGATGCAGGTGCCAGAAATGCAGCACACAAAAGCAAAAACATGCGATATGGCAAAAAATGAAAGAAAAACAAACTTTAGCAGCAGTCAAGAATAATTTCTGACTAAAACCTTTACCTGACAAAAAAAGGTTTTAGAGGAAAGTAACCTTTACGCTCGGTAGGCCTTCGGCCATATTCCACATAAATACTGTTCAGGTTCCTTCACACAGCATCAAATCACAACAGCAGCCGCCTGTAAGGTAAAGACTGCACAAGAACGCAGAGGAAAGCAACAACCGAACGCCCCCCTGTGAGCCAGCGCTTGGCGACAGTGGGAAGGAAAAAACCGTGACGTAAGGATGTTGTCTCACACTATCAGGAATAATGCGACGCCAACAGCGAGACCAGCGGGCACGTCTGGGGGAGAACCTCAGGTCAGCCTCCGATGACGGTTAAATACCCCAAAAATAAAGAAGAAGAGCAAATTCAACAACCTTCAACAAAGCGCTGTGCCATTACATTACCGCTAAATATTCAAGAAAACCGACAACCAGGCTATAAAGAGGACGCTGGCCTGTGACAGGAAGTATGGAGGGAAGCTGCTGATGTGGTTAAAACGCAGAACTTTCATGATTAAAAAACAAGAACAATCTGCAGGGTTAAGCGTTTGCATACAGGCTCAGATAAATGCTGGCAGGGCCGAGGCCTGTTAACTCCTGGGTAGCGTCCACAATCGGCTGCAGCTGGGATCCTCTTTGCAGCATAAAAAGGATTTGTTTGACAGAACAGACGGACGCTCCGGACAACGAAAAAGTCAAAGGAACTTGGATTTAAGTTTGGGAGGTCTCTTGGACCCGTTTCTAAAAAGATTTCACAATCATCAGTTCAGCCAATTATTCATAAGCAGAAGTTATTTGGATGTTTGTGCGCTTTGCCAAAGTCTGGAAGGAGATCCAACCTGTCGCCCTCAGATGAGAGGAAACTTGCTAGGATGTCCAGGAACCGTCCAGGAGTCACAAGCAGAACTGGGAACAGCGTTTACCTGGCAGTGGTTCTGGTAGATGGAATAATGATTCTTCACCTCAAATCAGCAGCTAGACGGTTCAAACCGGGACACAGTTGGTGCTCCTACAGGACAGTGATCCCAAATAAAGGATACAGGATAACACTAAGCTTCTGGAAACAAACTCTGCAAACAACACTGGTCAGATAGCCAGACAGAGTTATTCCAGAAGCTTGCTCGCAAAAGCATCCGGCCGAGGTTTAACCTGCTCTGGAACCTTTAAGCAAAGATCAGCGGGGTGTTTGTGTTTGAGCCTGTGTGGATCAGAGAAAATCCAAAATGCATGAACGCTTGTGCACACAGTCCTTGTTTTTAAGGTCATTAAAGATGTTTACTGAACAGATCTCAGCTTTACAACGTTTTAAAGAAATATCACAAGAAATGCGAGCCGAAGAAACCCATCAGCACAGCTCACGCAGGTCTGTAAATCATCACCACACTGCTCCAGTATGAAAAATGGACATTTCCTTTAAATTCACAGAATTGTATCTTTTTAAAGAAAACTCCTTTGAGCTGCAGAAACTGTTTCTGCTTCCAAACTGTATTTAAAAATTAATATTAGTGAGAAAATGAGCGCGATCACAACCACAGATTTTAAATCTGTTTTGTTCTTCCTAAAAATATAATTTGGATTTGCTACCTGGTGAAATGCTGGTGTGTTTTTCCATATTCAGGTTTTAATCTCTGTGAAAGCATTCGGCTGATTTGGATTGTTTGGGGGGAAAAAAATCTGTTTTCCGCTTACGAGGAAATAAAAAAATCAGCCCCCTTCCTGCCAACTGTGATTTCCACAAAGCTCCAAACATTTCAGGGACTTCAACCTGAGCTTCACTGTGAGAGCCAGAAACGTCCAAAGGTTTTATTGGACAGTCGGGACCTGAAGTTTTGCACGTCATAGATTTTATCTTCCCTCCCTGGTAAATAAGTCTGTGATGTCAGGTTGTTTAATGAGATGAGGCTGAGGTAGCCTTTGATGCAGCGTGGCAGGCTGAGGATATGAACGAGTGTCTCAAGGCCGTAAAGCTGATAATGATTCATGAGTTTGGGTCTGATTAAAGTTCAGGGATGACAAATCAAACACACACAGTCATAAAGAAACAAGGACTCACCGGGACGAGCGGCAGTGAAACTCGGGTGCTCAGTTGTCTCGTCTTTCCCACCTGCTGCTGATCTGCAGCTCGGGCTCTCTGCTGCCCCTGCTGGTGGGAAGCTGTAATACAACAACGCTGCTGAGGGAGCCAGGCCGGCTGGTTGCTTTTGGTTTTCTGGTTTTGAACAAATGATCAGAAATAGATCAAACATCCAGGCTCGTTTCTGCTCCTCGACGTCACGGACGTTAAACTGGTGCAGGTTTGGGGTTGAAACCAGCAGATGTCCCGTGATGCCGGCGCTCAGAGTTGGTTATGGAAATAAATCGTGCTGAACAAAATCCGATTTTGTCTTGCAACAGCAACCTGATCTGTTTACAGTTGTGAACAGAGATTAAACGTGTTTTTCAGCCCTGAACGTTTTATGTGGGTACTTCAAAGGCTCCGAGGTGAGAGGCGCTGCTGATGTTGTATTTTCTCCAGCTTGGATTCTGTTTTGCTTCCTTGGTTTCTGTAAGTGTGATGTGTGTGTTGCTTCTCTGGTGGGGTCTTGACTTCAGTTATCTGTTGAGCGCTGGCTTTGGTTAGGTTTTCAGTGTGAACAGGTTCTGGATCCCATATGAAGATGGTTTGCCAACGTGAAGGCTCAGATCTTCACTGGGAGTGAGGAGGATCTTTAACTTGATCTGCTGGAGAACAGCAACAGTTATTTGGCAGGTGGGGAAACCCTGAGATCAGATGTAGTGGTTTCTCATTACTCACTAGAAGCAACGATGTCTGCAGCACATGAAAAATGACCCGTTCAACAGTAAAATGGATTGACCTGCTCTCAGACTGAATGGCTGAAGGTGCCGGAGCGCCATTCAGTCGAACTGGTTTAAAGCCAGGGGACGATATATTGGATTAAAGATGTTCAATACAGAGCATCCCAGTAGGAGGGAAAGAGGAACACTCTGGGAAGATCCATGGATGTACTGGAGGAGGACGTGCAGCAGGTTGGAGTGACAGAGGATAGGAGGAGATGCAGATGATCTGACAGCAGAGACACTCGATGCTTCGCTGGGTTCATGTCTGTATACTGAGCAAAATCCCGTTTTGGTTGTCCGGTCGGGGTCTTTGAGGTCTTTGAATTTCATGCTTTGGTTGTTTTTGTTCTCCATTTCAAACGTTGGTGGTTATTTATTTAGTTCTCCAGATGTGATTTCATTTTTGATTATCCAGCAGATGTGTCCAGATGTTTGAGTCTTCGTGGTTCCAAAGGGGCTGTTTTTCTGGCCTTTCCTGTCATGAAACTTTTGGTTCCCTCTTAGAGTTTGAACCTTAATTTGGGCTTCTCTTCTTTAAAAGTCTCTGTGTGGTTGTTAGCGTTAGTCGGGCAGGAATGAAAGCTCCCTCTTCATATCTGTGTCTCCCACAGACACTCAGAGGTTCAGAGACTGAGGCTGTAAATGGGACTCAAACCCACAGCCTTCATGCTATCAGCTCAGTCCTGCAGCTGCTTCACTGGCAGCTTTTCAGTCTTTACACCGCCGCCGGCTTTCAAACAGCCTTTCAGAAGCAGAGATGTGACTTGATCTCATCACCTCTAAACCTGTCTGCTTTGCTGATTGAGCCATTGAGTCTTCATAAGCGAGAGCTTTTTCAAGTTTTTCCTTTAGATGCTGCCTCTTGATTGTCAAAAGCAAAAGCAGTGTGTCAACTCCAAATATGCCACAACTCAGCGCAGCTGCGTACTGCAGTGAGCTAATACTTTGCATAGCCTCAGCACTCTTCTCGTGAAGCTTTTCAATATTTCCACTACATGTAGGCTTTGAAAACACTTTCAAATTAGAAATTTGAAAGGAAACTTGAACCTGTGACCTTGAGTTCTTCATCCAAGCTCTTGGCCCATTCAGCCACTGAATCTAGTTATTTCTGAGTGTATTCTCTCATATTTTTTCTTCTCTTTTGGATGCTGGCACTTAAAATACAACCACAAATTTGCCATCGGCATATAAAGGATTGGATTCATCCTCTTCACAAATTAGCGAACAGCTCCTTCTTTAATGCCGGTGAATCGGAGGATGCTTCAGCTCATCTGAGGTTATTCTAAACCGTCTGTTAGCGCTCGGTTACAAAACAAAACCTTCTCACCCGGAGGGTCTGACAAACGTGACGGCTGAGTTTCTGACAATGTGCTGAGCTGCTTCAGTTACACCGCCTGATCGTGAAGAAACATCTTTTCTTTGATTTCCCATCACGCTAAATATGCTGTGGTTTTTGTATCATGTGGTTAGTCTGTTGTCGTCATCTCGCCCGGGGTCACCGAGGCTTTAGGTCCAGAGCAGGTCGTACTGGGCGCGTGCTGGTGTTATCAGCTGTTAAAGTTTTTGTTGCTGCATCCAAGTGGAACACATTTAATGTTTCCAAGAGGAGCCACGACACGAACGACCTTCATTGTTCCTGGATTGCAGTTTAAGGGCTGAAATGCTTTGTTATGAATAGATGGTAGAAATGAAGTGAAGACCAGAAGAGTTCAGGGTAGTGGCAAAGATGGTGGCTCATCTGCCCCAAACAGCCAATCAGCAGCTAAAAGAGAAACATGTGATCAGACGGTGCAACGGAGCTGTGTGATAAAAGGCTTTGTTAAAACAACATGGACAGCATTTCTGACTCTGCTCTTTGTTCTTCCCTGATGAAACGTACCAGCTTAAATTTAGGGAAGAAACGCTTAAAGGGAGAAAAAACTTTTCAGTTTCTCACTGCAGTGTTTCTTCTTATGCTGTTAGCTGTGAATGGCTCTCTTATTTATTTCTTATTCCAAATACGTAGTTTTGATCCATAATCCTAAATAATGTGGTCACGCATGGCCACAAGCCTCAGCCGCCTGGGCGAAAGTCCAAGAGTTTCATTAACCTTTCAGAAATTAACAGAAGGGCTCCAAAGTACAAACATGTATCTTTGACTCAACCAGCCTCATATTCTTATTACTTACATGTTTCTGATTAATCTCAGAGGTCCAAAAACAACAGCTGGAGTCAAAGTAGGGCTGGGTATCGATTTCGATTTCTATAATCGTTTCAATTCGATTCACAAGGTCGATTCGAAACCCCTTAAAAAGATCCTGCAGTAGATCAAAAACTGAAGAAAACTACGAATCAACATCTGAACATTACCTGATGCTGCTGAAGTTACAGAGGTTTGATTACAGACACAGCTGAGCGTTCTGCATCATTTTAAAAAGTTTTCATTTCTTCAGTGTTGAACAGCAGAAACGAGGCTTTCTTGTCGGAGACCGACAGTGCTGTACACAACAGTAGACTGGTGACAAAGTGATAAAGGGTGGGTTGGATCTTCTTTTTCTGCCGGTTCAGTGAATTCTGGTCAGAGTGACGAAACCTGCATCATCAGAATCTGTGAGCCGTCGACTTTCAGGCCCGACGGCGTGTCTGTGTGCGTGCCGTCGGGTGAACGCTCCACGCTTTGTGTTTACACGAATCCGTGTGCCTGCTCTCATTTACTGTTTCAGCTGTTTGGATGTTGTTGAAACAGTTTTGTGAGCTTTAACCTGAGATCCTGGCGTTTCAGGCAAAATACGTTTATATTTAAAAATCGATTTATGATTTAATGCCAAAGTGAATTTAGCGTTAAATCATGAATTGATATGGCGTTATTTAATTTAAAATTGATATTAATTGGGATTTTTTTAAACCCACCCCTAAGTTGGAGCAGTTTCCTCCATCTTTCATACAGTTTATTCTCACTCAGTGCAAATATGACACACAGAAAATGGGCAGAGGTGAGCAAAGGCAGCGCAGAGCCTGCAGGTGGAGACTCGATGTGCCGTTCAGACGAGGACGGTGTTGCACATTCAGTCTTTAGGTAATCGCTTTGTTTCCACAACTACTTGCAATCAATATCTTTGATGTGTTCACGAAGCAACCACGAGTCTTCCTATTCACATCATGACGCATCGCAGCTCAAGCTTCAACCAACTTACAGACTTTACTCGATAAATCACCTGAAGCCAGTCACGAATGCTGAAAGGACACATAATAAATGTAAATAGAGACCAATAATGACATCAGAGCCTGGAGTCAGAGTTCCTCAGTAAATAATATTGATAAAGACTGAGTTTGACCTTGTCTTACTTCCAGGGACAGAAGCTCCTCCACACCTGGAGGAAATATAGGGCACAGTCCAAAAATACTATGGGAGTAATGATTCGCCAAAACTACTTTATCTATAACCCTCGTCTGATGCGACTCCCCCCTCAGGACTCTACGTCTCGCTGACCGATTTGTTCTTAAATAAATGGAGCACGTTACACCATCAGCGGTTTTTCCAGCTTTTGCTCTAATTCTTGATGAAACGATGGAGCAAACGTAACTGTGATGAGCACCTTTACACAGAGAAAGGATGTCATTGCAGTCATTAACACTGGAGTTTACAAAGAAAGTGCATCCAAATATTCTCAGTGACCTTTTCTGTAGAATTATAACATTAATTTTGTTGCTTTGCATATTTCTGCCTTCTTTTGGCAGATTTCCCGACTGAGCAGGTGAAGAAGGCCGTCGAGACAAATCTGAGAGCAGCACGATCAAGGGCAGGCTGGCTGACAGTGAGCAGTCTTTACAGCTCCAGTCATTTTTCTCAGCACATTTTAAAGGACGTCCATTCTTCTGGTGCCTTCAACCAGCTGACCGCACCACATCAAACGGCGTGTGTTTAATCGAGAACGCTTTCAGGGCTGGAAATAAAGAAAATGCCTCTGAAATTAGAAAAATGACTGTGCAGAGCGATGCTTGTTTACCAGCAGTGAAAGCAAAGCAGACACTGAAATATTCAGACCTGAAGAAACTCGTTAGGGAAGTACTCATGTAAATGTGAACGGCATGAGTTACATTGCTTTGATGAAATCATTTAAAAAGTTACATTGCTCATCGGGGGAAAATGGTCCAGATTCTTTCAGCTGCCATAAAATGATGATTGCTGCTTTTCTCACGGCTGTTACCATAAAGCTTAAGATCCAGACACGGAAACGAGGATATACAGGTCTCAGCGTCAGAAGGACGTCAGCAAGCCTGTTTCCATGTAAAGGAGATTCATGATGGTCACGTTTCTAAACAGATCCAGCTCTACACTAGTGTTAAACGACAAAAATCTGAGGTTTGGACGGTTAGTGAAGTCAGGCTAGCTGACGCATGATGAGCTGCTAACTGCTGCATAGCTACAGATGGTATGGCTAGGCTCATTACCACAGGGAAGATGGAGAATTAGGGTGAAATAATTCTCAGTAAATTTCATCTTGAAGGGCAGAGACAAAAGGCATCATGTGACAGGACGACAATGCTGACCAGACTTCATCCCAGAGAACAGAGGGGGTTGGTTGTGGCTCAGGTGGTAGAGCAGATCGGGAGGTTGGTGGTTCGATCCTTGGCTTCCCCAGTCTGCATGCCAAATATCCTTGGGTAAGATATTTGAAGCGTTCATCGGAGTGTGAATGTAGTTTAGTTTGCACTTGCGTTTAGAAGTGCTTGTATGATTGGGTGAATATGGCATGTTATATCCAGCGCTTTGAGTACTCCAGGAAAGTAGAAAAGCGCTGTAATAGATAAATTACCATTTATCTGAGCTTAGCCCTTAAGTCACGCAGACTGGTTGGTAACTGGTTGCTGGCTGGAGGAAACTGGTCAATCAGAGATACACTGCACTGCACCAGAAACCTCCTGGTGGATGTTTTGGTTGCTGGCAGATTTTCACGGCCGCGTCTACTTTGGATGGAAGATGGCGATTTTTCTGCAAACAAAAGACGAAGCTTAGGTAGCGTGAACAGATGATTCACACACAGCACAGAAGGACCAACCTAGGCAGGCCGCGGGTTGCAAAGCAGCTTGCAGATACAGCTTAAACAGCTGGACTCGCTTCATTGTCCTGTTGAACAGACACGACCTGACTCTGCTGTCAGAGGAAGACCTCGACTATGTTACACATGCGGCACGAAGCCTTTCTGCATCGCGGATTCTGCACGAAGCCGAGCCTTCAGCGGGCTGATGCTGATTTTCTGGATCTTCGTCTCGAGCAGGCAGATGACTCAGCATCTGTGCAGAATTTAAATGAGGACATTCAGGGTGATAGTCTGCGGTTCAGGAAGTTATGTCAGCTAACAAAGATCATACAGTTTGATGCATACAATATGTACTTGTATCAGGCCGTGTGTGTGTCTGTGTGACCTCTCGGTTGTCGTCACAGCTCCTCAGATTTCCCAGAGGCCTCGAGGATCTGAAGACCATCTTTGTTCCAGAAAGTTCTGCCAGCGAAGCCGAACCATCAAAGACTCATATTTATTCTTCACAGCTGGTTACGCTGCAAAAAAAATCACATTGTTAGTTTATTTATTGTCATAATTTTCTTTATGAAGTAACTGAGAAGCAGAAGTGATAATTTGGTGTGTTTTTTAATTCAGCTCGCCTTGTTTCAGGTGTTAGCAGAGATGAAGTGTTGACATTTTGTGATCAGGCAGCTCGTACTTGATTTGAAATACACCCACTTCAGCAAAGAATGAATTCCTGAAGCGATTTGTGATGCAATTAAAAAAGGAAATGAGTTCCCCTCAGTTGTAGATTGTTTGTTTCAACGTTGAATGAGTCCAGAGTTTTATCTGAAATCCACATTAAGAGACAAAATGCTGCAGAGACAAAGGCGCTCGTCTCAACAGAATAAACACAAAGTAAAAGAGAAAATAAACTTTGTTTTGAATGTTTTTATGAGTTCTGCTGGATTCTGAGAAGCGAC
Organism: Mchenga conophoros; assembly: GCF_057382185.1. Classification (NCBI taxonomy): domain Eukaryota; kingdom Metazoa; phylum Chordata; class Actinopteri; order Cichliformes; family Cichlidae; genus Mchenga; species Mchenga conophoros. Next base: position 2,305,202 of record NC_140546.1, read on the forward strand.
TGTGCTTAAAGACAAAGCTGACTCCTCGTCTTAAATCACTTATCTAACGGAGCACTGTTTTAAAGTCACGGTGAGCTGATATTTCATGTGATTAAATCACATTTCCAAGGATTTTGTCATTTCTAAGTAATCTGTTTCTTTGGAGCAAACTGGGACAATCTCAGACTTTCAGCAATCAGCACAAAGTCCATGAAGTCCCTGCTTCGGGCCAACAAACAGTGAGGTTAAAAACTTCTCTTAAAACTCAGGACGACACTTTTACAGTAAAATCTTTCAGATTTATATGTTTGTTTCAGACTTTCAGACGGGCAGCAGACAGACCGCTCGCTGCTGTGAGAGATCTTCTGGTTGCATATGAATGTCCTGGCCTCGGGATTTGGATTTGGTGTCTTATTGTTGTCGTGTTTTGGGAGTCTTTGAGCTTTAGAATAAACAGCAGGCAGTCTTACTTTATATCTCAGCATGGTTACACATACATCACTTCCTGCACAATCTTAAAGAAATGTTAGAAATGTTGTTCAGGTTTATTTCAACATTGTTTTGGATTTCTGGATTTCTCTCGTTGGTTTTGAGGTTTAGTCTGAAGTCTCTCCATCGGACAGACGGACACGTAGTAAATGGTTTGGTGTTTTTATCGTTCCTTTTACTCTTACTGAGCATGCAGAGCTTTAGAAAGCACACTGACATTCTCACAGTGCTGTATTTGATCACACTCACACTCAATTTAGACTTCAATATCTCACTCAAGGACACTTTCACATAGTAGATGACCTGCCGTACCTCCCGAGCCACAGCTAGGATGGACAGATGGATGGATGGAGTGGGCTCCAGGGGTGGATGAGGTTCACCCTAAATTCCCCGATGCTCTGAATGCTAAGGGGCTGTTCTCGCTGACATCCTTCTGCAGCTTTGCCCAGAGGTCAGGGAGTTCTACAGGCTTCATCGAGCGCTGACCTCCAGCTTGTGGGGAATTCACTGCTCCAAATCGACGAGTTCAAGAATCTCAGGCTCTTGTTTGTGAGCGCAGTGAGAGTAGAGACGGAGCTGTAACGATCTGTTGTGGTAAAGAGAGAGCTGAGCCTGGAAATGGAGCGATGTGGTGACTGAAAGAATGAAATGAGCTTGTCTGGATCTTAAGAGAGACGCTCATAGTTACTCCTCCACATCCAAAGTGTCCAGATGGTGGCTTCATGTACACCTCCTGGACAAATACTTCTGGGCACGTCCTGTAGGGAGGAGACCCCGGGGCAGATGCAGGAACACCTCAGAAGGTCTCAGCATCTCTGCTCTGCACTGAGCCGCTGCAGACAGACAGTGTTAGCCTTTACCACCACAGAATATTTGTCTTTCATTATTTAGTTCAGAAAAGTTTAGAAATTCAGACATCTTCAAATAAAGACAGGAAACCCTTGAAATAACTTTTATTCTCTTTTTTTAAAATACGTTTTTTTAAGAACAGAAATTCTTAAAAAATCCAATTTCATTGAAGTTCGCTCCCTCTTACAAATATGGCACATGTGGACATAAAAACCCTGCAAAAAAACTTTTAGAAAAATCAAGTCAGTTACCTTGAAACAGGTTCAATACTCAATTCTATTTGGTGCTCGGAAAGAGCATTCTTCTTCGATGCCGAAGAAGATGAGGCACAGTAAAATAAGACTTTCGGACTTTGTTGATGTCCTTTTGTTTTACCTCAGGTTTTTATGTGGCTCCAGATAACAACGATTGCCTCGGCATGCGTGACGCTGTAAAGCAAAGACTCGACAGTATTACAGTGTAAACCCAACAACCAGACGCTGCTGTGAGCATCACTTGGTCACAGTGGGGAGGAAGAACGCCGTCCTCCTCCTCAGCCCAAACCTGGAGGAGACTGATGGCTGAAAGCTGTGCCTGCAGTCTGAGAGTGTGTCAGCCTCCCAATGCATATGGACAGTTTAACCCTTCATGACGGCTCTGTGGGGGTGTGGTCAGACACAGGTGGCTGAATGTGACACGTTTCAGGGCATTTTTAATGTCAGAGTCTCCTGAATGTTCTTCTGGGTGGACTCAGACCGGACCCCCTGCAGCAGCCTGTGCCATGGTTGCCCACTCAACCAGTGCAGCTACTCTTGGATGCCAGTTTCACATTTCCTGAGAACATTGAGAAATTTCCAAAAGAAAAAATAGAAATGGAATATAGAGACATCACTAACACTACGTAAGTGAAGTTAAGTGACGCCCAGTCCTCAGGAGGAGAGATCGGCTGGTGTGCATTCTCCAAGACTGACCTCACAGCCCATCGTTGGTCAGTGGGCTAGTGTCAGTCATTGTGCAAAGGTAGTGATTGTAGGTTTGGGAAAACCTGCAGTCAGCTGAGACTGAAGAAGTCAGTTGGATGAGTAACCAAACGCTTCTGCCAGCTTGAAATCATCAAGACTTCTCCGGATGCTGACAGTCACCGTGAAATCTTCAGACTCATCGGTGACCCCCACCCGGTTCCCTGAAGTCGCTCGCTGTTGCTCTGTTGCCTGCACTTTGTGTACAAGACGAGGACCAATCAGCAGTGAAACTTTAAGCGAAGGCTCTGCCTTACTGGGGCATCCAACATGTTAACATGCAAATTAACTAAGACATAAGAGCCAAAAACAACAACGCCGATAAAAACATAATCCCTGAATACTCAAACGTCCTCACCCGTCACCAGACGAAGGCCGTCACCCACCCGCCTCCTGCTTAAAGATCATACCTCGCTCTAAGGGTAGGGTTCCTTGGCTCACTAACAAAGTTTACTTGACTGTTTGTGGTTTTGCCATTTTGATGTTTGATGCCAACCTGTTTCTCCTGTTCTAGACTCCTGCCTACAGTCGCCACTTTGCTGCCAACTTTTTACTGCTGCATTTATTAAATTCTGTCAATCATCGGTGTCTCCTGCAGCCTTCTCTGAAAACCGTCGCCCATCCACCAACAAAGAAGAGAAACCGTTTAGTGGGGTTAACAAACACAGATTCATGGGTTACATTACAACCGCTGAAATTTGATAATACATGTCCACACAAATCCACAGTGGAACGTAATAAACATGTCTCGCTGTCAACTCGCAGGAGCCCACAGCGCCTAAAATCAGACCCACACTGGTTAAAGTGGTTCAAACACAGTTTTCTTCTCAAACCACGTCAGTGGAGATGATTCAAGCCACATGAAGACAGAGGCGGGGGCGCCTGCCCTTTTTCATAAGATCGAAGCCAAATATCGTGGCTAGTTTGATAAACCGCACATTATTTCTTTTGGCAAAGCGGAGCATCGGATATGTCGCCTAACACGGGAAGTTGAGCTGAGCAGTGTCCCATTTTTAACCCCAAAGAGCCCCAACGATCCCCACAGTGGTGTTCAAGGGCAAGCTAATGGCATCCAGATAGACAAACAGAGTTCTTAGAGCCAAATACACCAACTTGAGTTTTACCTGCAGGTAATAACCCAGGTTTTCATTAAAAACATGGAGTCTGAGCTTCCCGGGGATCGTGAAGTTTATTATCTTCAGCAATGACGCTTAAACTCGACAAAGCTCATTCACAAGCCTTTAAAACGTTGATTTCACCAGCTGAGTCTAACTAACCGCGACAAAAGGACGGAGACTTTAAAGGAAGCTTTCTCTCCGCCTTTAAGACCACGCCGCACTCCCTCTCTCTGTTTGTTGTGTTCTTGTGATCACAAGAAAGCAACTACTCGACCTCGACACAGCGAGCTTTTATCCCCACGTCCAAAAATAACCATCTCATGGAAAACAGTTAATTTATGATCATGTCAAAACAAACAGTTACCCAGTAACACAATGATGTGTCACAGCCACTTTTCCTGCTCAGTTTGTCACTTTAGAAGCAATGAAGACTTAAAACTCCTTTTTTTCTGAGTGGCTGTGAGTTCAACATCAGATAAACTCCGGCTGTGGATTTCAAAGCGCCTCGGTGTTAGTTTGTGTCTGACAACCTGCCTGCAGGCCTGTGAACACGGGAGTCAAGAGAGCAGCGGGACAACGACTCGTTTGTTGGTTTGAATGATCAAATGAGGAGGAGGCATCGTCACGCTGCCTCTGACATTTATGCTCATTGGATCTGGACTGACGGAGGTCGAGTAAGATTTCAGATGGCGATCGTAGCGATTCCGTACTGGATGCTCCGCTGTGACCCGGTTACGACCCTTCCACTTCTTTGTTCGAGGAAGAGAAACAAAAACCTCCCAGAACAAACAACTTCTGTCTCCTCATTAAAACGGGACCTCTGCTGATCTAATTTTTCTGCTCTCCTTCTCATTTTCTCTTCTGTTCCCGGTCCCAGGTGTGATCGTTATGTGGAGACTCTGGCACAGCCTCCTGTACAGTTGGTTTGTGTCAATATTAGCAGATAAAGAATTCAGTGAGACTGGCAAAGAAAAGAAACAAAGACAAAAAGAAAGAAAAAGATGATGCCCAATATACAGCCCTACAGTTCTGTGCAGTCTTCGGTGCAACTCTTTAACGTGCTCTTGAGCGATATTTCTCCGTTTTCAGTCCGGTCCTTGTACCTGACCACTTTCAGAGGCATGTAGCTCTGACCTAAGAATCATTCAAGCACAAAAAGGCTCCTAACTCAGCGGATGAGGCAGCGTCTTACACGTAACAATTTAGCAAAGAATGCATTTTATTTGTATCTTTAGGCTCTTTGTTGCTAGCAGCCTGTCACTGAAACACATCTTTGTTCCCATTGCCTCACCCAATCTAAGACAAATACCAAAGATAATACAGTTTGATTCCCAAAGATCTCGTCATGGTGTGTAGAGCATCTGGACAAGTAGAGGACACAAGAAGTCTCAAGCCTGAAAACTATCTACAACACATGAACAATATCTGAAAGCTGATTCATATATGTTTAATTGTGCCTTATCTCCAAATGGTAAATAATCCTTCCTGCATCGGTCTCAACTCCAAAACCTACTGAGTAAACCTGCAAACAGAAACAGGTAATAAAAGCACTGTCCTCCAGTGGGTTTTCAGATGTTCAGAGATTTTGACCTTTTTAACACAAACACAGGAGTTTAACCGATTTTAGCTGAGTCTTACTCTTTCTGTCAAATCAACCAAGGCTCGTTCATGAACACATGACACTGAATCTGGAGACACAAAGCACCCTCTGCTCCCCCAGGTGGGTTTTTCCCAATGCTGGCAACCTCGTCAGTCCATGCAGGGGATTTTCCGTCGTCACTTTGAGTTTTCCATGAACATCACGTCACACATACAAGGATAAATGCCTTAACCCGGCTCACACCCCGTCACTAGCCTGAACCTCTCGACCGCTCTAACGGCGGCCGACTCGCTCCTAAACGTGGAGACACGTCGGCAACTCTGGCAGATATGTTAGAAACTCACCTGAATGCAACTTAAACGGGCCCTCAAAGTTGAGGTTTCAGAGCTCATCACAGCACAGAAACAGCTTTAGTGAAGGTTACAAATGATCTTCTTATGGCCTCTGACAGTGGACTCATCTCTGTGCTTGTCCTGCTAGACCTCAGTGCAGCGTTCGATACTGTCGACCATAATATCCTATTAGAGCGATTAGAACATGCTGTAGGTATTACAGGTACTGCACTGCAGTGGTTTGTATCATATCTATCTAATAGACTCCAGTTTGTGCATGTAAATGGAGAGTCCTCTTCACACACTGAGGTTAATTATGGAGTTCCACAGGGTTCAGTGCTAGGACCAATTCTGTTTACATTATACATGCTTCCCTTAGGCAGCATCATTAGAAGACATAGCATACATTTACACTGCTATGCAGATGACACCCAGCTCTATCTGTCCATGAAGCCAGATAACACACACCAATGAGTTAAACTGCAGGAATGTCTTAAAGACATAAAGACCTGGATGGCCGCTAACTTTCTGCTTCTTAATTCAGATCAAACTGAGGTTATTGTACTCGACCCTGAAAATCTTAGAAATATGGTATCTAAGCAGATTCTTACTCTGGATGGCATTACCTTGGCCTCCAGTAACGCTGTGAGGAACCTTGGAGTCATTTTTGACCAGGACATGTCCTTCAATGCACATATTAAACAAATATGTAAGACTGCGTTCTTCCATTTGTGCAACATCTCTAAAGTTAGAAATATCCTGTCTCAGAGTGACGCTGAAAAACTAGTTCATGCATTTATTACTTCCAGGCTGGACGACTGTAATTCATTATTATCAGGAAGTCCTAAAAACTCCCTGAAAAGCCTTCAGCTGATCCAAAATGCTGCAGCAAGAGTCCTGACAGGGACTAGAAAGAGAGAGCAGATTTCTCCTGTTTTGGCTTCCTGTTAAATCCAGAATTCAAAATCCTGCTCCTCACATACAAGGTCTTAAATAATCAGGCCCCATCTTATCTTAATGACCTTGTAGTACCATATCACCCTATTAGAGCACTTCGCTCTCACACTGCAGGCCTACTTGTTGTTCCTAGAGTATTTAAAAGTAGAATGGGAGGCAGAGCCTTCAGTTTTCAGGCCCCTCTTCTGTGGAACCAGCTTCCAGTTTGGATTCAGGAGACAGACACTATCTCTATTTTCAAGATTAGGCTTCAAACTTTCCTTTTTGCTAAAGCATATAGTTAGGGCTGGACCAGGTGACCCTGAATCCTCCCTTAGTTATGCTGCAATAGACGTAGGCTGCCGGGGATTCCCATGATGCATTGAGTTTTTCCTTTCCAGTCACCTTTCTCACTCACTATGTGTTAACAGACCTCTCTGCATTGAATCATATCTGTTATTAACCTCTGTCTCTCTTCCACAGCATGTCTTCATCCTGTCTTCCTTCTCTCACCCCAACCAATCACAGCAGATGGCCCCGCCCCTCCCTGAGCCTGGTTCTGTCGGAGGTTTCTTCCTGTTAAAAGGGAGTTTTTCCTTCCCACTGTCGCCAAAGTGCTGCTCATAGGGGGTCATATGATTGTTGGGTTTTTCCTCTGTATCTATTATTGTACGATTTACTGTACAATATAAAGCGCCTTGAGGCGACTGTTGTTGTGATTTGGCGCTATATAAATAAAATTGAATTGAGCTGAATTGAAAGTTCTGGAGAGGAATCTGCAGCAATTTCACTTTTTTTGCATCTGTATGAAATACAAAATATCCAGTTTTGAGAACCTGATTTCATTTACAATAAATCCACGCCTCTGCCATTAAAAAGATTTGTTTGGATTTGCTTGGATCAGACAAGCAGAGCCTCAAGGTCAGCTGCTCGGGGTAAGTTCCCCACAGGAGCTCCACTTCTGCACAAGCCTCCTTTTCATTTAAGCCCATTACGTTCTGCAAAGAGCTCTCACAGTTTCATCTTTTCTCTTCAAGCAAAAAAAACAAAAAAGGATTCTAAGAAACCAGCTCTGTATACATTAATCATATCCAGCATTTTAAAGGCCTTTTCATTTGGATTGTTATCCTGTGCTTCCAGTATGATGGTCTGGTATTTTATAGCTTATTTAATATTGTGTGCACCTGGCCTTGGACTGTAGATGGAAATGAGATACCTGGGCTCTTTTCTCTAATGAGTTTAGTGTTTTTGTGCAAAGTCCCAGGCAAATAAAAAGAATCAAAAAAACTAAAGTTCCTCATCAGGACGACAGCTTTTTATCTCCATGAGCGCATGACTGGGGTCATTTGAATATGAAGCTGCTGTATTGTTTATGATGGACTCAGTCGATCTGCTGCCCGTCAGATAAGGGCTCTTTTATCTTATGCTTGTTAAGTTGTTTCATTTGAGCTGTTTTTGTTTGAATTTTGTCCTTGAGTAAAACAACTTTATTAGATTATTATCTTTGCTTCTTGAGCTGAATACCACCACAGAAATGCCAAACCCTGCAGTGCCACTTCTAACGAACTCCCAGTAAAACTACATTTCTCTTTCTATAAAAACACTGAACGCTCAGCTGGTTTTCATGGCTCAGATTCAACAAAGTGCTGCAAACATTTTCCATGTTGACATGACATCGTCACATAGCTGCTGCAGATGTGTTGGCTGCATCCATGATGAGAACTCCACGTCCCAAAGGAGCGCTAGGGAACGGAGGTCTGTTGATTTTGGTGACCACAGGGAACTTTAAGAATGCGTTAGCGGTGCGTTAGCCTGCCTGAAGCAGTCAGGAGATGGTACACAGTGGTCACGGTTCTGAGCTGTCCCGAGGTTGGACGTGTTGTGTCGAGGGCTTGAAAAGAGGGCAGTGGGACGTCTTTTGGTTTGTGGAGATATTTTGCCTCTCATCCAAAAGGTTTCTGCAGTTTTAAAACAACAGTTGGAGTCCCTCGTATTAAACCGGGGGTTAAACAGGGGTTGAGGGGATCCTGTGGAGAGCTGGCCAGGAATTAATCACATGAGTCATCAAAAGCTGTGCGTCATTACCATCACCAGCGCTCAGGTGTGAAACCTCTGCAGGTTTCACACTGAGAAGCCTCACAGAGAAGGTTTGACGTGTTGTGCATTCAGAGATGCTCCTCTGCAGATGTTGGTCAGTCTGCAAGGCAGTCTGACCTCTGACCTCATGTCCTCCCAGAGAACTGCAGCTTGCTGCATATTTCCTATTTTCTGAACCATTCTATGTAATCCTCAGAGATGGTTGTTGGGGTAAATCGGCTTTCCACATCATTCTGGTGCTCAGTTTGAACAGGTCATCTCAAACATGTTCATGTGTCTAAATTAGTTGATTAGATATTTGTGATAATGAGCAGAAGAACATGTGTACCTAATGAAGTGACATGTGTAGGTATAAGTAGCAGCATAAAGTGCTTCGTTTCAGCCAAGAGTAACTGGTAATTAAAGCAAGGGTAGACGTGTTAAAAGCTGCAGTTCCCCTGACGTCCAGCAGAGGCTCCAGCAGCGAGTCGGTCCCCCGTTCGCATGTTTAAAGTGTACAGCAGAAATAAAGCCGTTTACAGCCTGATGCAAACACTGTGAAATCGACCACGGCTGGGATCGCAGTAAAAGAAATGACTTTAAACACGAGCCTGTCGGTTCATCATTCATATTTGTTCAGCTTTGTTTTCAGAAGCCAACCGCATGATGAAACATGTATGCTGATATACGTGTTCCTGTTTGTGCAGTTTTGCTTTTACCCAATTGAGACCAGCAGTATAAGTGAGGATGCAGAGAGGGGGTGGCATTCAACAAAGGTCGCCAGCTGGAATCCAACAGAGGATGCTGTGGTTGCATGATCCAAATCTTACTATGCCCTTTACTTTTTCCCTGTGATGAATGATAATTTACAGTAATGGTCGTTTTCTGTTTCTCTGGTGCACTGAACCTGCAGGAGTTATAAGATAAATCTTATTTAACGTTGTCTGACTGCTCCCAACCGTTTGTCTCAACGTCAGATTTAAGAAACGTCACGTGATGGGCAGGTTTCTCTCACCACTTCTGAAATGTGTGCTGAACAAACTCAAGATGCTCTGCCAAACTATTCAGATCCAGTTCAACCTGTCGGCTCTGGCTTCCTGACAACCTTCCTGACAAGAGTCCTCTGAGCGTATTCTAACACCACACACACAATAAAAGCTGGAATGCACCACATGGTTTCAGCCGGGGTGTGCCATCTTCAGTCGCTCTGCCAACAGGAACCAGAAGTCTCGCCAGGATCAGAGCCTACATGGGTTTTTTGCACTCACGGTTTAAAATATCCAAAGTTATTGCTTTGTTATCATACCGAATGATCACATGGTCTAAAGCTACTAAAATAATTCAGTTATTAATGATGAGATTAAAAGTTGGTTTGAGATGTGAAAACATTTCAAAGAGCCAAAGTCTTTGTGTCAGCATCACCCCAAACATGGAAAAGCACATCGAGAATTTAAATGTTGGTTTTTGGTCATCCACACTCTGATGTTATCAAATCAGCTGATCAGTTCTGTAAAAGAATGTGATTTTTATTAAGAGACTCCTACAAACACGAACCTGTTTAAGAATCTGCTTCCATCCCGTTTATTAAGTTGTCATTATAAGATACGGAGAAAAGATGAAGACTTGGAGGCTGAAACCTCAGCAGAGGAGTGAAAATCAGATGGTGAGTGCGTGCCTCAGATTAATGCCACTGGTTAATGGCTCAGTCACACTAGAGTATTTTTTTTATTTATTTATTTATTGTCATTGTCAAGAACAATGAAATTGCGTTTGGGGCTTCCATACAACCCAAAAAAAAGAAGAAAATAATAAATACCCCTTAAAACCCAAGTGTACATATTTAACCCAGTGTGACTCCAATGCAATAAGACAATCCTTAGCAATAATGTTGGTAGAAATTCAGACAAAGACCTGAGAAACATGACAAAATACAACAATGCAACCCATTCAATATTATTGTACTGTGAGATATGATATCAGATATGATAGTTATCTATTTAAGAAAGAGGGGGGGGGGCAGGAGGGGGAAGAGAATAAAGATATGATGCACCAATGCAGACCAGTTCATTGCTATTAAGAAGTTGGATATGGTTATTGTCCGTGAGAGGGGGGCAGAGAGTTCAGGAGCCTCACAGCCTGTGGATACAGGCTGTTGGCCAGTCTGGATGTTCTGGCCTGTATAGACCTGTACCTTCTCCCTGAGGGCAGCAGATGGAAAAGGTGGTGCGCAGGGTGATGTTGGTCCCGCAGGATACTGTGCACCCTCCTCAGACAGCGAGTGGGGAAGATATTACTGATCTCTGGCAGACTTGTTCCAATAATTCTGCCAGCTTCTTTCACCACCCGCTGGAGTGCTTGCTGATCGGCCTTGGTGCAGCTGGGGAACCACACTAGAAATCCATACGTCAGAACGCTGCTGATGGCACAGTTGTAGAAGTTCAACATCAGAGATCTGGGAATGTGTGCGCTCCGCAGTCTCCTCAGGTAGTAGAGGCGCTGTTGGGCCTTCCGTACAACTGAGGTGATATGGTTGCCCCAGGACAGGTCCTCGGTCACAGTTACCCCCAAGAATTTAAAACTGCTCACCCTCTCCACCGCCTCACTGCCAATGAAGAGAGGCAGATGGTTGTTATGGCCCCTCTTCCGGAAATCTACAATGATCTCCTTGGTCTTTTTGGTGTTTAAGACCAAGTTATTGTCGTGGCACCATGACTCTAGTTGTTGCACCTCTGTCCTATAGTTTGTCTCATCATTGTTGGATATAAGTCCGAGCACTGTAGTGTCATCTGCAAACTTAACAATGAGATTGGACGCGCAGGAGGAAATACAGTCATGGGTGAAGAGAGTGTATAGCAGAGGGCTCAGAACACACCCCTGAGGGGCACCGGTGTTGACCACAAGGGTGGAAGAGGTGTTCTTACCCACTCTGACACTCTGTCTACGGTTAGTGAGGAAGTCCACAATCCAGTTGCACAGAGAGGAGTTAAGTCCCAGTTGGTGGAGTTTGGGACGGAGTTTGTATGGCCGGATGGTATTAAAAGCCGAGCTGTAGTCTACAAAGAGGAGCCGTGCATAGGTGTTCCTGTGTTCCAAGTGCTTCAGTAATGTATGCAGCACTGTGGCGATCGCATCCTCGGTTGACCGGTTCTCCCTGTATGCAAACTGGTGCGAGTCCAGGGATGGTGGAAAAGCAGCTCTGATGTGTTTAATGACCAGTCTCTCCAGGCATTTGGCGGGAATGGGGGTGAGTGCCACAGGTCTGAAATCGTTCAGACATGTGACATTTGACTGTTTTGGATGGGAACGATGGTTGCTGCTTTGAAACAGGATGGTACCAGTGAACAGGACAACGAGGTGTTATATATAGAGGTGAAGACGTCCGCCAGGTCCGCAGCACAGTCTTTTAGCACCCGGCCCAGCACTCCATCCGGCCCGGCCGCCTTCCTGGTGTTAATGCTCCGGAACACACGCCTCAGCTCATGAGTGCTCAGGACCGGAGCAGGGTCGGTTGAGGGGAGAGGGGACAGGACAGGGTCGGTGTTCTCCCTGTCAAAACGGGCATAAAAGAGATTTAGATCCTCAGCCAGAGTAGAACTGTCGGCTGAGGGTGATGGTGTTCTTCTTTTGTAGTCCGTGATAGCCCTGATGCCCTCCCAGACCTGCCTTGGGTTTGTGTTGTTCTCAAACCTGGCCTCGATACGCCTCCTGTGCTGCTGCTTGGCAGTCTTGATGCCTCTTCTCAGGTTGGCCCTGGCAGCACTGTATGCCTCCTAGTCCCCGGATTTGAAAGCGTTGTTCCTTGTTCGAATAAGTTGTTGAACTCCGTGTGTCATCCAGGGTGGATTATTAGGGAACACACGGAATCGTTTCCAAGTTGTTACATTGTCCACACAGAAACAGATGTAGTCCAAGAGTAACAGCAGGGCAGCAACCTGCTTGCAATAGGAAAACTCAGTGGTTGTCTGATTGCACTTGACTGCAGGTCCAGGTATCCTGTGCACAACCACTTTTAATCGCACATTTTTAATGCGTGCTATTATTTATTGCTATGTAGTGTTAAAGTTCTGATTTTGTGTTGCTTTCCCTGCATGCAACAAAGGTTTCTGCTCTGGAGTCTGAAGGCAGCTGCACAGGTGTCCTGGCGGGAGGCAACCAGTGTCCAACCAGTCTGCAACCAGTCTGCAACCACTCTCAGACAGACTGCCAGCACACTACAGCCAGTCTTAATGCTTTCTGTCATTTTTCAGGTAAAAGTCCAGCAACGACATCACTATTCATGGGATTTCATTTCAAATCTAAGATGTTCTGTCTGGACTCAGTTAATGTGAATTTGTGTTGATTTTCACAGTTTCTTGTCATTCGGTCAGAAACAGATTGCAGACTCTGTTTCATTTTTGTCTCAATGCACCAAAGTTGCTTTGAATGAGGCGACTGACTGTGAACGTTTGCAGACCTGCTCCAGTCTCGCAGCCCGGTTGCACACGGATGCAGTAATTCGGTCCCGCTCCCTGTTTCAGCTCCTGCTGAGGTAAATGTTTATGGTACCATGTAAAGATGGAGCGTTGGTTGTGTACAAATAAAACTGAACTGATTATAATAATAAAAGACGGATGATGAGGATTATGATAAAGATGATTACAAAAGAAATTCCACTCGACTCGACGGCGTCTCTACTTTTGTTTCATCCAGTTTGTACATTTTTATATATCATTCTCTCTCTGAGCGTTTTCTTTCACCGCACGCTGCTGTTATCGTTTCGACATTTAGAAGTGTGAGGTTCATTAATATTTGTTGTATTGTGTCCCTGTGGCTTTATCAGAAACATATACTGAGGAAGGACAAACACAAAAACATCTGAAAATGTCTGAGAAGCTTTCTGTGAACTTTCTAAAGGTTTTCGCCTGAATAGAGTCGAGTGTTTGTTTAGTGGAAGCTGTGCCGTGTTTATTATTCTGGGCTTTCTCTTGTTTTTGAACCGTGGTTCTGATTCAGAGCAGCATTCTTTGTTTTGTGTTTCCTGACTCGCTGACGTATATTTTGCCCTTTCTTTTTGCTTTTGGCGCAGCTCAGCCTGAGGAGACAACTGTTCTGGGTTTCTTCTTGTGCCCGTGAGCTTTGTTTTTATTTGTGATTGTATAAAATGATGTAATTATGCTCATAACTTTTTTTAGGTATGAAAATAAGAGGATGATTTGGATCAGCCATTTTTCACTAATCTTTGTTTAAATGTTAACAGGAGGAAGCTCGACACAGAAAAGCCCTCAAAGGAAAAAACACAAGAAAAATGCAACAAATTCAGAAAATGACCATAAAATCCAAGACACACAAACATGAATATAGCAAATGTCAAACTGCAGGTGAATAAAGTAAATTATATATTAATAAGTCGCTGAAATTAGAACAGAAAATTACAAGTTTAAATATTTAATGACGTGCAGGATGCTTCTTCAGCATCCTGCACGCGATTAAGTCTAATTTACCTCTAATTTCTTTCGGAGCCGCCGCTGCTTGGTTTGTATTGACTAAAGCAGACACGGGCCCGCTGCCGTGCAGGAAGTGCAGAGCGGGCCTCGCGTCACGCCGCCTGTGTGTTATTAGGTTTAAGTCACGACTGTGTTCACATCGTGTTGTTTAGACAGCGATTACAGACGTCTGAAAAACCGTCGAGTCCCTGACTCGTACGTCTGCGTTGGAGATAAGAAAAGAACTGCAGACATGTCAACAAACTGTTGGCAGAATGTATGCAAATACACCTGTTAGTCAGGGAAGCCGAGACATGCCTGCATTTCTCTGTGAGCACCGAGCTTTAATACTCCGGCTGTGACGATCGCAGGCGCGCTCTCCTCCGCCGAGAGCTTTTTTCCCCTGATCGCATCCCGGAAAAATCTGCGTCTCAGCTCTGCACTCCTATCAGCCTTTTTCTTCCTCACATCACTCCGACGATCAGAAACAGTCTTCTGTATTCAGCCAATAGTAAGAGGTCCTGTTTGTCCCCAGACGTTCAGCCATTGATGCCTCTGTGCTGCACTGTTTGTTTGTGAGGATGAATCACCCGCAGACCTAATCCACCTACAGGTACCTGAACCTGAGAGAGGGCTGAATCAGGACGCTGAGGCAGGTTAAAAACACATCAGGCCCAAAGTCTGGATCATACAAAAACGAAATAAATCAAATAAATAAATGAAAGACAGGTAAACCTTTGAGTGGGTTTAAACAAAAACAGGAACCCAGACAAAAGCTTGCGGCCACGATTTCCCCTCGTCTTCAGTCTTTTTTCCAGTCGATGACGTCGAGATGTAAAGGAAGTGTAAGAGTCCTCAGAGAATCCAGATGAGACCGTGAGACTCTTCGACAGCTGTTGCTGATGGAGATCTGCTGCAGAGGAACTACAAAACTCTGGAAGAGGACCACAAAAAGCTCATCACTCAGCATGTCTTACTGCCTCGTTTCAGCCACGTCCAACAGTCTGTGAAATGTTCCTGATCTTTGAACTTTCAGAGTGGATGCGGCTCAGGAGGTGGAGCGGTTCACCTACTAACTGGGAGGTTCGTTGTTCGATCCCTGGCTTCTCCAGTCTGGATGGTAAAGTATCCTCGAGCCCCGAGTCGGTGAATGTGGAATAAAGTGCTAAAATAACCAGTCTGTTTATTCTGAACTCAAATTTGACATTTTCGACAGGAAGTTCCAAACGTTGCTTCATGTTCGGAGCACGATGGGTCTGGTGGTGTCCACATTTCCCAGTTCCACAAATCATTCTGTCGCTCACACCAAAGATCCAAGTTTACTCATACCTTTATGAATATGAAATACATTATTAATGAATAATAATGTGGTTAAGTTTAGGAAGTAACTGTGACTGGGTTAGGTTCAGAAAAATTTTATTTCAGGTAAAAATCCTTGGTTTTGTGGTTACCATGGTGATGTTCTCCACTTTTTCTGGACAAATATGTGCTTCTACCATGAAACACACTTACTATTGAAATACTTTACTGTGAAGTGTTCACGGACATGAAGAAAACATAAAAATATTAACTTTTATGTCAGTTTGTGACTTTTTACAAACTGGGCGGGCAGGTCGCCTCAGAGAAGGAGCAGTGAAAACCATCACTCCTTTATCAAACTTAGATTATTTTAAAGTGAAATGAAACGTGAGATTAGCTGCTCGTCCTTAGACGCTCCGGAGCATCTGAAGCCAAATTAATCTTCATCCTAAAGGATGCAACACAGCAACGGCCAAACTGAGGACACAAATAATTTGAGATTTATTACTGTGAACATCAAACTGTTAACAGAAACACACAGTTGTGGTCTGTTGGCAATTTCTTTGAACGCTTCCTTTTTCCAGGTGGCGCGATAACGATGCACACATCATTATCGTTCCACTTTATACAACAGGAACTTCTTGCATACATTTATGATTAGTTTGATCAGATGTTTGTTCTGGAATAATATCCGATCTCCGTTTTTGGCAGAATTTGTAGACTTCCTTTAAACTGTTTGGCACAGACCGCCTTTAAAGCCTAGCTCCAGGGTTGAGGCCGGGGTTTTGGGAAGACGAAGCTTAATGCTATTGTACAAAAGGGTTAGGGTTGTGTGTGGGATTCCCTATGCTCCCTGAATGCACCATAGGTGTGCATGTCCGCAGCTTCAGTTCAGAGACAAACGGCAGCCGAACAACAGTGTGTGCGTTCATGAGACCAAACCACACACACACACACCTGCGGGCACATTCTCAATTGGAAACACAAAGAAGGACAACCAGTGTGTGAATGTGAGAGTGAATGAATAGTGGCATTGTAAAGCTCTTTGGGTGCCTTGAAAAGCGCTATATAAACCCAATCCATTATTATTTATTCCTGAACTCTGTTTGTTCCTCTCACATCTGAACATTTGCAAGTGTTCTGACCCGACACTCTGAAGCGATTGCTGCCAGCTCAGATTTCTTTAACCCTTCTAAACCGTTATCCTGCTTTTTCCAAATTGCGTGTTATCATTTAACCTGCCTCGGTTTGGTTTGGATTGTTGATTACCTGACAGGAAGACCACAATATGTACGTCTCCCACAGTGTGTGTCTGACAAGGTGATTAGCAACACAGGGGCACCACAGGGGACTGTCCTCTCCCCCTTCCTCTTCACCCTCTACACCACAGACTTCAGCCACTGCACAGAGACCTGCCATCTTCAGAAGTTTTCTGATGACTCTGCGGTGGTTGGATGCATCAGCAGGGATGATGAGACAGAGTACCGGGCTGTGGTCGACTCCTTTGTCACGTGGTGTGAGCAGAATCATCTGCAGCTCAACGTGGCAAAGACCAAGGAACTGATCGTGGACTTCAGGAAGACCAGGAAACACTTGACCCCTGTTTCAATCCAGGGGGTCAGTGTTGACATTGTGGAGGACTATAAATACCTTGGAGTACACATTGACAATAAACTGGACTGGGCTAAAAACACCACAGCACTTTACAGGAAGGGCCAGAGTCGTCTCTATTTTTTGAGGCGACTGAGGTCCTTCAACATCTGCCAGAAAATGCTGAGGATTTTCTATGAGTCTGTGGTGGCCAGTGCGATCCTCTATGCTGCTGCATGCTGGGGGAGCAGGCTGAGGGTCGCAGATGCCAACAGACTTAATAAACTGATCCGTAAGGCCAGCAATGCTGTGGGGATGGAGCTGGACTCCCTCAAGGTGGTGTCGGAGAGGCGGATGCTGTCCAAGATAAAGACAATGTTGGATAACACCTCCCACCCATTCCATGACATGTTGGTCAGTCACAGGAGCTCGTTCAGTGAGAGACTGAGATTACCCATGATGCACCACTGAACGACACAGGAAATCTTTCCTGCCTGTGGCTCCCTGTACAACGCATCCACTTAACACACTGTTTGCTGCTACAACTACACATGTTTCTTTTCCAACTATTTATTTATAAGTGACTTATGTATGTATGTATGTATATATATGTATATATTGTACTATTCTTAGTTAGCATATTGTCTGTCTTGTCTTAATGTTGGTTTAAAATGGAGCACTGTAACAAAAAATAATTTCCCCCAGGGATCAATAAAGTATTCTGATTCTGATTCTGATTACTGGGATAATTGTAGCTGATCTGACACAGGCAGAGGTACTGGTGTGGGAATGAATCAGACCTGTGCACCACAGTATCATTGGAGTAGTAATCTGTGTACAGACCTTGTCGAGACAAAAGACATTGTAGAAGCTCCAGCACTGCATCTTTAAGTGAGTTTTTGACCCTGAGGAAAAATCCAAATTAAATTCCAGCGTGTTTTTTAAAGTCATTTAAAGTGTTAAATGAATCCTTCCACGCTGGAACAACAGTTCAAAGAAATCATTAAAAATCATTAAGAATTCCTGTGACATTCATGTCCGTGATGAGTGGACGTAAACTTCAGACCACAGCTGTCTAATCTGGATGAAGAATTCCTCGCACACAAATTTTATCCCAGCGCGGCGTTCCAGCGACGACTCGTAACCAAACGTCAAACAGCGTCTGTTTTCATGCTTTGTGACAGCTTCATGTGTAATTGTACATTTTAACAGGACGGCTTCTGTCAGGAGAAGAGGGAGCTGGAGGTGTCACCATGGCAACCAGAAACAACAACAGTCAAAGACGTGGCGACCTTAACTGGTGCGTAGATCTTACTTGTTCCCAGTGCCCGACCCGTACCAGTCAACACATTTGAAATTTAGTCAAGTCTGAATCATACGACAGCGGAGAGACGAACCAGGGAACAATGTTCCTCCTTATTCAGCATTTATTATCCTGCAGATGTTTTCTGGTCACTTCATCAAAAAACCTGTTAACTGAAATGTGATCTGACCGCAGTGTGTAGACACACAGAGGGAAAGCAAGACGAGTGAAAGGAGGACCATAATCACAAAGAGATGAATGTCCGAGATAAAGTAGGTTACCATCATCACTGCAACGTGACACAAGCACAACATCATGTCCTAAAAAGTTTGGATGCTGTTTGAAATATAAATAAAATCATTTAAAGCTGACGTTTAACTGATTGTAGCTCATTTCGAATCAACACGTCTCCACATGAATAAATAAAGTGTACAGGAGCGTGCGCTGAACCCTCTGTAAGTCGCTCTGGAAGCCAGCATTTGTTATCCGATATATAATTTCAGCTTCCACACTTCAAGGGCCTCCTTTGTTGCATTTCTTGTTCACAATGTGGAAGTGTTTTCAGGCAGTTTATGTCATCCTTATGAACAAGGTACAAAAACAACTTGATTAGGTTTGGGAGAAATACAGGGTTAGGGGTCAAAACAGGATGTTGCAATAATAACAACAAAACCTTTTAAAGTAAAAATGTTTAATTTTGTGTACGTAGATGTGAATCTGTACATATGCCGCGGGTCAGATGAAATAAAATTGTGTTCAGGGACAAAAAAAATGGTGGAAATTTTTTGTCCAAGAACTGAAAAAAGTGGAAAGATCGTGCCCATTAAGATGAATCAAAGAAACCGCTGTGAGACTGTTAACACTTACAGATAGAAGCAGGAAACAAAGAACAACCCGGCGTTTGGTCTGACCCCTCCATCCGACTCGACCTCCTCACAATCCAGTCTTTAAGCGATGATGTATGAACCCTGCTTCCAGGTCCAACCGAATCTGTGTTTATTAAGCTGTTTTTTACATGCTGGGCTTTTATTACCACTGCTCATTTTAAAGCTCAGTTTTTAAAACCTTAGGATGTAACTACAGCCCAGCCCATGCAGCAGTATATGAATGACTAACCTCGTATTGTGGATGGATTATCTCAGTTGTTCTCCTGGCTGAAGTTTGGTCCTTTTACAGCATCCTGCCATGCGATTACATTTGTTCCTGACCACCGAGAACACTCACGGTAACTTTTATCGAGTGGAAAAAAAGTTAGCTTGTTTATATTATGCTAACATAGCTGTGTCGCTAGCGGTCACGTAGCACACATATACCAGCTAGCCCAACTTCAGTAACCCTACAAATGTCACTGCTGTTTAGTTTTCTGTCTTCATTTATGTTGGAAGTGATAGCAGAGCTGTACGTTTGGATTTTTTCAGAAATCTCTCAGTCAGGACATGCTATATTGTATTTAGATAGAAGCTAGCGAGCTAACTTCCTGCTAACTTCTAACTCTGTTAAATTTAATAAATTTCATAAATCCTGTTTTCATGGATGCCTGGATGTTAAACTTAATTGTTACACCTGGTAAAGCAGCAACGCTGATCATTTTATTAAAGATGAAAGACTTTAGACAGTTTGTAACTCTCAGTGATGCTGCAGCGTTTGTTTGACTTGACCAGACGCAGAGTTTGGACACAGAAACTGGTAATGACGTCAGACTTAAAGACCGGATAGCTCCTGTACGACCCACAGCGCTCCTGTTGTCATTCCCACAACGTCAAACACAAACAAAGCAGCGAGTAAAGTTAAAAAAGTAAAGCCTCCAAACTCCTGATGGGAACTTTATCTTCATGGTTTCTTTAAACACAGATTTGTATTTGTTTTCAGAAATAACTCCTTCCAGAAGTGTTGGCCAATCAAAAGCCTACAAACCATAACACAGCGCGCACACGTTTGACAGTGCAGGGCGATTGTGAAATAGTAAATGTTTTGTTGTCTCAGATGGAAAAATAAAAATAAAAACCAATAAAAACCAAAATCTGTGTGAGGAAGAAAAACAGCTTTTAAAGTCAAATATCTCTATGAGTAGTAAATATGAGCTTTTCTTTAGGGTGATGAAAGATCATGAAGGAAAAATATCTTAATACTGAACATGTCCATGTATTTGTTCATAATTTGTTAGTTTTGATGTAAACTAATGAATATATTTAATAAATAAAAGTCGATGCAATATTAATTTGACTGTATCGCAGACTGACTCAGAACCGTTGACATTTTTTAAACACAAAGACCAAACAAAGGTGACATTAACGTGAACGCAGATCTGTGTGTCACGTTTCAGCTCAGGTGTTTCAGTGATTAATCCTCTGATGAATGTCTGAGGAAGAAAATCCTCATCCAGCCCGACGCTGTCCACAGGCTCCAACCTCTTCCTGTTCCTAATAAATTGCTTCCTAAGTGTATAATTCAATACATCAAAGGACTCAAATTTATAACACTCGAATAAAAATACAGGTTAGTAAATGTAGAGCCTGGTAGAACTTGGCCGAACCCCAGCTGGGATCCAGGAACCAATCAGATCTGTTCTGCCACCCCGTTATACCGTCCATGTGGACCTGATGTATTTAACACAATCGTGTATTAACTGCTCGACGTAATAAGCAAACAGATTAAGTTTGATACCAGCAGACGTGCGAATCCTCGGAGGGAGTGAAACTGAACTGATCCGAGTTTCATCAAACTTCCTGTTCCTACATTTCACTTTTAATTTGGTTCGAGTTTGATTAAATTACATTTAGAGGAGGAACGATAAAAATACTGAGTCAAAGGTACTTCAGGAAAACGTGCCGATGGAGCTGAAGAGCCTCGTGGGACCGGCACCGCGACTGAGGCCTGATATGAAAATCAGGAAAATTAAGTCTCGGTGTCCTGGTGTCACTTAGTTTGTTGTTTGTGTGATTAAAGTTATTCCCTCGTCTCCTGTGTTCTGACAGCACTATTAAATCCTGAGTTTATAAAAAGCTGCGTTTCATGACACAGGATACGTGTGAGGAATGAGCGCCTTTGTTCGGTCCTCTCTCGCTGCTGTTACAGGTAGAAGAAAAGGAAAATGTCACCTGGCTTCTCTTTTCTCCTTGCAGCGACTCATTTCCTGTGTTTCTTTACCAGATTTCCCCTCGAGATTCGCTGTTTTATTGTCTCATCCTGCATTAATCAACTAGATTAAACATTTTAAGATAAACTCCTTTATCGCCACCTTTTCCTTATTAGTGTGGGATCCACTCCAGTTATTAACCAGCTGGGTGTAAGCAGAGACAGAGAGGGACCCAGCTGTATGGGAGGCTTTCTGAAACAGTGTTTCTGTGTTTGGCCAACATTCAAGTATTTTTTGTAAAACTCAGACTTAACTCGAGACTTCTATACATGCAGTTTGTGTCCTGCTGGCCACTAAATTAAAGATAATTTAGATAAATCTCATCAATTTTCTCAAAACATGAACAAAACAAATAGAAACTATACTTACTGCACACTTTGCACTGTGCTAATAACCAGGTTGGACTCTCATCTTCAGAACTGCTGTAGTTCATCAGTAAGATGTAGGAAACACTGGTCAGAGATTTTGGTCGATATCAACATGAGAGAACCAAACAGCTGCTGCAGATGTGCGTCCATGATGAGAAGCTCCCCTTCCATCACATCCCAAAGGAGCTCTGCTGGACTGAGATCTGTGACTGTGGAGGTCATTTGAGTACGATTACCTCGTCGTCTTGTTCAAGAAACCAGTTGGAGATGATTTAATCTGTGTGCGTTATCCTGTAGTAAGCAGCTATCAGACGATGATACTTTGATTGTATATAGGGTTTATCTGAGTTAGTGCTACAGGGATGTTCACAAGGACGAACTGCTGCTGACACTGTTTCGCTAGAAGCAGCCCCACATCAGCACCACATTAGTGGAAAAGAGGTCCAAAAGACTCAGTGTTACTGCACATGTATCATAGTTTAAGTCAACAAAGCACAACATCAAATGTAACTTGTGTTGGAAAGTTGTGTCAAAAAGCTTCAATGTCATGAACGTGAGAGGACGTGGACGAACAAAGGACGAGCTCGTATTGAGGCAGATTGAACCCAAAACAAAGTCAGAAACAAAGGAGACTCAGAAGATGGGAATTATACACAGGAAACCACACAACAACTACACCAGGAACAACAGCACAGTACGGCATTACAAAGGCAAACAGAGGCTTTTAATAGACACGAGGTTAAGAGGAAAGTTGGAAACAGGAGGGAAACCAAAGACATCTGAACACAATCAAGGTAAACGAGAGAATGCATAGGAATCTAAGCGAAACGGCAACACTGAGTGAACCTGACATAGGATAAAAAGATGAAGGGAGACACAAGGAATCAATCCAATACAAACAGAAGCTGGAACTAAAAACTAAAGCCTGAAAATACCAATGAAATATATGAAGATAAAGTAATGCATGAAATAAGAATCAAACAGAATAGTTATAAAAGTCCAGAAATTCAAAACCATGGGACCAAGGCCCAGGAGCACGACACAGAAGGCAGAGTTATTAATAATAATGCAAACCACAAGTTCCCAAATTACTTTCTTTAATAAATAATTGATTGTTCGCTTTATTAACTCAGTGAAAGTTGGGAAATTTGCCCTGAAGCTCTGCTCATATATTCAGAGCTGAATGCTTCCTTGTTGTTTTAGCTT